>NC_086101.1:135081507-135390119 GCF_963921235.1 Mobula hypostoma | reverse complement strand
TAGAGTTGTGAAAACAATGTGCCTTCCACATCTTTCTTTCCAAAATTGCCTTTCTTCAGTCTTCTTTTTTAAATGAGAAATGTGTACTGGGTTTCACACAGAAGCTTGACTCAGCAGAAGAAATATTGAGTGGAGAAGAATCATTTCTGGGTTGTTATTCACCGGACCGGTTACTAAAACAATGTGGTGGACTGACCTTCACACTCCAGCTTTGGCCCTTCCCACTGACCCTGGGCAGAGCAGAGCAATGAGCTGTTTCCTGTCACACGTACATGGCCATCCACGCAGTGGTACTTCACCGTACTGCCATAGGTCGTGTTCCCCGGTAAGTACCTCACTGTGTTCGGTAACACCGGGGGAGAGCCGCAATTGACAGCTGAGAAAAACACAAAGTGAATTAATTAAGGCAATTTCAATTCACAAAGCTAAATTTAAAATTAAATGCTGTTCTATCTCTTCCACTGCATTTATCTTTATAACATTCCCTGTTAATCTTCTATTTGCATGTGCTGAATGAATATTTGAGCATCACCTGACTGGCGTTACTGAGGGAGTGCTGCACTGTTGGGGATCCAGTCTTTTGAATGAGGTGTTAACCTAAGGCACCAACCTGCCATCTCACGTGACAATAAAAAACTTGAGTTCAGATTCAAATTATTTATCATAACTACATCGAAACATACAGTGGATTCCTACCGGTCATTGATGGATTAGCAGTTTTTTACAAATGCTGCTAATTTACTTACTTTACTGTTTCCAACTGCTTTGAAACCTTACTTGTAAACGTGATATTGTTTTACTATGGCTATAAGGGGTGCCAAAGGTACTGAAAAAGAAGAAGAGCCCGCAACTTTGGGATCTATTATGGAATTGCTTCGAAAACAGAGAAAAGAATCTTCCGAGGAGTTCCAGCAACTCAGCTCTGAAATTTAAAAAATAGATACAAAATTTGATTCAATCAAAAAACCTTAATTGAACATGATAAACGAATGGAAGAGAATGAAGCAACTCTGATGATTTTGAGTGCGAGAACTGATGACCTGCAAAAGTTTTGTGAAAAACAGTCCAAGTCTAATGAAAAATTAAGACAGAAGATTATCGATTTAGAAAATAGAAGCAGAAGAAATAACCTACAAAATCTAGTCAATGGAAGGTGATAAGCCTATTGAATTTTTTGCAAGTTTTTTTAGCACAATTATTTCCTAAAATTATAACGTCTTTACCTATGATTGACCAACCTCATAGATCACCTGTGCCTAGACCAGCTTCAGGAGTGAGACCCAGATCAATAATAATCTGTTTTCATGAATTTCAAACAAAGGAATTTATAATTCGTGAATCCTGTCGAAGAGGTATGATTGATTATAATGGCCAGAAGATTAGAATCGTTGAGGATTTCTCACCCAAGATCATGAATGAGTGTGCTAAGTTCAAAAAGGTTATGTTGGAACTTTTCAACAAAGGTTTCAAGCCTTCTCTTCGTTATCCTGCTCGAATTATACTGATGGATAGCTCTAAGGAATGGTTCCGTTCCAGTGAAGAGGCTCAAGAATTTTTAAAATCAGAAGATTAACTGTTCAGTATCTTTCTACATAATAATTGCTTCTTTCACTTTTGGTAAGTCTTTGTAGCTAACTCTCTTTTTGAATCTTTTAATGCTTTATTTAGAGAGTAAGATTCTAATGAGTTAACACCTTGTGTGTTCATGTGTTTTGAATTTTGAAAAGTTTTTTATTATTTTATATTATACTTATTTTTCTTGAGGTTTTTCTCTATTAATAAGGCTTAGTATAGGTATTTTTCATTTTTTTCATTTTGAAACTGTAATAGTTAACTTATATGTGTTTTTGTTATGAGGGTTAAGTTTTTTTCTTTCAGTCTGCTGTTATGTGGAGGTTGGAATGCAGCTAAAGTCTTCTCAGCATCTAAGGATATCACACACTCCGATATCTCCTTAGAAGGAGAATAAATAACATTTAGTAATCTACAAATATTAAAATAAGAATATCGATTTTTAATAAAACTGGTCTGATCATCAGAAATGATAGATGGTAAGATATTTTCTATCCTACAGGCTAGAACTTTAGCTAAAATTTTAGCATCAATATTAAGTAAGGAAATTGGTCTATATGAAGAACATTCAGTTGGATTCTTATTTTTTTTTAAGGATAAGTGAAATAGAAGCTTCGTAAAAAGATTGCGGCAACCTACCTGACTTAAAAGAACCAGAAAAAAACTGAACATAAATGGGTATGAGCAAAGAAGAAAAAGCCTTATAAAATTCTCCAGAAAATCCGTCAGGACCTGGAGCTTTCCCTGAATGCCACGAACGTACAGCCTCGGCTATTTCTTCGTGAGAAATACATTGATCCAACTGCTTTCGGTCATCAACAGAAAACATAGGGATATTTATTTGGTCTAAAAAGTTATCCATTACAGTATTATCTTTAAGAAGATCAGAACTATAAAGTTTGGAATAATATTCTCTAAAAGTATCATTTATTTCTAAATGATCAGTTATCCTAATACCGTTAGCTTTATAAATTTCTTTAATCTGTCGTTTAGCACTAGAAGTTTTAATTTGCTTAGCCAATAATTTACCTGTTTTATCTCCATGATGTTGATACTAAAATTCTATCCAAAGTTCTGGCTCGTAGGATTGAAAATATTTTACCATCTATCATTTCTGATGATCAGACTGGATTTATTAAAAATTGATATTCCCACTGTAATATTCATCATTTATTAAATGTTATTTATTCTCCTTCTAAGGAGATATCGGAATGTGTGATATCCTTAGACACTGAGGGCTTTTGATTGGGTTGAATGGAATTATTTATTTAGAACCTCAGAAAAATTTAATTTTGGGCCCGATTTTATTCAAAGGATTAAATTACTTTATCTATCTCCCTCTGCTCGGGTTCTTACTAATTTTCAGAATTCCAAACCATTTAAACTTCAATGTGGAACTAGACAAGGTTGTCCCCTGAGCCCTTTGCTCTTTCATCTGACTTTAGAACCCTTAGCCATTGCTTTTTGAGAATCTAATGATATTACCGGTATCCTAAGAAGAGGTACAACCACAAAGTTTCGCTCTATGCTGATGACCTATTGCTTTTTACTTCTAATGTCGAGACTTCACTACCTCCTGTGCTTTCTTTGCTCTCCTGTTTTAGTCAATTTTCAGGATATAAACTGAATTTACATAAGAGTGAACTTTTTCCTTTGAATAATTTGGTATCAATTAATACTAACCTTCCGTTTAAAATTGTAAGAAATCAATTTACCTATTTGGCTGTAACAATTACTAAGAATTATAAACACCTACTTAAAGAAAATTTTCTTACCCTACTGAATTATGTTAAAAGGGCGCTATCAAACTGGTTGCCCCTTTCGTTATTGCCGGTTGGCCGAATTAATTCTATTAAAATGTATATCTTACCTAAATTTATATACCTTTTTCAGACCTTACCCGTTTTCATTCCTAAATCTTTTTTTGATTCTCTTGATTCTATTCTATCTTCTTATATATGGAAAAATAAACATTCTCGATTAAATAAAAGTTCATCTTCAAAAAGCCAAAAAGAGTGGAGGTTTAGTTTTACCCAACTTTAGGTTTTATTACTGGGCAGTCAATATATGAAACCTTACGTTTTGGTCATATTATATTAACCCTGAGGACTGTCTGGTATGGGTCTCTTTAGAAGCTAACTCTGTTAATAATTTTTCTATCATTTCTCTTCTTGGATCCTCACTTCCTTTATCTTTAAGTAAACTAAATGACAATTTGGTAGTTAAACATACTTTGAGGATCTGGGTACAATTTAGAAAATATTTTGGTTTATTGAGATTTTCTCTTTCTCATCCCACTTTTTCTAATTATTTTTTTAAACCCTCTATGACTGATTTAGTTTTTAAAGAATACGATAGATTGGGTATTAAATGCTTCCAGGATTTTTATTGGAGGAAGTCTCTTTTCGTTTGAGCAATTGTCAACTAAGTATAGCTTACCAAAAACCCACTTTTTTCGATATCTACAAATTAGAGACTTTCTGTGATCTGAATTATATACATTTCCTGAAAGTCCCGATAAGAACTTACTAGATGTAATTTTTAATTTGAAACTTTTTCATAATGGTTCAATATCTAATATTTACAGTATGCTTCTGGGAATGAGAAATGCTCCTTTAGACAAAATTAAAAATCTTTGGGAACAAGATTTACAGACTTCAATTTCTGAGGAAACTTGTAATGAAATTTTTAAATTGGTTAACACTTCATTGTTATGTGCCTGCAACTCCATCTTACAATTTAAAGTGGTCCATAGGGCCCACATGACCAAGGATAAGCTATCTCATTTTTATTCGGTTATATCCCTTTTGTGATAGATGTAATAATGGGGAAGCTTCACTAATTCATATGTTTTGGACATGTCTGAGTCTCGGGAAATACTGGAAGTATTTCAAACTTTCTCTGTACTTTTCAAAGTAAATTTTAAGCCTAACCCTTTGCTTTATTCAGTATTGTTGGAGAAAAAAGATACTATTCTGGAGATATCTGATTTGCACATTTTGGCTTTTATTTCTCTTATAGCTAGGAGGACACTCTTGTTTAAATGGAAGGATGTCCTTCTGCCTACTAATGCTCAATGGTTACGTGATGTTATTTCATGTTTAAATTTAGAAAAGATTCGTTGTTCAATTTCTGAATCTAGCCAAGACTTTCACACATTCTGGGGACCATTTTTGAACTATTTTCAAAATCTTTGATTTGTTGTCAAAGTACAGATGTTGGCTAATAACATATTTCACTATTATAAGGATTTTTTTCCTTCTTTCTTTCTTTACTAAGCAGCTTCGATCTTGGTAGTGGGTTTAGATTTTTTTCTGTATAATAATAAAATTATCATATTTCAATATTATCATTTAATTTAACTTACATGAATATAGAATAATCAGGTTGCTTGATTCAAATATGTATTGGTATTACTTTATCTTTCTTTGACTTATATATTTTTTGTACTCTGTATTCTTTATGTAGAAATTTTAAAAATATTGAAAAGAAACATACAGTGAAATGCATCATTTGCATTAACAACCAATGCACCCAAGGGTGTGCTGGGGGCAGCCCGCAAGTGTCACCACATATTCCAGCACCAGCCTGACGTTCCCACAATGTTCTGCAGGACAACACAAGCAGCACCAAAAAAAAACAACATACTGTAACAAAACAAGATAACAACAACAAAACACACAAAAATGTAAAAACTGTTGTGAGAATGCTATTTTCCATTCTTCTTTCCAGTTCAACAGCATACAGTTAGAAACATAGAAACATAGAAAACCTACAGCACAATACAGGCCCTTTGGCCCGCAAAGCTGTGCCGAACATGTCCTTACCTGAGGGTTACCCATAGCCCTCTATTTTTCTGAGCTCCATGTGCCTGTCCAGGGGTATCTAAAAAGACTCTATCGTATCCACTTCCACCACCGTCACCAGTAACCCATTCCACACACTCACCACTCTCTGCATAAAAATCTTACCCTGACATCTTACCCCTGAAATCTCACCTCTGAAATCTCCTCTGTACCTACTTCCAAACACCTTAAAACTGTGCCCTCTCATGTTAGCCATTTCAGCCCTGGGAAAAAGCCTCTGCCTATCCACATGATCAATGCCTCTCATCATCTTATATACCTCTACCAGGTCACCTCTCATCCTTCGTTGCTCCAAGGAAAAAAGGCCGAGTTCACTCAACCTATTCTCATAAGGCATGCTCCCCAATCCAGGCAACATCCTTGTAAATATTCTCTGCACCATTTCTATGGTTTCCACATTCTTCCTGTAGTGAGGTGACCAGAACTGAGAACAACACTCCAAGTGGGGTCTGACCAGGGTCCTATATAGCTGCAACATTACCTCTCGGCTCCTAAGCTCAGTCCCACAATTGATGAAGGCCAATGCACCGTATGCTTTCTTAACCACAGAGTCAACCTGCATAGCAGCTTTGAGTGTCCTATGGTTTCGGACTCCAAGATCCCTCTGATCCTCCACACTGCCAAGAGTCTTACCATTAATACCATATTATGCCATTATATTTGACCTACCAAAATGAACTACCCCACATCTCTGGGTTGAACTCCATCTGCCACTTCTCAGTCCAGTTTTGCATCCTATCAATGTCCCGATGTAACCTCTGACTGCCCTCCACACTATCCACAACACCTTCAACCTTTAGGTCATCAGCAAATTTACTAACCCATCCCTCCACTTCCTCATCCAGATCATTTATAAAAATCATGAAGAGTAGGCGTCCCAGAACAGATCCCTGAGGCACACCACTGGTCACCAACCTCCATGCAGAATATGACCCGTCTTCAACCACTCTTTGCCTTCTCTGGGCAAGCCAGTTCTGGATCCACAAAGCAATGTCCCCTTGGATCCCATGCCTCCTTACTTTCTCAATAAGCTTGCATGGGGTACCTTGTCAAATGCCTTGCTGAAATTCATATACACTACATCTACTGCTCTACCTTCATCAATGTGTTTAGTGACATCCTCAAAAAATTCAATCAGGCTCGTAAGGCACGACCTGCCTTTGACAAAGCCATGCTGACTATTCCTAATCATATTATGCCTCTCCAAATGTTCATAAATCCTTCCTCTCCAGATCTTCTCCATCAACTTACCAAACACTGAAGTAAGATTCACTGTTTTATAATTTCCTGGGCTATCTCTACTCCCTTTCTTGAATAGCGGAACAACATCCACAACCCTCCATTCCTCCGGGACCTCTCCTGTCCCCGTTAATGATGCAAAGATCATTGCCAGAGGCTCAGCAATCTGTTAAAAAAATACATGGGTTTATATCTAAGTTAATTAGAAGAGTTCTCCTGGAGTCCTACCTGAATTTCAGAGGGATAGGCACTGGTAGCGAAAAGTTTAAAAAGAGGTATACCATCACACACTCTCAAAGGGACAGCAAGAGAAATCCACCATTAGAAAAGTAATATTGGGAGGCACAGTGGCGCATCTGGTAGTCACTGCCTCACAGAACCAGAACCCAGGTTCAGTCCTAACTCCAGGTGCTGTCAAAGTTCTAAGTTCAAAGTAAATTTATGATCAAAGTACATATAGAACCCTGAGAGTCATCTCTGTGGGCATTCACAGTAAATATACAAGAATCGCAATAGAATCGATGGAAGACCCTCACACAACAGGACGGACAAACAACCAATGTGACGGAGGGAGGGAGGGAAGGAAGAAAATCAATCAATCAGCAATAAATATCAAGAACCTGGGATGAAGAGTCCTTGAAGGTGACCCAAAGGTTGTGGGAACAGTTCAGCGGTGGGGTGAGTGAAGTTCATTGGTTAATGGTCAATGCAGACTCAGTGAGCTGAGGGATTTGCTTCTGTAGCACTTCTCTCTCTAACTGTATGTTACACCGAGAGAGTACGGTTGGAAAGTACAAACAGGCAGCTATTTATAGTATACCTTTTCTTTAATGAGTTTCATTCTCAATATAAAAGTAGGGATAAGGAACCGAGATTGTAGGAGGAAGTGTTTGGAATGAAATTATTACTCTAAATTAAAGGGGGTAACTAAGGAGTTTAATCTAAGAATAATTTACAGTGCCTGCTGCTTCTGCTCGTTGTGGGAAATCAAGGACAATTCTACATCCCTGTGACTTTGCATGAAGGAACAGTTTCCTACTGCATCCACTGACCGGTCGCACTGTGCGGGGATACAATTACCACGGAGCAACCACAATGGACCTGGTGTACGGGACACTGAGGCAGGTGGTCACGCCACAAGCAACAGGCAGAAAAAGGACGGCTGACCGTCTGGCAGAGTGGTGGGGGCAGGTGGTCCTCTGCCACCACACCCCTCTCAAACAGGTGAATTGCTTTGGACACCGTGGGGGGTGGAGGTGGAAGTGACCTCCCTGGGGAAAGGAGCAACTGATGAGCACCATGGTGACTTAGCTGCACAGAAGGGCGGAGGGGTAAAGGCTGGAAGATCGATGGTGCTAAGTGCCTCAGTTATAAAGAGAGACAGGTGTTTCAGAGGCTGCACATGAAACTCCAGGCTGGTACCTTTCTCCACCAGTTTTAGGATCAAAATGTCTCTGAATAGATTCAGGACATGCAAAGTCATGGAGCCATAATGGAGAGAGCAAACCTCTTCAGCCCATTGAGATTGCACTGACTAACAAGCATCCATGTAAACTAATCCCACTTTCCTCCCCAAATTCCAAGTTCTAGCTTATTGTTGTCCTAGGCAGAAATAGACAAGCATAAATACACATATAGATGCCACAGAAATGAGCTTTTTTGAAGCAGCAGCACAGTATATTACAAACACAAGTTAACTGAAGTTACACATGTCAACTCGCCCCAAATTCCATCACTCACTTCTGCACTAGGGGCCATTTGCAGTGGCCATTTCACCTAACGCCCACATGTCTTGCGCTGTTGGAGAAAACTGGAGTGTTTAGGGGGCACACAGCCAGTCGGGGGGGGGGGGGGAACATAGCTCCACATTGACAGGTCAGAGTTGAGTTCAGGATGCTGCTTTAAGGCATCATGTCCTACTAACTGCATCATTGTGCCATCCAATATGGAGAGGGATGTTGGGCAGACATCAGCTGCTGTGCATATCAGAGCCAACAACTCCTGCAGAAAATGAGATGAGGCCCTGCTATGTGAATTTGAGGAGTGAGCAGTTAGACTAAAAGTGACCCCAAATGCAGAAATTACAGAACGTGCCACCCTGTCGTGAATTTAGGAACAAGAGGTGGATTAGAAGAGTGATTGAAGGGAAGGTCATGAGAGAGAGGTTTAGATTCCAGGGCATTGTGATCACTCCTAGGGAAGGTACAAGTTGGTCGGGTTACACCTCGGAGGACTTTTGCTGTTGCTGTTGGGGACATTTTAAACCTAAATGGCAGTGAGACAGGAAACTGAGTGAAGAGGAAGCAAGGGAAAACACAAGTTAGGGAAAAAAAAATGAAATGCGGTAGGCATAGAAACCAAGGGCAAAGAACAAACAGGGCCATGGTGAAAAACAATTCTCAAAAAACTAAGAATGTTAAAAAGATAAGCTCAAGGTTAGTGTGACGCACAGAGCAGTTCATAATAAAATGGATGAATTTATTGTGAAAATAATGTAAATATGATTGCAGAAACAATGTGATAGGGTGAGCAAGGATGCCAATCCCAGGTTATTCACTATTTAGGAAAGAGGGATTTTGCTTGTAAAATAGGAAACCAAGGCAATGGCAAGGAGCGAAATAAGCTCAGAAAGCTACATTGGTGGATCTAAGAAGAATAAAGGGGTAGCAAAGGTTAGTGCAGGTTGTATATAACCCGCGCCCCCACCCCTCCCACTCAACCAAGCATTCAAGATAATGTAGAGCGGGGCGGCAAACCTTTATGAGAACCTGTGCTCAAATAGGCAATGTTCTTCTGAAAAATTCTCTTACAACCATGGTACCTCTTCTGTGTAGAAACTATCATTGATCAGTGCATCAGTAACAATAATTATGGACTTCTTAAGGAAAATGGATAAGTCCTGCTGTTTATTTATATGCATTCATTGCTTTACTATTAATAAAAGTATTATAGAAGCAGATTGAAGCATTTTAGAAAACACTTTCAAAAATTATTAGTATTAATCTTTTGAAAAGACTATTGAAAAGTGACATAATTCTAAATAATATTGTCATTGTGCTTCAGAAATAGTACTCTAAACAAGCTGTAAAGGGTAAACACAATTTTAAATTATCTCACCAATAAACTTAAATAAGGTAACTTTGCTGATATAAGTAAAATACATCTATTGCACAAAGGCTTCATGAAGTCATTAAATTACATGGAATATTTACTGTTATTATCACTGAATATCTAGTGTTCACTCACAAAACAAGAGAAGAAAAAATATAAACAGAGCGAAGCCAATGCCAACTGACCCAGCTGTTCTGTATCCAAATACTGGTGTGTCTACTAGGTCCATGAGGGTTTCAAAATGTATCATCCAATGCCAAGTGCTCATGCACCTGTCTAGCTGGCGCCAGGTCAGTTTGGGATATTTATTCTGAAAACATCTCTCTGCTCTCGAGTGGTAAAGAATCATTCGCTGCTTCATTTGCTGCAGTAAAGATAATCATTATGGGTGGGGGTTAAAGAATTGCGGGGTGCCACTGCATGCCACATGCCAACAAAACTTTTGTGCCATCTCGGTCACGGGTGCCATGGATATCATTAAAAAGAAAACCAAAGATGTGTGAACTTTAATAATTTTGGGTGACTTAATTCCTCACTTGGGCCATCCAAATTAGCAATAGTACTGTAGTGGAGGAGTGAGTTCACGCTGCCTTTTAGACCAACTTGAAACAGGCTATCCTACACCAGGTATTATGTAATGAAAGCTGAGTAATTTTGTGGTACAACCTTGCTGCCTTTGGCCAAGAGTAACCATAATATGAAGTTGGAGAGTGAGAGTGTTCATTCCAAGACTAGCGTCCTGTACCTAAATAAAGAAAGCTATGAAGGTATGATAGAGAGGGGAACATTGCCAAATGGGTGACAGCAGAAAGACAATTGCTGGCATTTGAAGAGCACACGAATGAGGTATATGAATTATTCAGTCCAGTCTGGTGTAAAAATAAATACTGATACATCACAAGGAGCCTATTATGCATAACTCACGGCTACGTTTCACAAACTTCCACAAAGTCAACACATCCAAGATGAGATATGCTTGTACTGACTGTGATACTTTTAATCATAAATGACAGTATATGATATCGTAGTGTTAGCACAACACTTTACAGTGCCAGTGACCCAGGTTCAATTCTTCATCACAACTACAAACACATTTCAGTGTCAATAGACAAGTAGCATCTGCAGGAGAAACTCAGTGAGTCAGGCAGCATCTGTGGAGGAAGATAGGCAGATGAAGTTTCAGGTCAAGATCCTTCATCCGGACTAAAAGACAGTTGGGGATGGTTAGTATAAAGAGGTTGAGAAGGGGTTGTGACAAGAGCTGGTAAGAAATAGGTGGATCCAGGTGAGAGGGAGGAGTGATAGGCAGATGGAGGAGTGGAAATAGCTGCAGAGATGATAGGTGAAGGCACAAAGGGTTACAGATGATGGAATCTGATACGACAGGAAGGTGGAACATAGTGGAGTTATTTCTCATGCTTTATCTATTGAGATAGAATCAGGCACGTATTCAGATAGACATGGTGTCTGATTTGATGCATCCAATTAGTTGGAGGAAATGCACTCGGTCAGATAAAATACACTAACACTGTCAGATAGACACAGTCAGAGAGATGAATAGAGGCAGCCACAAGGTCAGATATACACACTCGCTCAGACAGATGCTGATAAATGGGCAGATACCGTAGGTGCAGAGGTTGTCAGATGCAGACACTGTAATATAAATAGAAAACACTGGAAATACTCAGCAAGTCAAACAGCATCTGTGGGAGGAGAAATAGAACTAACGATTCATGTTGATGACCTTTTGTCAGAGCCACTGAAGCTGATTTCTCTCTCTCTCCTTCATTTTCTCTCTCATCCTCTCTTCCAATGGTGCTGTCTGACCATTTTCTGTCTTTTTTTAATACCTTTTCTGCTTTTATTTTGAATGCACAGATCATTGGATAAATGTGTAGAGGGATTAACACTCAGTTAGATACTGTATACTAAGCAAATAAGGAAATTTGGATTTATAAAGTAGTCTTCACAATCTCCAGTCACTACATAGACAATCAGCGCTGTTTGAAGTGTTACTATTGTTACAAAGTAAGTTAATAATTGTCAATGGCATATAAACATAAGCATAATTGTATTACAAAAACCAATCCATATCGAGGTCCTTTGATGTGCAGCCAAACTGAAAATTCAGGTATTGAGATATGATTTGGGGACTTGAGATGATGGCCTTTAACTGATTAAAATATTGCCTCAGTTAAACTCTGCCAGCCAATAGTTATAACTCCACAAGAATGCACTCTGCAGTATACCTGAGGTAGATTACCATCTGCTGGATTCATATTTTGCCAGCTGAATAGAGGATTGGATGTCTCAACTGTAGAGAGGTAGTGTGGATATATTATTACATTGATATCCACATGACATGAGGACCTTGAATGTGATTTTGCTCACACAAATCTAGATAACATTCAAGCAAGTGAAATTACATTACAAATCTGGTACCTCACCTGGAACAGGGGAAGTAAGTAGTTCAATAGAGATGTTAGTTACATTTAGACCATTTGTTCTGGGAGCACCAACCTTTGCACTCCAGCTTTAGTCCTTCCCACTGACCCTGGGCAGAGCAGACTAACGTAGTGTTTCCTCCTGCATACACATAGCCAGTCAGACACTTGTATGTCACGGTGCTGTTGTAAGTTGTGTTCTCTAATGGAAGTTGCACCGTGTTCTCCAAAACTGGTGGTGACCCACAGTCAATGACTGAAGAGACACAAAAAAGGAGTTAGTAAAGACCACTTAACTTCATTACATCAACAAATTATTGGTAGAATCTGAGGGGAGAAGTTTGCTTTCCAGTAAAGTTTCTCATACAGTTGTTTGCCCACCAATTTATTTTGGTACAGTTTTAATACTCATTTCACCACTTCGGTGAACATTCTCCTGATACGTGCTGCCAAAACACTGGAAATGTTTTATAAGTTCTCAGGGACAAGGATGACATTTATACCGCTCACATCATGTGATCTGCTTTGGTGATGACACAGGGGGTAGCCCCCTGACCTCTCAGTCCGATGCAACGCAGGTTCAAGTTGCACTTGAACATAAAATCATGACGGACACTCTGCCTCAGTCCTGAAAGAAGACTGCATTGTTGGAGGTTTGGTTGTAAGAGATGTTAAACCAAGGGCTTGTCTGCATCCTCCATGGGACAAGGAGATCCCATGACCCTCCTTCAAGGAAGAGCAGAGGATATCTCCCAATGTACTGGATGATAGGCACAAGAACATCTCCAAACAGGTTATCTGGGGACCATTACACCACTGATTGCTGGGCTCAAATTAACTATTGTGTTTTCTATTGGTATTGTTTCTGGTTTATTATTGTCACCTGTACTGAGATACAGTTAAAAAGGTTTCATTTTGCATGCAATCCAAACAGATCCTGCCATGCATAATAATCGAAGTAGTAAATGTGTTATTTTGTGTGTACAAAATAAAGAACTTTGACGTGGGCAGTTCACCCAGAACCAGAAGTGACGTTGGAGTGTAGGTGAGCAGGTCACACGCACTCGTGTCAGGTGTCAGGATGCTGGAAGTCCAAAGCAACACATGCACAAAATGCTGGAGGAACTCAGCAGGTCTACTTGACTATGGAAATTAATAGATAGTTGACATTGCGGGCTGAGACCCTTCTTCGGGACTGAGAATGAAGGGGGAAGATGCCAGAATGAAAAGGTGATAGAGGGGAAGGAGGCTGGCTGGAAGGTGCTAGGTGAAGCCAGCTGGATGGAAAAGGTCAAGGGCTGGAGAAGGAGAAATCTGACAGGAGAGGGGGAGTGGACCATAGGAGTAAGGGATGGAAGAGCAGGCCCAGGGGGCAGTGATAGGCGGGTGAGAAGAGGAAGAAGGTCAGGGAGGGGAATAGAAGTGGGGTGGGGGGAGGACATTTGTTTACCGAAAGGAGAAATCAATATTCACTCCAGCTGGTTGGAGGTGGGAATGGGAATTAAAACGTTTGGCCTCCAGGAATTCCCGTTTTTGGCGGATGGTGCGGAGGTGCTCAACAAAGCGTTTCCCCCGATTTGTGATGGGTCTCACATTACACAGAGGCGGCCGCATTTGGAGCACCAGATGCAATACTGATGACTCCAGCAGTTTCACAGGTGGAGTGGAAGGATTACTGGCCAATGTAGAGGAGACCGCAGCAGGAGCCTTGCCAATGTAGAGGTATAATGTACCTATCTCCTTTCTAGGTACCGCCGTGAATACAGAGGCAACCCTGCAACATGACTTACACAAAGCTGTAGCACTGAAGTAATTTGTAGTACTGACCTTCGCACTCCAAGTACTGTCCTTCCCAATGGCCCAGGATGGAGCATATTAAGCTGGTGTTTCCTGTCACATACTCATAGCCATGAGCACACTGATAGGTTACTGTATTTCCATAGGTTGTGTTAACTGGGGGATACCTCAATGTGTTCTGTAAAATTGGAGATGTTCCACAGTTGATAGCTGGGGAGACACAAAGTTATTTTGTTCTGTTATTTGCACATAATTAATAGAAGATGTGTGATATCATAGTCACAGAGAGATAGATCATGGAAACAGACCTATTAATCCATTCAGTCTGCACAGACCATCAACCTCACATTTACACCAATCCTACGTTAATCCTATATTTTGTATTCTGCCTGAATTCTCATAAACTTACTTCGATTCTATGACTCAGCTATACATTCGGATTTTAGATTTCCAGCATCTGCAGCTTTTTTCACTTTGTTCTGTGCCAGCTCTTTAAAAACTATCAACTCAATCCATTCCACTGCAATCTTCCCACAGCTTTTCTCTTTCAAGTACTTATCTGGTTTGTTTTGTCAGCTCCCTTGGGACGTGCTTCCACCTTCCTTTACTGCATGGCACTATAGATCACAACAGCTTGGGCCTCACATCATCTCACCTTGGTCTTGTAAATTACCTTTAATCATCTCTACTACGTATAACCTAAGCAACACACACACAAAATGCTGGAGGAACTCAGCAGGCCAGGCTGAGTACAGTTGACATTTCCGGCTGAGACCCTTCAGCAGGACTGGTTCATAACCAATGAAGAGATGCAAGCTGGAAAATAGAAAGTTCACCAGACATGCAGTCCTTCTTAAGTGGAGAGATGTTGACCCACCCACTCATGCTCAATGGCTCAAAGACATTATGTCCTGCTTAGACTTTGAAAAGATTTATTATTCACTTCTTAATTCGGACAGAAAGTTCCAAAAGGTGTGGGGACCTTTTCTTGAATATTTTCATAATTCCCGTTTAGATTAAGGGTTTATCCCTCCTTTTTTTCTTTTGCATTTAAATCCCTTACTTCCAACCTCTTTCGTTAAGACTTACTTTTTTTTTAAATGTGTAAACATATTATAGCTCAGGTAGTAGGCAATATAACAAACAACAGGAATTCTGCAGATGCTGGAAATTCAAGTAACACACATCAAAGTTGCTGGTGAACACAGCAGGCCAGGCAGCATCTGAAGGAAGAGGTGCAGTCGATGTTTCAGGCCGAGACCCTTCGTCAGGACTAGTAGGCAATATACCTTCTTTTTATAAATACAGCTCTGTGGTGATAAAAGTTCTGCTTAACTTTTCTATATATCGTAAGGTTGGCTTGAAGTTGGGTAGTGGGAGGGTGGGGTGGTAGCTAACTTTATACGATTCTACTATGGGTGCTTTTCCTTAACTGCTATGAACTGTACATTTGATATGTTTGTTTTGCACTGTATAAACCTCTTTTTTTACTGTCTTTTTTTTTGTTGTTGCATTGTAGAAACTTATATAAAAAAAATTAATGAAAAAAAAAGAAAGTTCTGTAAAAGGTGATTGGGGAGTTGGTTAGCAGGGCACCTGCAGTGGAGGGCAATGTATAAGCAGAAATCGGGATCAATCAATACATGGATTGATGTCCTTTCTAGAGTGCTCAGGAAAAGAGAACAATTCCTATCAACTGTCAAGCAACATGGGATAATGCTTTTAACATAAGTCCAAGATAATTAGAAGCTAAAACGGAAGCATAAGCAAAATTAAGAGAAGATTTTTTTTAGATTAGATTATGAGAACACTCAGTCCTCATTTAGAAATGCATACATGCATTAAGAAATGATACAATGTTTCTCCGGAGTGATATCACAGAAAACAAGACAGACCAAAGACTAACACTGACAGAACCACATAATTATAACATATAGTTACAGCAGTGCAAAGCAATACCATAATTTGATGAAGAACAGACCATGGGCACGGTAAAAAAAAAAGTCTCTAAGTCCCGAGTCGATCAACTCCCGAGCGCCCAATAGCAGGCGGCAAAAGGGAGAAACTCCCTGTCATAAACCTCCAGGCGCCATCAACTTGCCGATACCTTGGAAGCAGCCGACCACAGCCGACACTGAGTCCATCCGTCCAAAAGCTTCGAGCTTCCAAGCAGCCTCTCTAATACAGCCTCCTGAGCACCATCCTCTGCCAAGCGTCTTCAACCTCTCCCCAGCCGCTGAAACACGCAAAGCCGAGGATTTTGGGGGCTTCTGCTCCGGAGATTCCGGTTACCACACAGTAGCAGCGGCAGCGAAGCGGGCATTTCAAAAGTTTTCCAGATGTTCCTCCATACTCTCACGTCTGTCTCCATCGAATCAGAATTGTGCACGGTCTCCTACTTGACAGATAACAGATATCATCACCGAAGTGGTGATGATATTTGTTATCTGTCAAGATATGGATTTAATTCAATGATCTAGTTCTTGGACCCGCTGCAGTTTGGGCCTACAGTGGATGCAGTCTCATTGGCTCCACACTCAGCCTGGATCACCTAGACGACAGCAATAGCTACGTCAGGCTGCTGTTTATTGATTACTGCTCAGCGTTCAACACCATCATACTCTCAGTAATAATAAACAAGCTCCAAAACCTGGGCCTCTGTACCTCCCTCTGCAACTGGATCCTTCTTCCGGTAAGAAAATGCAGTGGCTCCTATGGAGTCATCCAAAGGTGTTATTGTCTTTTAAAGCAGACTTATTACGATCACAAGACCCTGATGGACATTAAGGACTTAAATTATTGCATGTCTACCCCATTAGCAAGTTGTTTTTTGGTGGAGAAAGTGAAGGAGCTGGACTTTGTGCCGACTGTGATGTTGCCTGTGACAGAGAGGTGTCGATGTGTGAACAAAGCCTGCAGTCTAACAGCTTTAGTCTAACAGCAAGTGATTGCCTTAGTCACTTTTCTTGTGATCGTAAGATCCCATTAGACATCGGTGGCGTGGAGAGTTGCAAGTCCAATTCAATGGTTTATTGGTGTCCAGCGGTGGTGAATGGCCATAGTCAGGACTAGGCCTCAAGCTGCAGTGTCGCCTGTTTGCAGCCACCCAGGGAGGGGCGTCAGAGTTAGGCGCTCCACCAGAGCACCTGTGGGAGATGATGGTGGGTAAGGAGATGATGTGAGAGAGGGAAACAGTAATGGGAATGGTGAAGGTGGGGGGGGGAGTTTCTTGAACTTCTGGTAGTTGACCCCCCTTCACCATTCCCATTCCCATTTCCCTCTCTCACCTTGTCTTTTTACCCGCCAATCACCTCCCTTTGATGCTCCTCCCCTTCGCTTTCTTCCATGGTCGCCTTCTCTCTCCTATTAGATTCCCCCTTCTCCAGCCCGTTATCTCTTTCACTTGCCAACTTCCCAGCTCTTTACTTCACCCCTCCTCCCCTCCTGGTTTCACCTATCACCTACAACCTTGTACTTCTTCCTCCCCTCCCCCGCATCTTACTCTGACTTCTCATCTTTTTTTCTCCAGTTCTTATAAAAGGACTTAGTCTGAAACGTTGACTGTTTATTCTTCTCCACAGATGCTGCCTGGCCTGCTGAGTTCTTCCAGCATTTTGTGTGCATTGCTCAATATTTTTCTCTTTTTTTTGCTTTATTTTTGTACTATTTATTTTATTTTTTAAAATATACCATGTAGTGGCGCACAAAAATGCTGGAGGAACTCAGCAGGTCAGGCAGCATCTATGGAAAGGAATAAACAGTCAACATTTCGAGCTGAGACCCTTCATCAGGACTGGACAGGAAGGGGGAAGATACAGAATAAGAAGGTGGGGGGAGGGGAAGGAGGCTAGCTGGAAGGTGACATGTGAAGCCAGTGTGTAGGAAAGGTAAAAGGCTGGAGAGGAAAGAATCTGATAGGAGAAGAAGTGGAGCAAAGAAGGAAGGAAGGAGGAGGGGACCTAGGGGGATGTGATAGGCAGGTTAGAAGAGGTAAGGGGCCAGAGGGGAAATTTTACTTAACGGACAGAGGTATTGTTATTCATTCCATCAGGTTGGAGCTACCCAGGCGGAATATAAGGTGTTGCTCCTCCACCCTGAGGGTGGCCACTTTGTGGAACAGAGGAAGCCATGGACCACCGGGAAGTTCTGCTTTAGGTGGATGGGGCGGATGTGCTTGACGTGGATTGAGGTTAATTGGACCGTCAGTTAATCAGGCAGCTGCTCTCTCGGGACAACTCTTACAGAACGAAAGCTAATTGAAAAAATAGATGAGCTTCCCTTCATTTGTTTGGGCTGCTATGCTGCTCAATGGGGGCAGAATTCTGTTACCAGTTTCGAACTAGCATCGGTTGCGTGAACTTGTGTGGTTGTTAGTCACTACACCATGCTTGGAGTGAACAGTTTCTAAATAGCATCACTTGAGTGTGCTTGTATTCAAAGGGCAGTAACTTTTGTCACTGATAATTGGTGAGAAATAAGCAGTTTTACTCACCATAGTTTCAAGCATTCAGGCTTAGAGATGCCAGATTTGGCCAGAAGTAAAAAATGTAATTATTTCATTACTACATCAAGTTAGGAACTATGAAGAATTTGAAGGTATTGACAATCATCTTGAGTGTTACAATGAAAATGAAGATTTTGAGGACGATCATTGAAGGCATTGTAGGAAGGCAATCCATTATCTGCACTAATTTTATTCATTTATAGTCAATGAAAAGAAAACACAGCATACACTGGATGAATTCCTCCACCAATAACAATTACAAACTAATACTAATAATGATTAGGAACCAATTCACAGTCTTATTGTACGCTAGTAATATTTGCAGTGTATAAATTGATTAGTATTATATTTAAATACATAAATTTTTACTCAGTGAAACAGTAGTTTGTATTTTTCTCTTTCAATATTTTTATTAATATTATATAAATTGCATAAATACAAATACAAACTTCATAAGGATACAAATAAGTAATGTGAATTGCATTAAATTTAAATCACAGTAATATGATCACAGTATCCCATATTCCAAATCAATCATGTAGAAAAAAAACTGAATTATAAAATGAAATAAGATAAGATAATTGCATTTTATTTTTTAAAAAACTACCCCCACTACCAAAATGAGCTGGTTGGTAAAAAAAAAGGAAAAAAAGAAATACCTTACCATATAATATTATAATAATAATGGCTCAGATCCATACTTTAATAACAGTTCAGAGTTTATGAAAATAACTCAGAAAGGGTCCCCATATCATTAGAAAATCATGTTTAGAATCAGAAATTGAACAACGAATCTTCTCTAGATCAAGGCACAACATAACATCAAATAGCCATTGAACATGAGTGGGCGCAGCAACCTCCTTCCACTTGATCAAGATCACCCTCGTGGCCATTAGAGACATAAAGGCCAATACCCGCAAATTAGATGGCTTCAGTTTTGTTCTTATTAATTTGTTCAACTAAATTCATATGTTTTGGACATGTCCGAGCCTGGAAAAATTTTGGAAAGATGTATTTCAGACTTTCTCTGTACTCTTCAATGTTAGTTTTAAGCCCAATCCTTTGACTGCCATGCTTGGTATTGTCGAGGATAGCGCAACAGTAGTTTGTCTTTTTATACCTTTTTAACTATTTCCGTGAAACTTCAGCTATTTGGGACAGCTGCTTAATTGCTCCAAGATCTACTTATCCTGATGTGTCTCAATTCACCAGAATCCACTGTACTTCCTATTGTAATATATGTTTTTTTTAATGATGTATTGCAATGGACTGCTGCCACAAAACAATAAGTTTCTCGACATTTGCCAGTAATATTAAACCTGATTCTGATTCATCAAATTAATTGCTCTCAGGATGCTGATAAATTTGGGAGAGGTGCACAAATTCTTTGGAGGAAGATGTCGAAAAAGCAGGGAAGATTGAACTTTTCCCTAGATTTATGGATATGAAAGGCATTGATAGGGTAAACATAGAGAAAATATCTCCCCTACCATTACCCTTACAACCGTAATCAAACAATGCAGCCTGATTCTGTATTGGTTGGCGGCTATCTTTTGCCTTTTTCTGAGAAGCTATGGTTATGCCCTCATATTGATAAGGAGCTAGATTAGAAGACTACACGTCATCCCCTTCAGCCACTGCACACCAAATGAATTTAGTCTCAAATTACTACATGGACATGAAAGATCCAGTGATGAGAAAATTGCTGAAGGCAGATATTCCATGTGTAAAACTTCCTATTCAGAGAGGCAAAAATGTATGTTTTGTAGGAATTACCAAACACTATTTTAAGATTGCTATTGTTGAAATTTGTTTAAAATTTGCAACAATACTCTGGAAATTCAGCTTCTCCAAGGGACTACTTGCATCCCAGTGGACTTTGTTTTCTCACTTGGTAAGTCTAAACATAAATTCACATCGCAGAATATGAGACCAGTTGAATACCTGTGCAATGTGTTCCATCATTAGGGGTGAATAAATCCATATTGTTGGATGGTTTGTATCCTTCATTACATGTACAATAGTAACTGCCATGTGTGTTATAACAAGCAGCATGTAACCCGCAGATCTTCTCAGATCCGATCTGACATTCATCTTTATCTACCAAAAAAAATTACAAAAATGTGAATCAGTCATCAAGTATTGGAGAAACATCCATTACAACAGTGGGACTGCTACATCCAATCATAGATGACGGTGGATAATTCAACAGGAGGCTGGGACTCCAAGGACATTCTCAGCCTCCACAATAAAGAGAGGAGAACATCAGTGTCTAGAAGTTGGCTTGAACAGGCGCAACCACCTTCAGTCAAATATTCAGTCTAACACTTTCTCCCCAAATTCCCACTGTTACAGAACCATGTGATTAATAAAAGCAGATGTGATCAAATGGTTACAGTAATGACAATGAGACCAGACAAGAGCCAAGCTGTAATACTGAAGTACTGCACTCCAAACAAGCTGTTCCACAGGCATCAACGGGCAATCTGGAAGGTTTCCTAGGTAGGTCTGATGACAAATTCAGAAAGTGCTTGACACACTAGATGTAGATAGGGTGTCCTGTAGCTGAAGAGTCTAGAGCAAGGGTTCCCAACATGGAGTCCACGGACCCTTCAGTCTATGGTAGGGGCCAATGGCATAAAAAAGGTTGGGAACCCATGGTCTAGAGCTAAGGGTTAGAATATCTTGGAATGGAATGAGGAACTGTTTCTTAATCCAAAACACGATAAATCTTCAGAATTTCCTATACTAAAAGCATGTACACTCAGTCATTGAGTTCATTTCAAAACAAAGATCAACAGATTTCTGGATATTAAGGAAATCAAGGGAGATGAGATAGTGCTGGGATGTGGGCAGCCACCATCGTGATAAACGATCAAGTAGGATCAAAGGCTACATGGACTCCTATCTGTTATGTTCTTGTAGTAAAGGAAATGTGGTGAAATAGAACTTAAGGGGATATACAGATGCTAGATTGTGAAAAGAAGACTTGTCTTAAGGATACGGTTCAAGCCCAACTTCAGAGATCACAGCACATAAATGTAACAATGAGAGATTGTGCACAGTTGCAGAAACCATATTTCAGATGAAGGAATTTGTTCTATCCAGGAGGAAGACTGCAGGGCATTTTAAGGGCCTTAAGCGAAAGTAACTCTGTCATCCTTACCAACCATGTCTGAACTTGATGTGACTATTGGACAAGAGTGATGTGCTTGATGTGCCACTCCACTGTAAACAGCTTAACACCCTTCCCACAATTAGCCCAGGGCCGTGAGGAATGGGTAATTGATGATGGACTTGTCAGCAAAGCACAGGCTTCAAGCTGTCGTCATGCAAAAGAACAATTACTTTCCAACCTGAACAGAAAGTTATTCCATTTCCAAAGAATCCATAGTTACAGTCGCAGGTTTTGGTCCCATTCTTGGTCGTGCATGTTGCATTAATGTGACAGCTCGAACAAACGTCAGTGGCTGCAAAGCAGAAAAAAATGCAAGTCACTCCACACACTGCAATGCATTTGATTCTTCAATCCCTTATTCACTCCTCTAAAGAGCCACTTCTCTCCTGAATGCAGTGAAGATGGCTGCTCCACAAGGACATCAGTGAAGGGCTTGGGGGTGGGAAATTCCTTACCCTCACATAAACCCTATTCCCTATTCTTTGCTTCTGCACAGAGTATAGGAAGCTGCTTTAGTATGTGCTCATGGGCAAAAGCAATCGCAAGTTACCAACGTTGTACACAGCTGAGTCCTTGTGTTGATCAGCTGTGGACAGTATTTTATGTGGGGATTAAGAATGCAGAAGTAACTTGAGAGTGAGCGTGCATTTGTTAAGACATAGAGAGACAAAGCACAGAAACCGCCCTTCATCACATCAAGTCTTCCATGCATTCGCCCTAATGCTGTGTGACCTGCTGAGATCGTCCAGCATCTTGTATACTGTACATTGCTCTGAATTTCAAGCATCTTTTGTGTTCACCCAATCCTCCATTGATACCATGTTATTATTTAATTCTCTCTGTCAACTTCCTATAGATTCTTCCATTGACCTACAGGCACTAGGGCAATTTACATGTCCAATTAACCTACCTATCCGCATATCTTTTGGGATGTAAGAGGAAATCAGAGCACTTGGCAAAAACCCACATGGTCACAGGGAGAACATGCAAGTTCCACATATGAACCACACTCGCTGACGCTGAGAGGCAGATACTCTACCAGGTGGGCCCCTGTGCCATCCACACCCAATCTCACTAACAGACCTGAAGGCATTTTCTGGACTGCGTCCTTCCCCCTCTCGTTCTCCTCCTTGAGCACTATTTTGGCCCATCTTCCTGTTGTCCCAAATGAAGCAATTTGCCAGTTGTCCCTGGGTCTCCAAAAGTACAGTGCCAGAAGCACGCCCCTGGCAATGAGTGTTGCTATGCCCCTGGCCCTCATTCTTTGGGCTCAGAAAATGGATTGATTTCCAGCTTTCAACAGGGAATTAAGTTCATGCTGAATAGGCCACAAATGAAGATACGGATAGAATATAAATACTTTGTTCTTTAAAGAGTTAGTATAGCCCTAATTAGCCAAATAGCATCCTATTTGTGCTCTACTAATCTACTATTCCAAGATATAGGACCAGAGATGACCCCCTGCAGTTCGCGTACCGTCCCAACCGTTCGACAGACGATGCCATTGCCATCACCCTCCACCTGGACAAAAAAGACATGTACGTTCGAATGCTGTTCATAGACTTTAGTTCAGCATTCAACACAATCATTCCTCAGAAACTGATTGGAAAGCTGAGCCTACTGGGCCTGAACACCTCCCTCTGCAACTGGATCCTAGACTTCCTGACTGGGAGACCTCAGTCAGTCCGGATCGGGAGCAGCATCTCCAACACCATCACACTGAACATGGGGGCCCCCCCAGGGCTGTGTGCTCAGTGCACTGCTGTTCACTCTGCTGACCCACGACTGTGCTACAACACACAGCTCGAACCACATCATCAAGTTCACCGATGACACGACCGTGGTGGGTCTCATCAGCAAGAACGATGAGTCAGCATACAGAGAGGAGGTACAGCGGCTAACGGACTGGTGAAGAGCCAACAACCTGTCTCTGAATGCGAACAAAACAAAAGAGATGGTTGTTGACTTCAGGAGGACACGGAGCGACCACTCTCCGTGAACATTGATGACTCCTCCGTAGCGATTGTTAAAGAGCACCAAATTTCTTGGTGTTCACCTGGCAGAGAATCTCACCTGGTCCCTCAACACCAGCTCCTTAGCAAAGAAAGCCCAGAAGTGTCTCTACTTTCTGTGAAGGCTGAGAAAATTCTATCTTCCCCCCCCCCCCATCCTCACCACATTCTACAGAGGTTGTATTGAGAGCATCCTGAGCAGCTGCATCACTTCCTGGTTCGGAAATTGCACCATCTCGGATCGCAAGACCATGCAGCGGATAGTGAGGTCAGCTGAGAAGATCATCGGGGTCTCTCTTCCTGCCATTAGAGACATTTACACCACACGCTGCATCCACAAAGCAAACAGTATTATGAAGGACCCCATGCACCCCTCATACAAACTCTTCTCCCTCCTGCCATCTGGCAAAAGGCACTGAAACATTCGGCCTCTCACGACCAGACTATGTAACAGTTTCTTCCCCCAAGCCATCAGACTCCTCAATACCCAGAGCCTGGACTGACACCAACCTACTGCCCTCTATTGTGTATATTGTCTTGTTTATTATTTATTGTAATGCCTGCACTGTTTTGTGCACTTTATGCAGTCCTGGGTAGGTCTGTAGTCTAGTGTAGTTTTGTGTTGTTTTTTAAGTAGTTCAGTGTAGTTTTTGTATTGTTCATGTAGCACCATGGTCCTGAAAAACATTGTCTCGTTTTTACTGTGTGCTGTACCAGCAATTATGGTCAAAATGACAATAAAAAGTGACTTGACTTGACTTGACTTGACTTGATTTCATGTAATGCCCAGCACATTGATCTTTCACACCAAACCTACCCATAGTTACTTCATCAAAAAACTGTATTTCTTCCATCCCTTTCACCTCCCTATCAAGGCACCTTATAGACAGCCCAGTACATTTGAAGAGTAGTCTCAATCACACTGCAGGAAATGTGGCTATTGATTTGGGTAGAGTTCCCAATAAAATCAATGCAATGATATCAGTAACATTAAAAACCAGACAGTCTGTTTATAGTGATGGAATTTGGGGGATTAATGTCAGCCACAAGGAAGAATAATCCTCCTCTTCATCCAAATAATGTTGAAAGATCTTCAACATCCACCCATGAAGCCAGAGAGGGCTTTGTTTAATGATGAGCCCTCAAGCCATGGTGAGCTGCTGTGGTATCACAGGGTGCCAGTTCAGATTTTCTGTGTTGGCATGGTACTTCAGCCCACAATCTTTTTATTTTTTTAAAGATACAGTGAGGAATAGACCCTTCCAGCCCTTCAAACCACACCACCCAGCAATCCTCCAATTTAATCCGAGCCTAATCATGGGATAATTTACAAAGACCAATTATCCTACCAACTGGTACGTTCTTTGGACTGTGGGAGGAAACCAGGTCACCCAGAGGAAGTCCATGCGGTCACAGGGAGAACATACAAACTCCTTACAGGCCGTGGCAGGAAGCCATCTTCTGGCTCTAAGAGAAGTAGCCACAAACCACGGCAATGCCCCTGAACAAGCAGTTAAAGTAGCATTATTGAAAGCACTGATGTAGTACAAATTAAATGTAATCCCAGGATGAGAACAGGCAAGCTATGAATTGCCAAGAATATATAAACCACTTTCCTGACTCCTGAAGTTAATATCTCACATTGTTCAAACAAAAGAGTCATTATATTTCCAATGTTTTTGAATACTCAAAACCCTTCATTTGAACAACCGTTATCTTTAGCCCATCATGTTGTCATGCTGCTGCTGAACTAAAGGAAATATTTGTTTTTATATACTGTAGGTCATCCCTCAAACAATAACTGCCAATCAATGACTTTGAAGTATAGTTAATACTGTAATGTGCAAAATACAGTGAGGAAAATGTGATCTGGTGGAGGGTCCCAGCCTGAAAATTAATTCCCCCCAAATGATGCAATTTGACCTGCTTCCTCCAGCAGTGTGTCTTTGTTTTGACAAATATAAATATGTATGATGTCACTATAGACAATAGACAATAGGTGCAGGAGTAGGCCATTCAGCCCTTCGAGCCAGCACCACCATTCACTGTGATCATGGCTGATCATCCACAATCAGTACCCTTTTCCTGCCTTCTCCCCATATCCCTTCACTCCACTATCTTTAAGAGCTCTATCTAACTCTTTTTTGAAAGAATCCAGAGAATTGGCCTCCTTTGCCTTCTGGGGCAGAGCATTCCACAGAACCACAACCCTCTGTGTGGAAAAGTTTTTCCTCAACTCTATTCTAAATTGTCTACGCCTTATTCATAAACTGTGGCCTCTGGTTCTGGACTCCCCCAACATCGGGAACATGTTTTCTGCCTCTAGCGTGTCCAATCCCTTAATAATCTTATATGTTTCAATCAGATCCCCTCTCATCCTTCTACATTCCAATGTATACAACCCCAGTCGCTCCAATCTTTCAATCCTTCAATACCATGTGGTATATTTGATCGTCTACAGTATGTACTATTGAGCACAAGCGCAGAATCTAAGGGGAACCACGGATAAACCAGGCCCACTTGTTGGAGCTCACTTATTTTCCTGTGTGTTACTCTTTGTGCAAGAACCAGCAGACATGTCCTGCACTGGTGATCAGACAGAATCAAAAAGCTCTCCAGGCTAGTGTGGCCATTGAAAATATCTTTCAGCTTTGCACTCACAATGGTAGGGCTAATCACAAAACGAGGAGCAGAAGTGAAGGGATTTGTGTTTAGACACGTGTTTCTGATTATATGCACATGCAGACTATGAGCATTCAGCTCCTCAAACCAGCTGCACCAGTTAACATTTTTAATGCTTTTAGTCCTGGCTGATCTGATTATGAGCCCAACCCGGCACTCTCAGTTACCTATCAACCCCTTGCTTATCAAGAATTTATCTACCCCTATCTTAAAAAATATTCAAAGAATTTGCTTCCACCACTCCTAGAGGAAAATAGTTGCAATGACTCACAATCCTCAGAGAGAAAAAAAATCACTTCACAGCTACATGAAATAGGTGAACTTCATTTTTAAGTAATAGAAATGTCCATTAAATAAAGTGTCCACCACAATAATTAAAACAGAAACAAGGCAAGACAATAGCAAAAACAATTTTGATTCATTCATTTAATATCCTATGATAAAAGGTGAGAGCCCTTTGGATCCTATGTAGCATAGATGTTTTTCAGGATTAAAATTGAGCGCAAGTGAGAAAAGCTCCAACCTTGTCATGATTAACAAGACAATTACACCGTTTAAAAATAGGAAGTTGCCATTTAATACAGTCACAAGTTGAATCTTTTACCAGTCAAAATGCAAATATAAGAAAGCAACCTCAGTAACAGAGGTTGTCTTAGATAATCACTGTTCTAGTAAGATTATGAAAATGAAAAAAATGCTTGATTTTATCAAGCAATAGAAGTTGAAAAATCACTTTACTTTGGCACTCTCAGATTCTGTAAAAAGTTACCAAGTGGGGATGAGAAACCAAGGATCAGAGGAAATCAGTGGTGATTTAATAGTATTATTAAAGAATTTTATCTACCTGAAGTGAACGGTGCAGGACAATTTCAGATCAGCAAATTAATTCTCTTTATTGAATAGACAAAATTTCATGAAAATCAAAAAAATTCTGAGAATCTGATACAAAAATGAAAAATGGTGAAAATGCTCAACATGTCAGGCAGCGTCTGTGGAACCAGGAAAGGCCGTTTATCATGTGAGGGGATCCTGGAGTGCCCCTATTAACTGTTTGAAGAGAGACAGAGAGAGACATTCATCATTGATGGTTTGTTTGGGAAGGACAGAGTTATTTACCACCGATACGTTGCTTTTGAAAAGAGAGAGAGAGAGACGAAGATTAACAGTTGGACTGTCACTTTAAGGCATTGGAAGTAACTTTGGATTTTTACTGAGTTTGGAGCTGGAGACAGCACCGAGCAGCTCGAAGGTTGCTATGGTGACAAAAGACAGGTTGTTGATATTTCTTCAAGGACTTGTTGCCTGCTTGTGCACTCCTTTACAGACAAAGCAGGGAGGGACTCTTTGAATGACAGGTGATGCTCAGCCTGGTGAAATAAATGAGAGGTCAGATGATACAGACCTCAGGACACATGATCTGGACACTGAATGAGCATTGTTGTGCCCGCAGAGAAAGTGGGTTTTGGAGGATCGATCAGGCAGATCGATTCCAAATTGCTATTCCACCGTGTGAAGAAGGGGTTGACTGGTGGGGAGTTGTCTATGTGTCCACCCTCGCCTGGGTGATAGCTCCACCACAGAAGACCGGTCCCCCTGGTTAAAGTCACAGTCGGTGACTTGTAAAGGATTTCGGAGGACGGCGAGAAGATCGACGGTATCAGCTCACCTGAAGACTCAACTCATTCTCTCTCTCCATCACTACTCAACTCAATACCATGAACTGAACTGAACTGAACTTTACTCAACATCGTAAGACTGTATCTTTTTACCCCCAGACTTAAAGAAGCTTGGTTTTCTCATACATATATATTCCACACTTACTTTTATATATAATCATTGCTAATCTGTTTGATTTATCTGGAGTTATATTACTGTATTGCATAGTTACTAATAAATATTATTAGTTTATAGCAATACGAGACTCCAAAGTGTTTTCCATCTCTGCTGGTTCTTTATTCCCTGTCACGGGGTACGTGACAGAACAAGGTCAGAGAAAAAACAACTTGTATCAAGCTCCAGGAGGATGAGAGAGGGATGGACAGGGCCAAGGGAATGTCTCTACAGGTTGAGGCCAGGAGTATCTATAAAATGTAAACAAGATCATGTGCTTGATGGGTTATTGGGAGCAGTTAGGGAGGGTGAATATAGTCCTTTGTTCTAAGCACAGGTTGATAGGCCAGAATGCCAATAGGAGGGGGAATTAAAGGAGAATGCATCAGGAAGCTTGGATAACTCTGTGAACTAAACAAAGGTATTCCACGAAGCTGTCATCCAATTTCCGTTTGGTTTCTCCAGTGTAGAAAAACCACTCTGTGAACACCTAGCACAGTGCATTAGGTTGGAAGTGGATGGCTGCTTCACCTGGAAAGACTGTTTGAGCCCTTAGATTGTAAGAAGCGAAGAAGGGAACGGACGCGTATTGCAACTCCTGCAGTTGCATGGGAAATTGATGTAACAAGGGGTGGCAGGAACAGATCAGAAATTCACAAAGGGAATATCTCTTCAAAATACTGAAAGAGGAGGGAAGCGAAATTTCCCTCTGATGGTGGGATCTCATCGGAGGTGGTGGAAATTGAAATGAATGATCTACTGAAAGAGAAGGCTAGTGAGATGGAAGTGATAACAAGGGAGTTCTATCATTGCTCTGTCCAGGAAGAGAAGAGTTGAAAGCAGAAGTGTGGGAAATAGATGCCATCAAGGGCTCTGCAGAAGGGCAATGCGCAGTTCAGGAAGAAGGATGACATAACAGAGGCTCTCCTCTGGGAAGACTTTTCATTGGAGCAAATACAACAGTGGAAAAACTGGGAGGATGGATTGAAACTCTTACAGGCCTGAGATTAGGAGAAAAGTATAGGTGGGATTGCTCTGGGGACCTGTAGGCTAGATTTTTCTTACCAGCCTATTTCCTAGGGTGGAGACAGAGATCCAGACAGTGAAGTGCCAATAATGGGCCATGTGAAAGTGAGAGCAGGGTGAAAACTGGCAGCAAAAACTAATGTAACTTTTTGAGTTCTGGATGATTGCAGGAAACAGCACCCATGCAGGCAATGATGTACTAGAAAAAGTCGAGGGTGCCCCCAAGTTGGACTGAAGCAGGGCTACACAGAGCTACCCCTTACATAAAGGCAGGTGTATGTGGAGCTCTTGCAAGTTCCGCTAGCTCTACCTTTGACCTGGAGAAAGTGAGTGGAGTTGGAGGAGTTGCTCAACGTGATTTCAGCCAGGCAACTGAGTGGCTTCCAAGTACTAACTTTTGATAGCCGCACTTGTGGAGATAACTTCTAACATATTTTGCAGCTGCGTTACTTAAGTTTGCTATATTCATTTGGCTGCGGCAAAGGAGACAGCTCCAACATTTAGTCCAAATCACAAAAATAAGCTTGTTGGCAAATGTGGCAGAGATAGGAAAAGCTGTTGCGGCTGCAGAGAACACCCATTGCGGAAATACCAGTTTAGAGTGGAGAATAGTATTCTGCACGCCTGTAAACAAGGCACTAGCCTCAACGCCAAGGGCTAGACAAAGATGATAGACCAGAATAATACTAGCTAAGCAGGTTGTTAGTAGGGGAAACATCAGGAACACCAGGAACAGAAAAACATAAAGAAGAGGTTAGAGCAACAAAGTGGGTGGCAATGTTTATGCGTGTTGCTCGGATTTCCAGCATCTGTAGATTTTCTCTTGTTTGTGCGGTGTCAGATGCTGTAATTCAAAAACAAAAACAGAAAATATGCAGAAACTCAGTGTGGCAGGCAGTATCTGTGAAAAGGGAAACAATCAACAATTCAGTAGCCCTTCCTCAGAGTTGGTGTGAAGCCTGAATGGCAAAATTTAAACAGTGTTACATTCCATCAGCAGCATTATGTAGGGATGCTAAATTTAGTAACAGAACATTATTGGTCAATACATCGACATGATCATCAATACAGCTGTTAATTGTTTGGCTATGACCAGAGATCTGAGCATTGTGACATTCAGAAAAGTGCCATTTAGTCGAAACATAGAGACAGTAGAGAATGCAGATGCTGGGATCTGCAAGCAACACAAAGGAATACTGGAGAAACTCGGCAGGTCAGGCAGCATTTGTAGTGACAGAAGCTGGGAGATGATAGGTGGAGATGACAAACGACTGAAGATGGTGGAATCTGACAGGAAAAGAAGGTGGAGAATTTCTTGCGTTTCTGTTTCCACTCTGCTGTCCTCAACCTACTGTACTTATCTACGCCTCTTCAGCTGAATCCACCTGTCAATTGCTAGCTCTTGCTCTACCTCCTTCCTTCACCTTTTTATACTGACCATCTCCACTCTAACTTTCAGACTAGATGGAAGTTCTTGACCCATAACGCCAACTGTCCATTTCCCTCCATAGATGCCATTTGACCCACTGAGTTCCTCCAGAATCTTGTGAGTTGAGCCGTTGGGGAAAAGTTTTCTGAATTTTAAACGTATTCTGATTGAACAACAAATGTTTTAAATCCAATGCCATATGCAGTTTCTCATTCTGATGCATCTTTGAACACAGAACATATGCCTGCTTCTCAGCGATGTTACAACTTTACTGACATCCAGTCTTCAACATATCTTCAAGTCTCAACATGTACAGTAAAATAAACCTATACCTCTAAAAATATAAAGAGTCTCAAACATGCAAGAATGTTCATAATGGTCACATGAGATCAGTAGTTATTGTTGACAACAGACTAATTCTGTCCGGGAAAGATTAGTTCAAAATATTGAACGTGAATTCAGAGAATGTATTTACTAAGTGCATTTTGCAACATTGTCTCGGAAAGCTTCTGGAGTGGAATGAAGACCTGTTCAAAGGTTTGTATCTTGGCTTCAACAGACAGGAATTTCACAACCTTGACTACAGAATTACTAGGGGAGGGTTTAAGATAGTTTGGCAGGGGGATGGGAACCAGAGTAAAAGGTCAGAGGATGGAGCAGTTGGTGTAGCAAAGGTAAATGCACCATATAGAGACTGTGGGGGATGATAAGCAATGGACAGAGCATAATTGTGGCCATTGGATTAGTTGAAGTGTGTCTACTTTAATGAAGTAGTTTCAGAAAACAAGAGTGATGCATGTAGTGCATGGATCAGTACATGGACCTACAACATTGAGGCCATTACAGAGATTTGGGTGTCACAAGGTTTGGAATGGCTGCTAGATGTTCTGGATTTAGATGTTTCAAAAGGGATAGGGAGGGGGTTAAAAGAGGTGGGAGAATGGCATTGCGAATCAGGATAGGGTGACCAGGAGGATGTCATGGAGGGATCATCTACTGAGCCACTGTGATTGGAAGTCAGAAACAGGAAGAGAGCAATCACTCTATTGGGAGAGTTCTATAGACACCCTAGTAGCAACAAAGACACTGAAGAGCAGATTGAGAGGCAGATTTTGGAAAGGTGCATAAATAACAGGGTTTTTGTTAAGGGTGACTTCAACTTCTCTAATATTGATTGACACCTCCTTAGTGCAAAAGGTGTGGGTGGGGTGGAATTTGTTAGGTGTGTCCAGAATAGATTCCTGACGCAATTTGTAGACAGGTCAACTAGAGGAGAGGCTATACTGTACTGGATCAGGCGCTAAGGAATGACCCAGCTCAGGTGTCAGATCTCTTTGTGGATGAACATTTCGGAGATAGTGACCACAACCTCTTGCCCTTTACCATCATCTTGGAGAGGGATAGAGGCAGACAATATGGGAAAGTATTTAATTGAAAGAGGGCATTTAGAGAAGCATAGTCTGATTAGGGAGGGTCAATGTGGCTTTGTGAGGTGCATACCCTACAAACCTGATTAAATACTTTGAGAATATGACAAAGCACATTGATGAAAGTAGAGCAGTGGATATGGTTTATATGAATTTTAGTAAGGCATTTGAGAATGATCCCCGTGGTGGGTTCATTCAGAAAGTCAGGGTGCACACGATCCAGGGAAACTTGCCTGCATGGATTCAAAATTGACTTGTCCACAGAAGCCAGAGGGTAGTTGCAAGTGGTAGTTGGTGACCAGTGGTGTTTGCAAGGATCTGTTCTGGGACCTCTGCTCTTTGTGATTTTAATAAATGACTTTGATGAGGAAGTGGAAGGGCAGGTTAGTAAGTTTGCAGATGACATGAAGGTTGGTGGTGTTGTGGATAGTGTAGACGGGTTGTCATACATTACAACAGGACATTGACAGGATGCGGAAACGTGTTAAGTGACACGCTTTGGAAGGTCGAACTTGAAGGAAGAATATGGAGTTAATGGCAAAATCCTTAGCAGTGAGGAGGAACAGAGGGATTTATTTATCTATTTATTAATTTACCATTACAGTGTAGAATAGGCCTTTCTGGCCACTCAAACCCAACAACCCTCAGCTTAACCCTGGACTAATTATGGGACTATTCACAATGACCAATTAACTCACTAACTGGTGCGTCTTTGGCAACTCGAGCATCGGAGGAAACTCACGCATTCCATTCTGATGCCCTGATCTGTAATAGCATCACGCTAACTGCTACACCACCATGGCCTCCTCAGATTCTGGGGTCAATGTCCATACATCCCCTCAAAGTTGCTGCTCAAGTTGAAAGGGTAGTTGAGAAAGCATATGGTGTGTTGGCCTTCATTAGTCAGGAGACTGAGTTCAAGTGCCACGAGGTAATATTGCAGCTCTATAAAATCTTGGTCAGACCACACTGGAATATAGTGTGGTCTTCTCATGATAGGAAGGATGGGGAAGCTTTAGAGAGGGTGCAGAGGAGATTTACCAGGATGCTGCCTGGATTAGAGAGCACATCTTATGGAGATAGGTTGAGTGAGTCAGGGCTTTTCTTTCTGGAGCAAAGGAGGATGAATGTACACAAAGATAAGGGACATAGATTGGGTGGATAGCCAAAGACTTTTTCCCAGGGCAGAAACGACTAATGCGAGAGAGAAGAAAGTATAGGGGTGGATCTCAGAGGTAAGTTCTTTATTACAGACTGAGTGGTGAGTGCGTGGAATGCCCTGCCAGGGGTGGTGGTGGAAGTAGATCCATTAGAGGGATTTAACTAGGCACATGAGTCATATAAAAATAGAAGGCTGTGTGGAGCCCTCATACCGATGCCCAAGGAGAACATGATAACCTCCCTCATTGACTATCGTCTGGAGCACTGACATCCACTGTAATGAAGAGCTTTGAGAGTCTGGTTGTGAACCATATCAACTCCTGCCTGAGGAGTGACCTGGATCTGCTCCAATTTACGTAAGTCAAGGGATAGAGTTTAAGAGTCGCGATATAATGATGCAGCTCTATAAAACTCTGGTTAGACCACACTTGGAGTACTTTGTCCAGTTCTGGTCGCCTCACTATAGGAAGGATGTGGAAGCATTGGAAAGGGTACAGAGGAGATTTACCAGGATGCTGCCTGGCTTAGAGAGTATGCATTATGATCAGAGATGACGGGAGCTAAGGCTTTACTCTTTGGAGAGAAGGAGGGTGAGAGGAGACATGATAGAGGTGTACAAGATAATAAGAGGAATAGATAGAGTGCATAGCCAGCGCCTCTTCCCCAGGGCACCACTGCTCAATACAAGAGGACATGGCTTTAAGGTAAGGAGTGGGAAGTTCAAGGGGGGATATTAGAGGAAGGTTTTTTACTCAGAGAGTGGTTGATGCGTGGAATGCACTGCCTGAGTCAGTGGTGGAGGCAGATGCACTAGTGAAGTTTAAGAGATTACTAGACAGGTATATGGAGGAATTTAAGGTGGGGGTTATATGGGAGGCAGGGTCTGAGGGTTGGCACAACATTGTGGGCCGAAGGGCCTGTACTGTGCTGTACTATTCTATGTTCTATGTCCTACCATTATAACAGGTCAACACAAATGCCATTTTATTTGCTCTCCACTCAGCCCTGGAACATCGAGACAGTGAAGATGCATACATCAGGATGCTTTTCATTGTCTAAGCTTAGCAGTCAACACTATCTGCTCCTCAAAACTAATCAATAAGCTCCAAGACCTAGGCCTTGATACCTCCTTGTGCAATTGGATCCTCTATTTCCTCAGTTGCAGACCCGAGTCATTTCGGATTGGCAACAACATCTCTTCCACAATCTCCATCAGCACAGGTGCACCACAAGGCTGTGTGCTTAGCCCCCTGCTCTGCTCGCTTTATACTTCTGACTGTGAAACTAAGCACAGCTGCAACGTCGTATTTAATTTTGCTGATGACTCCACTGTTGTTGGCCGAATCAAATGTGGTGACAAAGCAGCTTTAGAAGGGAGATTGAAATTCTGGTCGAATGGTGCCAACAATGTGAGCAAAACCAAAGAGCTGATAATTGACTACAGGCACAAAAAAAACATAGAACCATAGAACATTACAGCACAGAAGACAGGCCATTCGGCCCTTCTAGTCTGTGCCGAAACTTTATTCCGCTAGTCACATTGACCTGCACCCAGTCCATAACCCTCCAGACCTCTCCCATCCATGCATCTATCCAATTTATTCTTAAAACTTAAGAGTGAGCCCATATTTACCACATCAGATGGCAGCTCGTTCCACACTCCCACCACTCCGTGAATGAAGAAGTTCCCCCTAATGTTCCCCCTAAACCTTTCCTCTTTCACCCTAAAGCCATGTTCTCTCGTATTTATCTCTCCTAATCTAAGTGGAAAGAGCCTATTCACATTTACTCTGTCTATAGCCCTCATAATTTTGTAAACCTCTATCAAATCTCCCCTCATTCTTCTACGCTCCAAGGAAAAAAGTCCTAACTTGTTCAATCTTTCCCTGTAGCTCAACTCCTGAAGACCCGGCAACATCCTAACAAATCTTCTCTGCACTCTTTCAATCTTATTGATATCCTTCCTATAGTTAGGTGACCAGAACTGCAGACAATACTCCAAATTTGGCCTCACCAATGTCTTATACAGCCTCACCATAACATCCCAACTCCTATACTCAATACTTCGATTTATGAATGCCAGGATGTCAAAAGCCTTCTTTACAACCCTGTCTACTTGTGACGCCACTTTCAGGGAATTATGTATCTGAACTCCCAGATCCCTTTGTTCTTTCGCAATCCTCAGTGCCCTACCATTTACTGTGTTTGTCCTACCTTGATTTATCCTTCCAAAATGCAACACCTCACACTTGTCTGCATTAAATTCCATCTGTCATTTTCTGGCCCATTTTTCCAGTTGGTCCAGATCCCTCTGCAAGCTTTGAAAGCCTTCCTCGCTGTCCACAATGCTTCCAATCTCAGTGTCATCAGCAAACTTGCTGATCCAATTTACCACATTATCATCTAGATCATTGATATAGACAACAAACAACAATGGTCCCAGCACAGATCCCTGAGGCACACCACTAATCACATGCCTCCAGTCTGATAAGCAATCATCCACTACCACACTCTGTCTTCTCCCACACAGCCAACTTCGAATCCAGTTTACAACCTCTCCATGGATAGCTCATGTCTGAACCTTCTGAACTAACCTCCCATGTGGGACCTTGTCAAAGGCCTTACTAAAGTCTATGTAGACAACATCCACAGCCTTTCCTTCATCTACTTTCTTGGTAACCCCCTCGAAAAGCTCTACAAGATTCGTTTAACACAATCTACCACGCACAAACCCATGCTGACTATCCTTAATCAGCCCTTGACTGTCCAAATACTTGTATATCCGATCTCTCAGAACACCTTGCAATAATTTACCTACTACTGATGTCAGGCTCACCGGCCTGTAATTACCTGGTTTACTTTTGGAGCCTTTTTTAAACAACGGAACAACATGAGCTAACCTCCAATCCTCCAGCACCGCACCCGTGGCTAAGGACATTTTAAATATTTCTGCCAGGGCCCCTGCAATTTCTACACTAGTCTCTCTCAAGGTCCGAGGAAATATCATGTCAGGCCCGGGAGATTTATCTACCTTTATTCGCTATAGGGCAGCAAGCACCTCCTCCTCTTTAATCTCTATATGTTCCATGACACTACTGCTTGTTTCCCTTCCCTTCATATAGGCTATGCCAGTTTCCAGAGTAAATACTGATGTAAGAAAACTGTTTAAGATCTCCCCCATCTCGTGAGGCTCCACACATAAATGACCACTCTGATCTTCTAGGGGACCAATTTTGTCCCTTACTATCCTTTTACTCTTAATATATTTGTAGAAACCCTTCGGGTTTACCTTCACATTATCTGCCAGAGCAACCTCGTGTCTTCCTTTCGCCTTCCTGATTTCCTTCTTTAGTATTTTCTTATATTTTCTATACTCTTCAAGTACCTCATTTGTTCGTTGTTGCCTATACCTGCTATACACCTCAAGCAACACACACAAAATGCTGGTGAACGCAGCAGGCCAGGCAGCATCTATAGGAAGAGGTACAGTCGACATTTCTGGCCAAGACCCCTTGTCAGGACTAACTGAAAGAAGAGATAGTAAGAAATTTGAAAGTAGGAGGGGGAGGGGGAGATCCGAAATGATAGGAGAAGACAGGAGGGGGAGGGATGGAGCTAAGAGCTGGAAAGTTGATTGGCAAAAGGGATACAAGGCTGGAGAAGGGAGAGGATCATGGGACGAGAGGCCTAGGGAGAAAGAAAGGGGGAGGCGAGCACCAGAGGAAGATGGAGAGCAGACAAGGAGTTATAGTGAGAGGGACAGAGGGAGAAAAAAGAGAAGGAGAAAAAGGGGGTGGGGGAATAAATAAATAAATAAATAGGGGGTGGGGTGTGAAGGGGAGGAGGGACATTAGCGGAAGTTAGAGAAGTCAATGTTCATGCCATCAGGTTGGAGGCTACCCAGTCAGAATATAAGGCGTTGTTCCTTCAACCTGAGTGTGGCTTTACCTTGACAGTAGAGGAGGCCGTGGAGAGACATATTAAGAATGGGAATGGGATGTGGAATTAAAATGTGTGGCCACTGGGAGATCCTGCTTTCTCTGGCGGACAGAGCGTAGGTGTTCAGTGAAATGGTCTCCCAGCCTGCGTCGAGTCTCGCCAATATATAGAAGGCCGCACTGGGAGCACCAGACGCAGTATATCACCCCAGCCAACTCACAGGTGAAGTGATGCCTCACCTGGAAGGACTGTCTGGGGCCCTGATGGTGGTAAGGGAGGAAGTGTAAGGGCATGTGTAACACTTGTTCCGCTTACAAGGTAAGTGCTGAGAGGGAGATTGGTGGGAAGGGATGGGGGGGACGAATGGACAAGGGAGTCGCGTAGGGAGCGATCCCTGCCGAGAGCAGAAAATGGTGGGGAGGGAAAGATGTGCTTGGTGCTGGGATCCCGTTGGAGGTGGTGGAAGTTATGGAGAATTATATGTTGGACCTGGAGGCTGATGGGGTGGTAGGTGAGGACAAGGGGGAGGACATTCCCATTCTGATATGTCTATCCACGGCCTCCTCTACTGTCAAGATGAAGCCACACTCAGGTTGAAGGAACAACACCTTATATTTCATCTGGGTAGACTCCAACCTGATGGCATGAACATTGACTTCTCTAACTTCCATTAATGCCCCTCCTCCCCTTCTTAACCCATCCCTTATTTATTTATTTATTTCCCCCCCTTTTTTTTTCTCTCTCTCATTTTCCTCCCTCTGTTCCTCTCACAATAACTCCTTGCCTGCTCTCCATCTTCCTCTGGTGCTCCCCTCCTCCTTTCTTTCTCCCTAGGCCTCCCGTCCCATGATCCTATCCCTTCTTCAGCCTTGTATCCTATTTGCCAATCAACTTTCCAGCTCTTAGCTCCATCCCTCCCCCTCCTGTCTTCTCCTATCATTTCAGATCTCCCCCTCCCCCTCCCACTTTCAAATCTCTTACTAGCTCTTCTTTCAGTTAGTCCTGACGAAGGGTCTCTTTCATCCCTCCCCCTCTATCACGTCTGAAACAACGGAACCCCGGAACATTAAGCTACCAGTCCTGCCCCTCCTGCAACCAAGTCTCACTAATAGCAATAATGTCGTAATCCCACGTGCCAATCCAGCTCTAAGTTCATCTGCCTTACCTACAATACTCCTTGCATTGAAATAGATGCACCTAAGAACATTTCTATCACGTACAAGCCTTTGATTTCTGTCTATATATGCAGTCCTCGCATGACCTTTATCCTCCTCCACCTCACTATCTGCTCTAACACTCTGGTTCCCCTCTCCTTGCAAATCTAGTTTCAACCCTCCGGAGCAGCACTAGCAAACCTACCCACAAGGATGTTAGTCCCCCTCCAGTTCAGGTGCAAACCGTCTTGTCAGAACAGGTCCCACCTTCCCTGGAACAAAACCCAATTGTCCAGAAACATGAAGCCCTCCCTCCTGCACCATCTCCTTAGCCACATATTTAGCTGCATTATCTTCTTTCTTCTAGCTCACGTGGCACGGGTAGCAATCCTGATATTGCAACCCTAGAGGTCCTGTCCTTCAAGTTTGCACTTAACTCCCTAAACTCTCTTTGCAGGACCTCCTTCTCCTTCCTATCCATGACATTGGTCCCTACATGGACTACAACATCTGGCTGCTCACCCTCCCTCTTGAGAATACTGAGAACTCGATCCGAGATATCGCGGACCTTGGCACCAGGGAGGCAACAGACCATCTACGATTCTCGATCTCTCCCACAGAACCTCTTATCGGTCCCCCTAACTATCGAATCCCCTATCACTACTGCTCTCCTCTTTTCCCTCCTTCCCTTCTGAGCTGAGGGTCCAGTCTCGGTGCCAGAAACACGACCACTGCAACTTGTCCCTGGTAGGTTGTCCCCACCAACAGTATCCAAAACAGTATGCTTACTGTTGATGGGAACGGCCACAGGGGTTCTCTGCTCTTTCTGTCTATTCCCCTTCCCTCTCCTGACAGTCACCCAGCTACCTGCCTCCTGACTTTTAGGGGTGAGTGTCTCCCTGAAACTCCTGTCTATTTCTGCCTCTGACTCACGAATGATCCGAAGTTCACCCAGCTCCAGCTCCAGTTCCCAAACTCGGTTTGTCAGGAGCTGCAGCTGGATGCACCTTTTACAGGTGTAGTCATCAGGGACAATTGTGCTCGCCCTGACTTCCCACATACTGCAAACGGAGCACTCGACTGCCTTAACTGCTGCCTCCATTATCTACTCCTAAATTAATTAGATTAATTAAAGGAGTTTCCCCGGCCTTACCTCACTGGGAGCAAGCTCGTCCTCAGCATCTGCTCGCCGAAGCCTCAAAGCTCCACTCCTACCCTAAGCCACTCACAGACTGGCCGCTCCTCTTCAGTTACCCCTCCTTTTATTTGTCCCTGCCAATTATCTCGAGTACTCACTCCCTCTAATCAACACTCAGCTTAACCCTTCAGCTGCCCTCCACGCTGCTTTTAAAGCACACTCTCCTCAGCTGCTTCCCAGCACTCAGCACCGGGGTTCAAGAGCCTGTCTTCATTCAGGGATCGGAGCTGGAGAGAGTCAGTAACTTTGGAATTCCTTTGTGTTATCATTTCGGAGGATCTGCTCTGGGACCAGCACTTAAGTGCCATTGCAAAGAAGGCACAGCAGTGCCTCTACTGTCTTAAAAGTTTGCACAGATTCAGTATGTTATGTAAAACCTTGACAAACTTATATAGATGTACAGTATATCCTGACTGCTTGCATCACGGCCTGGCATGGAAACACCAGTGCCCAGGAATGAAATAGCCTTCAAAAAGTAGTGAATACAACCCATTCCAAAGGACTCTCCACCATTGAGCACATCTACAAGGAGTGTTGACAGAAAAAGCAGTGTCCACCATCAAGGACCTCACTGTCCAACCCTGGTCTCTTCTCATCACTGCCTTTGAGAAGGAGCTACAAGAGCCTTAGGTCCAGTCTGGCACCTCCAGATTCAGGAACCGTTATCACCATTCAACTACCGGGCTCCTGAACCAGCGTGGTTCACTCACCTCGACACTGAACTGATCCTACAACCTATGACTCACTTTCAAGGATTTGACAACTCATATTCTTAGAATTTATATGATTGCTTCTTTGTTTATTTACTTATTACTTGTTTTTTTGTGTCAGCACAGTTTGTCTTCTTTTGCATATTGTTTGCTTGTCAAACTTTGTAGTTTTTCTTGACTCTGTTGTATTTCTTTGTTCTACTATGAACACCTGCAAGAAGATTAATCTCAGGGTAGCATATGGTGACATCTATGTACTTTAATAATAAATTACCTTGAACTTTGAGGGAAGGGTTAGATTGATGGTAGAGGAGGTTAAATGGTCACCATAGGGGCCTACCCTGTGCTGTACTGACTGTTCTGTGTTCTATGTACACATCCGGCCAAATATCAAACCATTCTGCTACAAGCCTGGACCAGTATCTTATGCTCTGAAGGTTACAGTGAAGAAGAATCGGGCAAGTCAAACAATATAGTGTGTGGCTGGGAACTACAAAGTGTAAATAGTTGATATGAATTGTCAACTTTACATATCAAGAGGCAAGACTGTGCAGCTTTGAAAGCTTTATAAAGTAACCCTCAATCAAGGGCCAATGAACAATTGCATTTACCCAACTCACAGAATCTGAGTGCTGAATTTACAGGGAGCAAATTTGAATATCTCAGCGAATGCACAATAATTAGGGGCAATGTAGTTGTCAACATCCACCTGGGTCTTAATACATAAACCAAGCTGTCATCTAACACATTACAGGCCACCATGAAAAGGATGATAAATGTTATTCAACACTGTTTACGTTTATGATTACTAGGGAAGGAAAATCTTCACTGTGTCCTTCTAATGGAAGAAGTACTTTATTTGGGGTCGATGATGGATGCAAATAGTGTAGTCTTTGTTAAGGAGGAATCAAGCTTTGAAAATTTGCGAATATTGCCGAACTTCCACCTTTCTTAGCTATGGTTCAAAATTGTACCAGTCTTCTGCAGATCTTCTAAATGAACTAACAGCAGTGCATCAAATATTGCAGGATGAAGCACGATGTTTGGAATTGAATTGACTTTATTACTTACCTCCTTCAAATACATGAGGAGTAAAAATCTTTTCATTACGTCTCTATTCAAGTGTGCAATGTGCAATTATAGCAATTTATAATAAATATTATGTACAACAGGATAGTCAATGTAACATATAAATACAGTTGTGTCAGCATGAGTTAATCAGTCTGATGGCCTGGTGGAAGAAGCTGTCCCGGAGCCTGTTGGTCCTGGCTTTAATGCTGTGGTACCATTTCCCGGATGGTAAAAGCTGGAACAGTTTGTGGTTGGGGTGACTCGGGTCTCCAATGATCCTTCAGGCCCCTTTTACACACCTATCTTTGTAAATGTCTTGAATCATGGGAAGTTCACAACTACAGATGCGCTGGGCTGTTCGCACCACGCTCTGCAGAATCCTGCAATTGAAAGAAGTTCAGTTCCCATATCAGGCAGTGATGCAGCCAGTCAGGAAGCTCTCAGTCGTGCCCCTATAGAAAGTTCTTAGAATTTGGGGGCCATACTAAACTTCTTCAACGGTCTGAGGTGGAAGAGTTGTGCCTTTTTCACCATGCAGTCGGTACGTACAGACCATGTGAAATCCTCAGTGGTGTTTATGCCGAGAAAATTAAAGCTGTTCACTCTCTCAACCCAGATCCATTGGTGTCTATAGGGCTTAGCCTGTCTCCATTCCTCCTGTATTCCACAACCAGCTCCTCTATTTTAGATCTGTGGCTATGGCATCGTCTGTCGATTGGTTGTGTCGGTAGGCAAATCGTAGAGGGTCCAGTTTGGGCGGTAACAAGCTGCAGATGTAGTCCTTGACCAGCCTCTCAAAGCATTTGCTTATTTTTGAACAACACACATCAAAGTTGCTGGTGAACGCAGCAGGCCAGGCAGCATCTATAGGAAGAGGCGCAGTCGACGTTTCAGGCCGAGACCCTTCGTCAGGACTTATTTTTGAAGTGAGTGTGACAGGACGCCAGTCATTCAGACATGTTACCTTGGTCTTTTTTGGTGCAGAGACAATGATGGATATTTTGAAGCAGGAGGGCACGCTACACTGGGAAAGGGAGAAATTAAAAATGTCTGTAAACACACCTTCCAATTGTGCCACACATATCTCGAGTACCCGCCCTGGGATGCTGTCCGGTCCCGCAGCCTTGCGACTGTCTGCCCATTGGAAACGCCTGCGTACTTTGGCCTCAGATATGACCAAGCTGCCAGTCGCATCATCTGCAGGCCTCCTCAGGGGCTTAGTATTAGACACGTCGAATCGAGCATAAAAAAAGATATAGCTTGTCTAGGAGAGAGGCATCGATGTTGGATACTCCACTGCATTTAGCTTTGAAGTCTGCAACGATGTGCAGACCTTGCCATAAGGTGAAAAGTTGAACCTGAATCTTGTCTCTGTATTGTTGCTGGAAGGGTACAGTAGAAGACATTCAACCTCTGCAGGCTTCTCCTCGGTAGCAAACTACCCCTGCTATATAACACCACTCATGCATTGAGACTCTGATATGATACAAAAATTGGGGGTGTTGTGGATAGTCTAGAGGGTTGTCAGAGGTTATAGTGCGACATTGATAGGATGCGGAACTGGGCTGAGAAGTGACAGATGGATTTCAACCCAGATACTGTAAATGTGAAGTGGTTCGTTTGGTAGGTCAAATTTAAAGACAAAATATAATATCAATGGAAAGACTCTTGACAGGGTGGAGGATCAGCGAGATCTTGGGGTCCATGTCCATAGACACTCAAAGCTGCTGTGCAGGTTGACAGTGTTATTAAGAAAGCGTATGGTGTGATGGCCTTCATCAACCATGGGACTGAGTTCAAGAGCCGTGAGGTAATGTTGCAGTTATATAAGTTAAACCCCACTTGGAGTGCTGTGCTCAGTTCTGGTCACCTCATTACAGGAAGGATGTGGATACTATAGACAGAGTGCAGAGGAGATTTACAAGGATGTTGCCTAGATTGAAGAGCATACCTTACGAGAGTAGGTCCAGTGAACTTGGCCTTTTCTCCTTGGAGCAACGGAGGATGAGAGGTGACCTGATAGAGGTGTATAAGATGATGAGAGGCATTGATCGTGTGGATAGTCAGAGGCTTTTTCCCAGGGCTGAAATGGCTAACATGAGGGGGCACAGTTTTAAGGTGCTTGGAAGTAGGTACAAAGGGGATGTCAGAGGTAAGTTTTTCACACAGGAAGTGCTTTGTGCATGGAATGTACTACCAGCGAAGGTGGTAGAAGCAGATACAATAGAGTCTTTTAAGAGTACATGGAGTTTAGAAAAATAGAGGGCTATGCAGTAGGGAAATTCTAGGCAGCTTCTACAGTAGGTTACGTGGTCGGCACAACATTGTGGGCCAAAGGGCCTGTAATGTGCTGTAGAGTTCTATGTTTCTGTGCTACCTCTAGTTATGGATTAGGTGTTGTGATAAGCTAAATCACAGACGGTACCAAGAAAAGAACATTGTCCTTGCATCATGCACTGTAACAATCTGCAAGATGAGCTGCCTTCAGATGGAGGAAATACTTGAATATACACTCAGTGGCCACTTTATTAGCTCGCTATTCCAAATATCTTATCAGCCAATCACATGGCAGCAACTAAATGCATACAAGAATGCAGACATGGTGAAGATGTTGACCATGGTGGATTTAAAATATGGACAAAAACGTTGAACTCGAATGGGTCAAGGACAGAGGGATGGAGTTGTCCATTTTGTGAAACTGTCATTCCCACCACCCCACCCCTGCACTCTATTTTGTGGACTCTGAAGTGATCGTTGCTCTGGGTTAACCTACTCAGAGCAATTGAATATGAACACAAGGAGCTTCAGATAATGACCTGTTAAACCTGAGACCATTCTCATGCAAGTAGCTATTTATTATGTAAAGTGACAGGCCTACCAGAGGAGCATACTAAAATCTCGTTAGACTCCGCCTACATCCACGCTAGACCGGATAAATCCGTAACCGAAGCTTTTTCTCTTCGTTTTGATCCTCCGTCCACACTGAAACGGCATTTTCCCCCACAAAAAACAGGGCTTCTCTAAAACACTCTCCAGAGTGTTTAAATCTGAAAACGCCGGTTGGCCTTTGTAGTGTGTACGGGGTATCCAGCTAATTTTAAAAACGCTGTCATGACATGCCGGAACAAATGGTGGTGGCAGTGCGGCATTTCATTGTTTACTTGAACACAACCTCCAACACCACAACAATATCTGACAATAGATGTGTAACAGCCTAATGTAACATTGTACGGAAATACAAGATAACACTGATGCAGACATGTTTTATACATTTAATAAGGCACTTTATTTGTCATAGTCCCTTCTGGCAATCCCCCACCTTACTATTTACCTCAGGAATTGGGCTTCAATCCCCTCGTTTAATTTCCAATCATTCCCAGGTTCCACTAACTACACACACCTGCTTCCCATCAGAAAATGCAGGATAAAGACCCTGTGATCACAACAAGGAGCTGCCAGTTCGTTGGTTGACTCTGGTGTGAGTAACCTTGTTTCATGGTTCTTAAGACTGTTAGTTCTAAGCCTAGTATTGCTCCTGGATTCTCTCCAAACCCAAGACTTTGGGTAAAGACTCTCCTGGAAACCGATTCCATGCCCGACTCTGCCCTCGCGCCCGTGTTCTGCACTTGAGTTTGTCCACCGCCATGCTTGTGTAACATTATTAATGTATTGCTTGTGCAAACATTCGATAGATGCAATTGTCACTTTTTCCCAGTAATTTGTTTTATTGCACATGTTAAATACAGCAAAATAATACCCAAAGACATAGCAAAAGTAAAGGTAAACAAATGAGGTAACAGCAAATTTCACTTTTGCCCAGTAACAAGCCTTATTGCATTTAATTGTAGCTGTCGTCCCTTTCATCGGTGAAGAGACTATGGCTGTAGGAAACGTTTCTGGACAAATGTGCACCAAGTCATTTGTTTGGCAATTTCCTTTTAAGTTTTTCTAAGTTTGCAACTGGACAAACGCGCACCAAGTATACCGTTTTCTCTTCACTTGTTTTCTGTGTGACCTGCGCATACCCAGTAGGAGGAGATTCGCCCAAATATCCATTCTAATGTGGACGGAGGTATTTTGAAAAACGCCTGCTGTAGACGCCTATCATTTTTACGTGAAACCGGCGTTTTCAAAATTATCTGGTCTAGTGTGGATGTAGCCTCAGTGTCTGGTTGGCCTCGATTGTCTGGTTTGAACTAGTCAGAGGTGCAAGGAACAAAGACATGAGGTTGGGGGGACAGAAAGCATAGAACAATGTGGGTTGTAGCCCTGAACTAGAGCCAATAAAAAGCTGTTAAAGGTCAGTCAGGCGATGTATATCCAATGACAGTGGAATACTACATTTGAATTGAAAAGAAATGAATGAAAAAGTGGACACTTCAAGCGTGCTATCAGTGATAACTCTTTTAGGAGACCCACCATTGCTAGGAAGAAACCCAAATGCCAGGGGCTGAGCAAAGAAAGGTCAATCATCTGGCCTATAGAGATCCCCTATTTCGGTGTTATAAATGGGAAAAGTGGGCTGAATGAGTATTGATACAGAGGAAACAGTGGAATTCATGTTCTAAATTGATAGCCTGGGGTCAACATAGTTACGTTGTTGTATGAACAGAGACATTAAAGTGCAAGCTTTAATTAACTAAAAGTTGTGAAATAAGTTTCCTAACCTTGTTCCATTGACAATCAGTCAACAAAGAGGTTCATTTGTTGTTCAGACCAAACATCAGAATTGGGAAAAAATATGATCTAAGTGACTTTGACCGTGGAATGTTTCTTGGTGCCAGACAGGATGGTTTGAATATTTCAGAAACTGATGATCTCTTGGGATTTTCACACAGAACTATCTCTGGAGTTTGCAGAGAATGATGTGAATAACAAAAAAAACAATCCAGTGAGCAGGAATTCTGAAGCCGAAAATGAATGAGAGAGTTTAGAGGAGAATGGCCAGACTGGATCAAGCTGACAGGAAGGCAACAGTAACTCAAATAACCACATATTAAAGCAGTGGTGTGCAGAAGAATGCACAACATGTTGAACCTTGAAGTGGATGGGCTACAGCAGCAGAAGACCACGAATATATGCTCAGTGGCCACTTTGTACAGAAGGCATCTAATAAAGTGACCACTGAGTGTAGGATCACAAGGGTCCCTCAGTTCCCAATAGACAGACCATTCCTTCCGGTCGCTAAAGCACCAAACTTTTTGGCCATTCCTGGCCCCAGATCCCAGAATTCCCACAAGGTTGAAATCAAATTGGGCCGTCCACCTGTCCCAGTATGAGTATGAAGTTGGCTGAAGCATGATCAGGACTGCCTTACAAAACCTTCAATGCAAATAAAGGAAATGGGTCATATACCTTTCTGGCAAAAGAGGATGATTTTTGTGTAACATCGCGGGAGCTAATGAGACTCACATAAGGTTACAAAGGGTGGCATAGAGGCACACATAGTAGAGGTGTTACAGCATTAGCAACCTGGGTTCAGTCCTAATCTTCAGTGCTGTCACTTGGGTTTCCCCAGGTGCTTAGGTTTCCTCCCAAATCTAAAGGACATGTGCATTAATACGCTAACTGTTGTTCCTTTCCACATCTTGTGGTGCATCGGGTGACAAACTTGCCATTTCTTTAGCATTTTTGTCTGTTTTTTATGAGGCCAAGTTGCTAGCTCAATGCTCAAGCCAGTATGGATAGAAAGCGTGCAAGGAGCCAGCAGAATTCGAATCCAGGACCACTTGTCTCGAAGTCCAGTGTGGAAGCCACTGCACCACTGGCTGGCAGAATAGGTTAATCGGCTACTGGATACTGCATCCCCCAACTCTCATTCCTACAGTGAGTAGTGCAAAGTGGGTGAATTAATGGTAACATAGGAAGAATAGTGTAAATGGGAGGATGATTACTAGCATAGACTTTGTGGGCCGAAGGGAATGTTCCTGTGCTGTATGATTCTAAGGAGCTGGTGGTAGACCGGAGGAGAGCTAAGGTACTGGTGACCCCTGTTTCCATCCAGGGGGTCAGTGTGGACATGGTGGAGGATTACAAATACCTGGGGATACAAATTGACAATAAACTGGACTGGTCTAAGGACACTGAGGCTGTCTACAAGGAGGGTCAGAGCATCTCTATTTCCTGAGGAGACTGATGTCCTTTAACAACTGCCGGATGATGCTGAGGATGTTCTACGAGTCTGTGGTGGCCAGTGCGATCATGTTTGCTGTTGTGTGCTGGGGCAGCAGGCTGAGGGTAGCAGACACCAACAGAATCAACAAACTCATTCGTAAGGCCCGTGATGTTGTGGGGATGGTAATGGACTCTCTCACGGTGGTGTCTGAAAAGAGGATGCTGTCTAAGTTGCATGCCATCTTGGTCAATGTCTCCCATCCACTACATGATGTACTGGGTGGGCACAGGAGTACATTCAGCCAGAGACTCATTCCACCGAGATGCAGCACAGAGCGTCATAGGAAGTCATTCCTGCCTGTGGCCATCAAACTTTACAACTCCTCCCTTGGAGGGTCAGACATCCTGAGCCAATAGGCTGGTCCTGGACTTATTTCATAATTTACTGGCATAATTTAGATATTACTATTTAACTATTTATGGTTCTATTACTATTTATTATTTATGGAGCAACTGTAACAAAAACCAATTTCCCCCCGGGATTAATAAAGTATGACTATGACTATGACTATGACTATGACTATGATTATGACTAAAAGAAGTGTATGAGTATGCTTTAAGGGACAGGACTGACAGATGCAATAAGATGAGAATATAAAGCCTGCACATCTCAAATATTACAAATAGTTTATATATTAGGGCTGTATTAGATGGTGCTACAGTCAAGGTGACTACAAGGGCTTGTTACATACACCTGTTAGGGTGCAATCTCCAGTTACCTTATAAGGTAACCGTAGCCTTCAGCCAGGAGCAGATGTCATCAGGTGATTCCTAACCTTCACCGAGTGTTTCGACCCTTAACCACAACACTCTCCAGTTCGTGGGCCGGCAGTGGTGGCCAAATCACTGCCCGTCTGCTCCTGGCTTCCAGCTCCCCTCCTCTCGCCTACTCCAAATCCAACAAGAAGCTCGTTCTGCCTCTTCCCCCATCCTACGAGCAGCTTGTTTTTCGCTCCTTTCATCCAGGCCCAGATCTGACAACAACCACCATGCTGAATTGGCTGGGAAACCTCTGTAGCCGATCTCCACAGGGAAAAACCATGCCTGCCATGCCTTGTTTTTATACTCCTGCAGTAAGGGCTGGTACTTCAAGGCCTTTCTCTCGTGGGCCTCTTCCCATCCCTCCTCCCACGGCACAGACAACTTGGCCAGAATTATTTTCTTGTCTTCCGTTGACGACAGTACAATGTCCGGGCGTAGGGTTGTGTGCACCACATCCGGGAACTGCAACCTCCTTCCCACATCGACCCTCATCTCCCAGGACCTGGCTGTTAGCAGCAGATTGGGCTTTGGTTGTTTGGTTACGAAAGGCCTAGCTCCCTCTTTGATGAATGTGATGGCCTTCCTCAAATCTGTGCCAGCCGTCCTCTTCTTGCATTTCTCCCACTCTAGTATGTCAGCAAGAGCCAGAAGCACCTTATCATGGCCCCACCTATACCATCCTTGAGTTAGAGCTGTTTTACACCCAGACAGTATATGATCCAGTGTCCCCTTTTGACCACAGAGCTTACAGTTCGGGTCCTCTCTCATCCCCCATGTGTACAGATGTAATGGTGAAGGAAGGGTGTCATACACGGATCGCAAGAGGAGGGAAATACGGAAGGGCTCCAGTCTCCATAACTCTGCCCATGAGATCTTGCACTTAGGCAGATCCCATTTTGTCCAGGCACCCTGGGACCCTTGTTCCACTGCCTTTGAAATCCGCTTCTCTTCCTCACGGATCCGTACTTCGGGCACAAAGAACTACAAAGCAGAACAATGGAAACAAGTACTTTTTTTTGTAAGAGCTGGCTTCACAGTGTAAGTAACTGAACATGATGTCACTGCAGGGCACATTTGATCACTTGTATTGTGCATACTTGCAAGAATGAAAGCACACCAGAGGCTACTTTCTTGGAAATTAGAAGAGATTTTCCATGTCTCCAAGTGCTTTAACTAACTTTCAACTAACTGTTGAAAGTGACCTGACTTGTTGCATCAAGGTCTGGTACAGCAATTCCAATGTACACAAATGCAAGAGTTGCGGATGCAGCCTAGTCCATCACAGCCACAGCCACAGCCATCCCCACCACCAAAATCATCTATCTATAGGAGGATCTGACTAGTCTAACATCAAGAATCCTTTCCATTTGGGTCATGCTCTCTTCTCCGTCAACCAGGAGATACACAAGCCTCAAATCCACACCACCAGGTTCAGAAAAAACGATTTTCCTACAGCTATTAAGCTATTGAACTCACCAGCACATCACCAACCCCACCTCAACAATGGAACCATACAGGCCAGCTCTTGCATTGACATAGATTTGTCTTCAGATGCATCTTTGTGTTTTATTTTTACTAAGGTCTTGTTTTTGCAGTCTTTTTTTATTGAGTGGCATAATTTTACATGTCATTTATGTTCCATGAAAATGCCCGACGCAGGCCTCTCATGGTCTGAGTCGACGTTCCCTCCCTACGTTTGTTGTGTTTTCTATACTAAGGGCCTGTGATGCTACCGCAAGCAAGCTTTTAATTGTACTGTACCTCAAAGTAAACTTAACAGAGAAGTGGAATAAATCAGACACATCCTTTAAACTTTGTGTTTTTAATGCAGGTACTGTGTGTAATTTCACTAGGAACCCTTAAGGGTATTTCCACTATTTATCGTGCACATAGTACAAATAGCAATGTAACAATAAATAGAAATCAAGTCAAATTTATTGTCATGTAACTATATACGTGTACAGTATACCATCAAACGAGACAACATTTCTCCAGACCAGGGTGTAAAGCACATTGGTACACATCGCACACATATAACGCACAATAACTTAGGAAAGTAAGAATTAAATCGACAAATAAGTTACGCATAAATAAAGTGCATAAATTAAATATTGTAGAGTACAGGACAAGATATCCATTGACACTTAAAATGTGATGCGGCAGGGTGTTCAGAAGCCTAACTGCCCGAGGGAAGAAGCTGTTTCTCATCCTGACCTTTATTATCTTTATGTATCGGAGTCTCCTGCCTGATGATGGAAAGTCAAAGAGGATGCTGGATGGATGGGTGGGATCCTTAATAATACTAAGGGACCTGCATATACAGATTCCTGATAAATGTCCCCGATGGATGGTAGGGAGACTCCTACCAGCTGTCCTCACAGTCCTTTGTGAGGTACTTTTGGTCCAGTGCTCTGCTGCTCCCATACCAGATTGCGATGCAGCTTGTCAAAACACTCTCAACAGTGCTATAGCATCTCCAACAATGAAGCTTGCTATCAGTACACAGGAGAGTCAATCTAAATGTCTGCAGTCAAGTCGGATTTGAATCCAGATTTTTCTGGCAATGCTATTTATTGAGCCACAGCTGGTATTCACTTTACTATACAAAAATGGCACAAGGCAATCTACAGAGGAAAGAAACTAAAAACAGACTCAGAGCCAAAGAGACAAGAGGAGCAACTGAAGGGGAAGGAGAGAAAGACAGAACCAAAAACTTCAAGACTTCCAGAGGTGAGACAGTAAAATGGAAATCCATCTGTGGCAAGTAAAGAGGGTTGAGACAAAAATGAAGACTTCAGGTGATGGGGGAGGACAGGGGATCTACATTGTTGGGCAAGTTACAGGAAAGATGGAGGGACAGGAATTTAAAACTAAGCTTGAGGGACAGGGAGCCACATGTAGACATCAAAGGAAGTTCCCATGACCACTGCAGGGGTTTGGATATGAACAATAAAAATTTATTTGTCCTGACATTTATGGGGATTGGATGGAGGTTGAGCACAGAAGCAACAGAATAGTGACTTTAGAATTTATAACATATGGATGAGGGGCTCAGTGCCGAGTGGCTGAGATGAGGTGAAGGTGGGTAATGTTCTTTGTAATGGAGAAAGTAATCCAGTTTTGGTTGATTAGACATCAGAGATTGCAACCATCTTGAACCAGCTGAGCTGAGACTAGGAAATGGGGAGGAGTGAAAGGTGACCATTTGAAAGTTTGAAGTAAGGACTCGAGACAAAGTCTTAGGGATGGAGCTGAAAAAGGGGATGGAAATAATTAAAGAGAGAGGTGATGAATTAATGAAAATTACTACCAGCTAGAGAAACGATGGAGGAGTTAAAAAGAGTGTTGGAAGGTTCTAGATAGGAGTCTGAAAGGTTGTAAGGGGTTAAGAAAGTATGACGAAGGGATGACGAGATAAAGAGTGGATGGCGAGCTCCACAAAAGTGGAAAGGAAGCACACCAGCATAAAGAGGTTGGATATGGGGAGATAAAGCCAGATATCAGTGGGAAGCATCCCTTAAGTGCTTTATGCTATGTAGCTCAACCACATCCTGTGGCGGTGAGCTTCAGTTTCTAATCACTTTCTAGGAAAAGAAATTTCTCCTGAATTTCTTTCTGAAAATATCAGTGACTTACTGATGTTTGTAGTTCACTGTCTGGTACTCACAGCCGCACCCTAACCACACAAGTGGAACCATTTATTCTTTTTCTATCCTACCAACTCTTTCATAAATTTGAAAACCTTTACTGGGTCATCCTTAGTGTACTTGGACCTTTGTGAATTTATGTAGAGCTTTTGTTTAAATATTGCATCATTTCTCGTTATCGAATGGATTCATTCTCTTCCATTCTCTGTTATTTTATTGGCAATGCTTGTCTTTCTTTTTTGTTGACAATGAGCATTCCTGAGTCGTCCTGCATCACACAATGCACAAATATTGATCTGAAGATTCAGTGCAGAGTATTAATTCTCCAAAATCATCAATCTAACCATTACACTTTCAAAATAATAATGGGAGAATAATCTATGAATCAACTACATTTCACTGAGTAACTCTCTTACCTGTGGTCAGTAGTTAATGGCTTCCAGTTCCACTCCAGAGAGGAGCACAGCGATCGGATCTAACACACCAGTGCAGTATTACATGTTGCACTGCTGGAGGCATGGTCTTTCCAATAAAATCTTAGATTGAGGTCCTGTCCTCTCCATCAATATACTGGGAAGTCCTCCCTGATGCCTCAGCCAATAACCATCCCTCAGCCTGCCGCTTTAGCACCGGTAAAACTCTGCCTTGAGTCCGGCTGCGAAAGGAGGTGGGTTGGGCAAGAGACTAGCAACCCCATCCATAAAAACCCAGAGCCGCAGAAATGTCAGCAGAAGATCCAAGACCCCATCCCCGGGAAAGGAAGGATCCTTGAATATGGACTACTGCTGGGGACAACTTGAAAGACTGGCCCAGGACAGAGGACTCTGGTGAGCTGCTGTCGGCAGCGTATGCCCCAGCAGGGGTGATGGGCTTTAGTAAGTAAGTAATCTTCTGTGCACACATTGAATGCAGCTTTCTTTACAATAGTGACTACAGTTCACAACATTCCACATTAAGTGCAAGCCCCTTCGGAAAGGTGGAAAGTACATGCCATTATTCATTTTTGTGCAAAACACTTTACTCGGTTGCTCAAAAAGCTAAATTCCTTTCCCTGGACACAGCCAAAAGTTCACCACGGATGTACAATATCTCTGCATTTCCATCCCACTTGCAGAGGGTCTGAGGGCCCTTCCCTTGAACAGAGGCCAAACCAACACACTCATTCACCTGCTGGAACAAAGCATAGTTGGAGCCATCCCATAGATTTTACACTAATTTGGAGAAGTTAGATTAGGTTAGTTTATTGTTATATACCCAAGGGTGCAATGAAATTTCTTGTTGGCATAGAACCTCTTAGAGTAAACAGCATACCTGATCATTATAAATACTAACAACAAATACGACCAGTACAAAACAACAGAATGGTTCAAAAGTTTAAAATGTTTTATAGGGGCAGACGAAGGGGTTACTGGTGCGTGCACTCACCGTGCAGATGCAGGAAGCCTGTGTAGAAGAAAACGGTGTAGAACACCAGGACGGCGTGGTTCCAGGTCCTGCTCCCACACTTGTTCCACTCTCTTCTCATTGCCGGCACACACACACACTGCACTGCGAGAACAGAATCCAACTGACCTTTCTATCCCTCACAGCGTCTTTTCCTGTCAATACCGGTCGCTCCCTCTCTTGTCTGGTTACCTTTGATAAGTGTGTTTTTCATAGATTAAGTGGCTGAGCGTCCCACTCTCTGCACACTCTGTCAGAGATCTCTCTGGTGACCCTTTATTGATATGGCTTCTGCATTTTTCCTTCCGGATCCTCAAAACTGCAATTTAGCTCAATATCAACAAGAATGTAGTTTTACTTAAACAGTTACTCAAATCCATTATCTTAATTTATATGAGCATTTGAACCAACGAAATATAAACTTTACATTTTTGTGAATGAAAGTACTGTGCACAATAGTTCCATTACAGAACATTAATCCAAACAACAGGCCATTGATCCAGAAAAGCAAATTCGAATCCCGCAACGGAAGATGAGGAATGTGAATTTGTGAAATAACTATATTTGCAATTGGAATGCAGTTTCAGTTATAAAACGTAAAGAGCTTTCTGCTTGGCCAAGTAATCCTAGACAGTATTATAACTTCATTAAAGAGAACATTGTACTGTTGAATGGGAATAAAAAGAAAATGGCAGAAATCTGACATAAAAAAACAGAAAATGCTGGAAAAGATCAGCAGGTCAGGCAACATCTGTAGTAGGACATACTCAATGGTTCAGTTAAGACCCTTGCTCAGAATCAGATCCGTTCTGATAAAGGGTTTTTGACCTGAAAGTCTGACACTGCAACTCAGAAGGGAAGTGAGGAGAAGAGGTGAGCAGTAGCTATTGGGGATTCGTTGGTTAGGAGAACAGACAGGAGGTTCTGTGGACAAGAACAATATTCCCAGATGTTAAGCTGCCTCTCAGATGCCAGGTCAGGGACATCTTTGGATTCAGTCCACTGTTTTCTTAAGGGGGAAGGGGAGGGCCAGAGGCAGTGGTTTGCATCGGTATCAATGACGTAGGTAAGAAGGGTGACCAATTCCTGCAAAGTGAATTCAGTGAATTAGGTGCTAAGTTAAAGGAGAGGACCTAAGGAGTGAGAATCTCAGTATTGCCAACCATGCCATGTCCCAGTGAGGCTAGAAATAGGAAGATAGTACCGTTTAATAAGTGATTAAGGAGGTGCTGCAGGAGGAAGGGCTTCAGATTTTTGTGGTTATTGGGCTCTCTTCTAGAGAAGATGGGACCTGTACAAATGGGACATATTTCATCTGAACTAGAGGGGACCAATATTCTTGCAAAAAAGTTTGCTACTGGGGGAGAGTTAGACTACAGTTGCAGGGAGATGGGAACCAGAGTGTCAGGCCAACTAGTGGAGTGGTAGAGTGGTTGTGGGGAAAATAGATGTTAAGCCTACAAACAAAGACAGGAATCAGAGATTTGAGCATGGGTGGGACTAATGTTCTGAGTTGTGTCAATTTCAATGCAAGGAGTATTGTAGGTAAGGCACATGAGCTTAGAACCTGGATCAGCATGTAGAATTAGGATATTGTAGTCATGAGTGAGATTTGGTTGCAGGAGGGGCAGGACTGTCAGTTCAGTGTTCCGGGGTTCTGTTATTTTAGATCTGATAGAGTGGGACGGACGGTATTACGAGTCACAGCAGTGCTCAGATATGACAGACTGGAGAACTCGCCAGACCGAGGCTATATGGGTGAAACTGAGCAATAAGAAAAGAGTGACCTCTATAACGGGATTATACTATTTGAGATTTAGTGGAGCAAACTTGGAGAGAGGTAGGGGGCAATTGCAATAAAAGTAAGGTAGTGGTAGTAAGTGATTTAGCTCTGACTGGGTCTCTCTACTGTATAAGGACTGGATGGAACAGAGTTTGTATTATAGAGGTCCCAACTAGAGAGCGCAGTACTGCATCTCCCAATCAGGAACAAGATAGGGTAGGTTACAGAAGTGTTTTTAGACCACTTTAGATCTAGTGATAATAATTCCATTGGGTCCAATATAATTATGGAGAAGAACTGAACTGGTCCTTGGGTTGAGACTCTTTCTTTTTCAATATTTTTATTGATTTTGATTTCTATATATAGAAGAATACAGAGTTCAAGAGAATACATATTATAAAACAAAAGACAAAATATAATAATACCAAATGCAGTATATTGAATCACGTTAGTGAACTCCTTACTCTATATTCATATGGATTAGATTAGTTTGTATATTAGAATATAAACAATTTTATTAAGAAAAAAAGATCTACACCCACTACCAAGGCTGAAGCTGTTTGGGAAAAAAAGAAAAAAGAAACTTATTAGATAATAAAATATACTATTAACCAACTTCTGTACTATAACAAGAAGTCAAAGATTATGAAAATAATTTTAAAACGGCCCTCACAAATTTTGAAAATCTTGGTTAGATTCAGAGATTGAACAAAGAATCTTTTCTAAATTCAGGTATGCCATAACATCCTGTAACCGCTGAGCATGATGAGGCGGAACTGCATCCTTCCATTTAAACAAAAGCGCTCTCCTAGCCATAAGAGAGATAAAAGCCAGAATGTGCAAATCAGATGTCTTCAAAATGATATCTTTACTTCCAACAATACCAAATAGGACTAGGCTTAAAATTTACTTTAAAGAGTACAGAAAGATCAAGGGAATGGCGGCGTAAGGAAAAGGTCTCTCGACAAAAAAGAAGGTAAACTGCCCCAAAATCGAATTTAGACAAATACTTAATATTGCATAACTATATTAATAAAAGGGGCAAGGATGATGTCTAAGAACAAGAATAAAAAGTCCGCTCTGAAGGCTGATAAACATAAAGAGATGCAGCAAGGCGAAGGGCCTAGCTCTCCCACGGCAAGCCAGGACGGAGATAATGAGGGGGAATCGGTGACTTTGTCTTTGATTCTCGGAGAGATTCGCGAGTTCCGACAAGATAACAGCAAACAGCTGGAAGATATTAAAGGAGAAATAGTAAAAACTAACTCGCGGATAGATGAAGCCGAAGCGAGGATTGTTGGAATTGAAGAGAAGCTACAAAATGCAGAGGAGGTGATAGCAGAAATGCTGAAGCTACAAGACCAGCTCCAGTGGAAGCTAATAGATCAAGAAGGCCGCTCGAGAAGGGAAAATGTGAGGATTTACGGAGTTCCCGAAGGAACCGAAGGTAAACCCGGATTGATGATTCCCTTCGTGGAGAAGCTGCTTAGAGAGAACCTTGATATACCGGCCGCAAAAGACCTACAGATAGAAAGGGCTCACCGTGCGTTGGCACCACAGCCCCCGGCAGGCACCCAGCCCAGATCGATTCTGATCAGATTTCTCAGTTACAGAACGAAGGAAGAGGTGCTTAAAAGAGCATGGCAAAAGAAAGGTTTCATGTGGAACAACTGCAGAATCAGTTTAGACCACGACTACACACCGGGGATTCTTGCCAGACGGAAGGAATACATGGAAACACGGAGAGTCCTGAAGGAAAACAACATCAGATTCCAGACCCTGTATCCAGCTCGGCTGAGAGTCTTTTACGACGAAGGGACAAAAACTTACGCTACGGTGGAGGAGGCAACGTTGGACCTGGCAGACCGGGGACTACCTATTAAAGTTATCACCCAACCGGAGTCGCTACTGGAGAGGATTCGACAGAGGTCGTGGCAGTTAGTGGGGCGAGGACGCTCCACTCGAACCAGAGTGTCAAACTACAAGGAAAAGCTGCAAATATTCAGACACGAATGTACAGAGAATACAGATTAATTAAGAGAAATGACTGAAAAGAGTAAATCGGACTTAAAAGTAAAATGAAAACTGGTAACTGAAAATAAACTAGGCGGAATAACTTGAATGATAGCAATATGGTCGAGACATAAATAGGAGAAAATTCTCTATGATTATTCAAACTGCTGAGGGCCCTCTAACACAGGGTGAAGATAGAGGTTATCCCTCTGAACTGAGGCGGGTCGGTGCTCAGGCCTCACTGTGGGAAGTCGGGAAAAATTTTCAAATGTTATTCGTTCAGAAATGTCTAGGGTGTGGTTATATGTCTTGGTTTACTGTTGAGAAGGGATTGCTTACTGTTTGGTTAGAAAAGGAGAGTGCTTTTTTTCTACTAGAGAAAATTGCAAACTGAATTGGTAAAAATAATTTCCTATAATGTTAATGGGGTTTTGAATCCAATTAAAAGAAATAAGATTATGTCTAAATTGAAAAAAGAGAGGGCACAAATAGCTTTCCTCCAGGAAACACATATGAGCCAATCTGAACATGGAAAATTAAAAAGAAAAAAAAATAAAGAGTACAGAAAAAGTTTGAAATATTTCCTTCCAATATTTTCCAAGACTTGGGCAAGTCCAAAACATATGAATAAGTGAAGCTTCTCCATTGTTACACCTATCACAATAGGGAGATATATCCCTATAAAAACGAGATAATTTATCCTTGGTCATATAAGCCCTATGAATGACTTTAAATTGTAGGAGACTCTAAATTGGAGAAAGGACAATTTTGATGGCATCAGAAAGGATGTGGCAGGTGTGGACTGGGATATTTGGGATGGGATGTTTTCAGGCAAAGTTGTGCCTGGTAAGTCAGAGCCCTTCAAAAGTGAGATATTGAGAGTACAGAAGTTGCATGTATCTGTTAGAATAAAACACAAGGATAACAGGTTTAGGGGGCCCTGGTTAAGAGAAAAGAAGGAGGTGCATTGCAAGTATAGCCAGGAAGGAACAAGTGAGGTACTTGAGGAGTATAAGAAATGCAAGGAACACTTAAGGGAAAAACCAGAAGGGCTAAAAGAAGACATGATTTTGACCCAGACCCAAGCTCTGGGCTTTTACAGATATATTAAGAGAAAAAGGATAGAGGGGTCCAAAATTGGTCAGTGTGGTCATCTGTGCATAAAGCTGAAGGTGGAGGGTGTGGAAGGGGGAGATCTTGAATGGATTTTTTGCATCTCTGTTTACTCAGGAGATGGACACCGAATCTGTAGAACTAATGCAAAACAGTAGTGAGATAATTGACTTTATCTGGATTACAGAAGAGGAGGTGCTTGCTGTGTTATGGCAAATTAGGGTGGATAAGACCCCAGGGGTTGACAAGGTGTCCTTTTGGATATTGTGGGAGAATAGTGAAGAAATTGCAAGGGTCCTAGAAATTGCAAGGGTCCTAGTGGGCCTTACCCATGAGTGAGGTGCCAGAGGACTGGAGGATTGACAAATGTTCAATTGTGCAACAAAGGCTCTAAAAATAAATGTGTAAATTATTGGAAGATATTTAAAATGAAACGCCTTTTCACTGGTATCTCTGGAAATGCGGTTTCGTTAGCCCCTCGCTAACAGCCACTGGACTCCGTGGTGAGGAAACCACCTTTCTCAGGCTCCGTACTCTTAGGGTGTATACAACTGTGGTCCCACCAAACCAGTGAGAGTGGGATATCTCGCTCACTCATACTCCACTTTGTGTCAATGCTGGGGGATTTGTTGCCCCTTGCAATTGGCTGTCAACAAGAAATAATAGATCGTACACAGCATATAAAGAAAATATATTTAAGAACATTAACTTAACCAAAGATTTATTAAAGAAAAGAAAGAAAAAAAAACAAGGGCCAATTATAATTGACAGTCAAACGTGCTCAGGTGGAGCTCAAATCTTCCAAAAGCCATTGTTTCCGATGTACTCGCTGCACCAATTCCTATTCACTGCTCCCCAGTAAAAGTTCCCCTCTTGGACTCCATCAGATTGTGCATTCCCATCGGATTGAATCCTACAGCTGGTTCTCTCAGGCTCCTTCTCTCTCCATCTCCTGCTGAAAAAGACCCCGAACCACCTCAGTGTTCGTCACAAGAGCTGCTCTCCCAGCATTCTCCAGAACCATCTCCCAGTTCCACCCTCCTGATTAGATGACACACACATTCCTAAGCAGCCCTTATCTTTAACATTAACCCAATCACTGCCAGCAGAACACACTGCTTCTACAAAAAACCATTACATGAAATACCTACAACATTAGCAGTAAAACCTGTACCAAGGTGTTACATAAGAGACAGGATATTTAAGTATTTGGATAGACAGGGCATGATTAGAAATAGTCCACATGGCTTTGTGAATGGTATGTCATGTCTAATCAAACTTAGTTTGTTTCAAGGAAGTTACCAGGAGAGTTGATGAAGGAAAGGCAATGGAGATTGTCTACGTGGACTTCAGCAATGCCTTTGACAAAATCCCAAATGAGAGGCTGGTCGATAAGGTTCAGTCGCTTGGCATTCAGGATAAGGTATTGAATTGGCTTTGACATTGGTTTGGTGGGAAAAGCCAGAGAGGAAGTAGGTAGTTGCCTCTCTGACTGGTGACTTATGACTAGAAGTATGGCACAGGGACTGGTGCAGGATGCATTGTTGTTTGTCACATCTATTAGTGGTTTGGATGATAATGTGGTAAACTGGATCAACAAATCTATGGATGACACCAAAATTGGGGGCATAATGGACAGCGAGCAAGGCTATCAAATTTTGCAGTGGGATCTGAAACAGATGGAATAATGGGCTGAAAATGGCAGAGGGAATTTCATGCAAATTAGCGTGAGATGCTACACTTTGGGAGGACAAACCAGGGTTGGACTTACATGGTGAGTGGTAGGTCACCTTGGTGTATGGTAGAAAAAAGGGATCTGGGAATACAGATCCATAATTCCTTGTAAGTGGTGTCACAGGTAGATAGGGCTCTAGACAAATCAAAGTATTGAGTACAGGAGTCGGGATGTTACGTTGAAGTTGTATAAGATGTTGGTGAGGCCAAATGTGGAGTATTGTGTGCAGCTCTGGTCACCTACTTACAGAAAAGATATCAATAAACTTGAAAGAGAACAGAGAAAAGTTGCAAGGATGTTACTGGGACTTGAGGACCAGCAACAAGTTAGGACTTTATTCACTGGAACATAGGAGAATGAGGGGAGATTTAAAAGATGTACAGTATATAAAATTATGAGGAGTATAGATAGGTTAAATGTAAGCAGGCGTTTTCCAGAAGGTTGGGTGAGACTAGAATTAGAAGTCAAAGGTTAAAGGTGAAAGATGAAATATCCTGAGGGAGAACCTCTTCATTCAGAGGGTGGTGAGAATGTGGATCAAGCTGACGGTGGAAGTTGTGGATGCGAGTTCGATAGCAACATTTCAGAGAAGTTTGGACAAGTGGAAGGATGGGAGAGGTATGAAGGGGTGCAACTCGATAGGACTAGGCAGAGTAATAGTTCAGCATGGACCTGACTGGCCTGGTGGCCAGTTTCCGTGCTGTACTGCCCCATGACTGTGACCCAGAGGCTGCTTAGCCTGCTGCTGAGTTTTTGCATGCATTTCCAGTTCTATTGTTGTTGAGCAGCAGAATGGAGTGGGTGAGGTGGAGAGTCAGGAGACAGTAAGAAATTACCGGTAAATGCAGAGCATTCTATTGCACCCAGGATTGTTGATTTACACACTCAGGGGCCAATTTATTAGGTACACCCGCACGTTCAAGTGTTCGTAACTCTCGGTTTGGCTAACAGCTTAATCTAGGGGAAGACGGCCACTGGCCTGGCCAAATTTAAGAAATCTCGTTTGTGTGGATGCTGCGTGATGTGTCCCCTGTTACAAATCAGCTCCACAAAATAACAAACAGTACACAATATGCGACTAAACGATTGAGCCTTATAATTCTTATGGTTAGTAAAGAAACAAAACAAAGGGCCCATTCTCATGAAACAGTCTAATGCGCAACGTTGGAGCTCATGGTTCCATTCATTTGTTCCCTGTCAACCTCCTCCGAGCATAGCCGACCCTCGGGCCCTCGATCCAAGTCCACTCCATCCGGTGGTCTACCAACTCTCTCCATTTGCATCCTCTCTCCTCAACTCTCCCTGACAAAAGACCGCGAAATCCCTGCTCCCAGACCCACAAGAAAGAACAACATCCTCTCATTGGATAGCCCACATTACAAAGCCCTGTTTTCTCTAGTCATAACCCAAACTTTGTTGCTTCAGAGAAACCATTACATTAGCAATGAAACATTACAGAGAGACCATTACATTAGCAGTGAAAACTTACAGCGTGTTACATGTTCAAAGGAACATTTAATATCAGAGTATGTACACAAGATATAACCTGAAATTCGTCCTCTTCACAGACATCTACAAAACAAAAAAACCCTATAGAATGATAGAAAGATCAAAGCCCCCCATTCGCCTAAGCAACAGCAACAGGATCAATCCTCCCTCTCCCCCCACCTTCTCCAGCAGAAGTACTGACCCCTCCCACCTGCTCCAGCAGAAGCACTGACCCTCCCACCTGCTCCAGAAGAAGCACTGACCCCTCCCACCTGCTCCAGCAGAAACACTGACCCTCCCACCTGCTCCAGCAGAAGCACTGACATACCCTCCCACCTGCTCCAGCAGAAACACTGACCCTCCCACCATGCTAGGAGCAGCACAAGCATCAAAGAGTCCATTGATCAAGAGTTCGTCCAACAACAATTTGCAAACCAGCACTTCAGTATCTCCAACAGGCGGTCTCTCTCTCTCTCTCTCACCAGTGAATGAGAAAGAGGTTACTCCTTCAACAACGGGAGCAGAGACCAGCAACTTGCTATTCTGACGTTACAAACTTCCCTGTCACTTCTCCAAAGCCTCTCCCCCCGCCTTGAGGACAAACAGGCCCTTTCTCTCTCTCTCTCTCTCTCTCTCTCTCTCTAGAGAGAGAGAGAGAGAGAGAGAGAGAGAGCGCGCTCAAGAACAGGGGCCTTCCTCCAACAGTAGCCGGTGATTAGCAAACAGACCACCTGCTGTCTCCCACAATGCTTCAGTCAGCAAAATCGGTAAGGAACTGAAGGGCCACTCCCCGACCTCTGACCTCCCAGCCCTGAGGGTACACATCTTCCAGGCCATCCCTGGAGATAGTGAAGTACTAGGCCGCACAGTCAGTCCAAAAACCAACCACTTGTGAAGAACCATAGATCACAGACCTCGACAGAACCACAACCACCTTGAAAAGAAAAGAAAGAGAAATAAGCTGTTTTGTAGACAAACTGTAAGAAGTGGCCTGGATCTGCAGAATGTGCTGTACCAAGAGTCCCTCTACAGCTGCAGCAGCAGTAAACAAAAAAAGACCATGGCCTGGGTGGTGGGTATTCCTGATGATGTCTGCTGTTTTCCTACTGCTTTGTTTCATGTAGATGTTCTCAAAGGTTTGGAGGGCTTTACTGTTGATGTACTGGGCTGTAACCACTACCTTTGGTAGGATTTTTCATACAAAGGCATTGGTGTTTCCATACCAGGCCGTGATGCAGCCAGTCAGTACATTCTCCACCAGACAACTATAGAAGTTTGTTAAAGTTTTTGATGTCTTGCCAAGTCTCCACAGACTACTAAGGAAGCAAAGGCACAGATGTGCTTTCTTCGCAATTGCACTCACGTGCTGGGCCCAAGACAGATCCTCTGAAATAGTAACACCCAGGAATTTAAAGTTGCTAACCGTCTCCAGCTCTGAGGACAGGCTCATGGACCTCTAGTTTCCCTCTCCTGGTCTACAATCAGTTCCTTGGACTTGCTGACATTGCATAAGAGATTGCTGTTATGACACCACTCAGCCAGATTTTCAATCCCCCCTCCTGTCTGCTGATTCATCATCACCTTTGATTCAGCTCACAACAGTGGTGTCATCAGCAAACTCGAATATGACATTGGAGCTGTGCCTAGTGGCAGTCATAGGTGTCAAGTGAGCAGAGCAGGGGGCTAAGCACACAGCCTTGTGGTGCCCCTGTGCTGATGGAGATTGTGGAGGAGATCTTGTTGCCAATCTGAACGGACTGGGGTCTATGAGTGAGGAAATGGAGGATCCAATGGCACAAGGAAGTATTGAGGTCAATGTCTTGGAGTACATTGATAAGCTTTGAGGGAATGATGGTATTGAATGCTGAGATATAGTCAACAAACAGCATTCTGGTATACGCATCTTTGCTATCCAGATGTTTCAGGGTTGAGAGAAGAGCCAATGAAATGGCATCTGCTGTGGACCTGTTGCTCTGGTAGGCAAGTTGGAGCAGATCCAAGCCGCCTCTCAGACAGGAGCTGATATGGTTCATTACCAGCCTCCCAAAATACTTCACCATACTGGATGTAAGAGCAACTGGGCAATAGTCATTGAGGCACGTCACCATGGTTTTCTTGGGCACCGGTATAATTGAAGCCTGCTTGAAGCAGGACGGTACCACACATTGCCGAAATGAGAGGTTAAACGTGTCAGTGAACACAGCAACCAGTTGGTCAGCACAGGTCTTTAGTACCTGGCCAGGTACCCTGTCCGGTCCACTTGCTTTTCTTCGATTCGCCCTCCTGAAGGCAGCCTGCACGTCAGCCTCAGATACTGAGATACTGCGTTCGTGATGGTTCCTCCATGTTCTGACGGTCAAAGCGAGCATAGAAGGCATTGCGGTTAGTAACCCAAGGATGGCTTGTAATGGAAGGACTTGGAGTCAAGAAAGCCCTGCCTGAATTTTATGTGTACAATTAATCCCCCACTCCACACCTCTCACAGCAGTTAAAATGAAAGACTGGGATTTGTATGCAAGCAGTGAAAGCAAATGAATGGATTCCAGGAGACCGTAATAAATGCTATTGGCAATAAAGGCATAGCATAAAACATAAAAAAATACATATCTATAGAGAACTGAATTGAAAATATTTACAATAAAGACTTGAAGAAAGAGTTTAATTCCTCACTAGAATCAAATATTATGTCTATTCAAATGTACATTGCAGTTCTTTAATTAAGAAGCCCATTAGATAAAGGACTGTGGTTCAAGAAATCAGACACATCAGGGTAACATTCAGGAGGCAAAGGATAGATTGACAAATTTGGATTTTGAAAACTCTGTTGCCACGCATTATAGTTATTGTGCCTTCAAATTCAATTCCCTCTAATGATGACATTAAACCATATTCAAGGCACAGACAATAAGTATATCACAACGTGTTTATACAAGCAGATTCATTAATGTGTGTCCACAGGGATATATCATAAGGATAGATTACTGCTGAAGGGGCTGTAAGACTTATAAAGTAATAGAGAGGGTTAGTTGTTGATCTGAGGAACACGCAAACGGAGTGCTGGAGGAACTCAGCAAGTCAGACAGCATCTATGGAGAGGAATAAACAGTTAATGTTTCAGACTGACACCATTCATCAAGTCAGGAAAGGAAAGGGGTAGAAGCCAAAATAAGAAGGTTTGGGAGAGAGGATGGTGAGGGAAGGAGTACAACCTGCCAGGTGATAGGTGGAAGAGGCAAAGGACTGAAGAATGAATCTGATAGGAGAGGAGAGTTTGTCCATTGGAGAAGGGAAAGGAAGAAGGGAACCAGAGGGAGGTGATGGGCAGGTGAGGAGAAGAGAGGGGGTGAGAAAGGAACCAAAATGGGGAATGGAAAAAAAGAAGAGGGGAAGAAAAATTACTGGAACTTAGAGAAATTCACGTTCATGCCGTCAGGTTGGAGACTACACAGACGGGATGAGGAGTTACTCTTCCGCCTATCAACTCTCAGCTTCTTACTTCACATCCCCCACCCCACCATCCCTCCTCCTTTCCCCTTACCTGATTTCACCTATTACCTGGCAACTTGTACTCCTTCCACTCCCCCACCTCTGGCAGAGCATTCCATCTACCCACCACCCTCGGTGTGAAAAACCTGTCACGCAGACCTCCTTTCTAAACAGGCATTGTGTGTGTTTTCACTTCTCACCTCAAACCTGTGTCCTCTAGTTTAGATTGCAATACCCTGGGAAAAAGACTGTGACCATCTAATTTACCTTGCCTATATTTTTCGTGTATCATGTGACTGAAGCGTGACCTTCACTCCAGGGGAAACAGCCCCAGACTATCCAGTCTCTTCCCATAGTTCAAGCTCTCTCAGCACCATCCTCCAAAATCTTTTCTGAGCCTTCTCCCGCTTAATTACATCCTTCCAATAGCATGGCGACCAAAACTGCACATAATACTCCATTTGAGGTCTCACCAACATCTTGTACCACTGTAGCGTGACATTCCAACATTGTTACTCTTGTATTCAGTCCTCTGCCTATTGAAAACAAACATGCTACATGCATTCTTCACCATATTTACATGTGTTGCCAATGTCCAGGAACTATGTACTTGCACCCTTAAATCTCTCTGTGCTAAAACACCCCCCAGGGCTATCATTTATTATTCAAGTTTAACTTCCCAAAGCTGAATGCGTCTAAGTTAAATTCTCCCTGATATTGTTTTGTCACTTTCCCAGTTGATCTGGATCTTGTTATAACTTTAGATAACTTTCTTCACTATCTACCATACGGTCAATTTTGCTGTCATCCACAAACCTACTAATTATGCCACTTATGTTCTCCTCCAACTTACATGTACATGACAAAAAAACAGAGGACCCAGCACTGATCCCTGCAGCACACCACTGGTCACGGGGCTCCAGTCTGGATCCCATGTGTTTTCACCTTCTAGATCAGTCTATGATTCGAGACCTTGTTAAAAGCCTTGCTAAAGTTCATATACATAGTAACTACTGACCTGCCTCAATGAATGATCTTGATTACTTTTTCAGAGAGCTCATTTACTTTCATGGGACAAAAATTCCTATGCACAAAACCATCTTTAATCTGTCCTTACATTTCCAAGTGGAGATAGATCCTGTCTTTCAGAAACCCTTTCACTGGCTTTCCCACCATTAATGTTAGCCTCATCAGCCTAGAGATCCCTGACTTACTCTTGCAGCCCATCTTAAATAAAGGTACAACATTAATCAACCTGAAGTCTTTTGGTACATCATCCATGGCTGAAGATGATAAGACTATAACACCTAGGAGTAGAATTAGGCCATTAGGTCTGCTCCGCCATTCAATCATGGCTGATCCTTTTCTCTACTCCTCCGCCTCACTCCACAGCCTTCTTCCCGTAACCTTTGACACCATGTCCAATCAAGAACATACCAAGCTCTGCCTTAAATATACCCAACGACCTGGCCTCCACGGTTGCCTGTGGTAACAAATTCACCACCCCTGGCTAAAGAAATTTCTCGCATCTCTGTTTTAAATGGATGTCCCTCTATCCTGAGGCTGTGTCCTCTTGTCCTAGACTCACCCACCATGGGAAACATCCTTTCCACATCTACTCTGTCTGGGCTTTTGAACACTCAAAAGGTTTCAATGAGATCTAAATTCCAGTAAGTACAGACCCAGAGCCATCAAGCATTCCTCATATGATAACCCTTTCCTTCCTGGAATCATCCTTATGAACCTCCTCTGAACTCCCTTCAAAACTAGCACATATTTTCCTAGATGAGGAGCCCAAAACTGTACACAATACTCAAAGTGAGGCCTCACCAGTGCCTTTTAAAGCCTCAGTATCACATCCCTGCTCTTGTATTCTAGACTTCTTGAAATGAATGCCGACATTGCTTTTGCCTTCCTCACCTCCAACTCTACCTGCAAGTTAACCTTGAGGCTGTTCTGCTCAAGGACTCCAAAGTCCCTTTGCCTCTCAGATTTTTTGATTTTCTCCCTGTTTAGAAAATAGTCTGCACATTTATTTCTTCTACCAAAGTGCAAGACCATGCATTTTCCAACATTGTATTTCATTTGCGACTCTCTTGCCCATTCTCGTAATCTGTCTAAATCCTTCTGCAGCCTACCTGTTTCCTCAACACTAGCTGCCCCTCTGCCAATCTTCATATAATCTGCAAAATTGGCAACAAAGCCATCTATTCCATCATCTAAATCATTTATAAACAACATAAAAAGAAGTGGTCCCAACACTGACCCCTGCAGAACACCACTAGTCAGTGGCAGACAAACAGAAGGGGATCCCTTTATTTCCTCTCACTGCTTCCTACCAATCAGCCAATGCTCTAACCATGCCAGTAACTTTCCTGCAATCCCATGGGCTCTTAACTTGGTAAGCAGCCTCATATGTAATACCTTGTCTAAGGCCTTCTGAAAGTCCAAATATACAACATCCACTGCATCGCCTTTAATTATTCTACGTGTAATCTCTTCAAAGAATTCCAACAGGTTTGTCAAGCAAGATTTTCCCTTAAAGAAACCATGCTGAGTTTGTCTTATCTTGTTCTATGTCACCAAGTACTCCATAACCTCATCCTTAACAATTGACTCCAACATCTTCCCAACGACTGAGGTCAAGCTAACTGGTCTATAATTTCCTTTCTGCATCTTCCTTCTTTTTTTTTAAAAGAGTGGAGTGACATTTGCAATTTTCCAGCCCTCTGGCATCTTGCCATAGTCCAATGATTTTTGAAAGATCATTACTAATGCCTCCACTATCTCTACTGCTACCTCTTTCAGAACCCTAGGGTGCAGTTCATCAAGTACGTCCTCCCCATCAAATTTCAAGCTGAACTCAATCATATTGTGATCACTGTCTCCTAAGGGTTCTTTTACCTTAAGCTCTCTAATCACCTCTGGTTCATTACATAACACCCAATCCAGTATAGTTGATCCCCTAGTAGGCTCAACAACAAACTGCTCTAAAAAGCCATCTCATAGGCACTCCACACATTCACTCACTTGAGATCCATTCCTCACCTGATTTTCCCAATCGACTTGCATGTTAAAATCTCCCATGACTATCATAACATTGCCTTTTTGACACACTTTTTCTATTTCCCATTGTTATCTGTGGTCCAAATCCCAGTTTCTGTTGGGAGGCCTGTATATAACTGTCATCAGAGTCTTTTTACCCTTGCAGTTTCTTAACTCAACCCACAAAGATTCAACATCTTCCGATTCTTGGTCACATCTTTCTACTGATTTGATGCAATTCTTTTCCAGCAGAGCCACGCCACCCCCTCCGTCTACCTTCCTATCCCTCCGATACAATGTGTAACCTTGGACGTTCAGCTCCCAACTACAACCATCCTTCAGCCACGATTCAGTGATGGCCACAACATCATACCTGACAGTCTGTAATAGTGCAACAAGATCATCCGCCTTATTTCTTATACTCTGAGCATTGAGGATACTTGCCAGGGCCCCAGCAATTTCTTCCCTATCTTCTCATGATGTCCTAGGATATACTTGGTCAGGCCCTTGGGATTTATTCACCTTAAGTCTGCTAACAACCCTTCTTTCATAATATTGATGTTTCAGGAGATCACTATTCTCTTTGCTGAATTGATTAGCTTCCATGACCTTTTAGTCTGTATTTACCATGAAGAAGTATTGGTGTAAGGCCTCACTCATTACATTGATGACCACACTGATCGCCAGGGTCCTATTCTATCTCTAGTTGCTAATTTGTCCTTGTACGGGGTGGTGAAGGGGAGGGGAGGCTAAGCAGGTGCTACACCTTCCCCAAGGGTGAACTGCAGGCTAGCAGTGGGAAGGAGTGCCTTACACCTCCTTTGGTAGAGATCTATCTCCACCCCACCACCCATCTCTCAATATTAAGGAAGTTAAAATCAACTATAACTAAAGCCTTATTATTTCTACATCTATCTCCTTACATAGCTTCTCCTCTAATACATGCTGACTATGGGGTGGGGGTGGTGGTTGTCTATACCACAATTCCGATGTGGTGACCTCTTCTTATTACTAAGTTCTACCCATGTAGCCAGAATGGACCGTCAGGAAAATCCTCTCTAACTACTGCTATAAAATTCTCCCAAAGCAAGAATGCAAGTTCAGCCCTCTCTCATCTCCACTTCTATCACACCTGAAGCATCTGTATCCTGGAGTTACCAATCCTTCAACCATGTTTCTGTAAAAGTTATAACATCACAATCCCATGTGTCTATCTTAAATCCCATGTGGCTATCTCCCATTTTTTTCCAGAGACTCCTGGATCGGTACATGGAGCTTAGAAAAATAGAGGGCTATGGGAACACTGGGTAATTTCTAAAGCAGGGACATGTTCAGCACAGCATTCTGGGCTGAAGGGCCTGCATTGTGCTGTAGGTTTTCTATGTTCCTATCCATACCCGAGCTCAGCTCTTTACCTATCAGTCTTCTTGCATTAAAGTAAATGCTTTCAGATCTCTCTTTCTCCCTATCCTGACCCTTCCTACTAGACTTGCTTGCTTTAATTTCTATATTTATCTCAACTAACTTGGTTGGTTGGTTGTTCGTCCATCATTGACGTCGATGAGGACCTCGACACCATAATGATGGTGTCGAGACTAGCGCGTGATTTGGATTTAAGTGAGGGAGAGTTGCGCAGCGTCAGCCTCACTCTCTCTTCCCAATTCCCATCTGGGTCCAGTGGCAAGACAGAATCTAGACGGCTGGAGATGGGACTAGGCGCAGTGGATGACCAGGACATCTTCTGTGTCTTGTCCTGCTCCACACGTTCCACGACGCTTGCAGAGACCGCCTTCTTGACCGTTGGACCTTCCATTGGTCTCATCCACTCAATCCGCCGGAGTCTGTCTTCACATGCTGGGATAGACAACTCCCTATCACACCGAGGGTTTGTGACCCGTCGGCTACCCTCACCTGGTTTAGCCGGCTTGTCGAAGCTGTTGCCCGGGGTGTGGTCACTGTCGCATGCAAACAGCTACGGGGAGCCACAGGTGAGAGCTGAGTGCCAGGTGGGGACCAAAGGTGGACTAATCACCCTGAAAAGGACGCGACATGTTCCCCCACCAGAGGTGCTACCCCTCCCTGACACCCCATATACTTACTTATCTGCTACTCAACTACCAGGCTGGTTTAAACCCTTCAGAGCAATTTTACAAGTCCTCCCACCAGAATATCGGTCTCCCTCAGAGTTCCCTATGGTCCAAGAAGCGTATCCTATGGTCTAGGAAACTAAATTCCTCCTACGTGCTCCAGCTCCTTGGCCACGAACTCATCTACCCTATCTTCCTATTCCTAGTCTCACTGGCATGTGGCATCTAGTGTATTCCAGAGTCCTGTTTTTTAACTTCCTGCTTAACTCCTTAACATAATAATGGGAATATTGCACTAAGAAGCTCACTGAATCAGAACAGAATTGATCAGCAAACAAGCTTAACTAGAAGAAGCTGGAGTTTCTGAAAAGGGTGAACAAAGATGGATATGGAATGAGGAAGCCCCAGGCCCATCAACAGGAAAGCTGCCTCTAAATGATTGCAACACTATTTCATGCAAACCATTATACACATCATCATTCACAGATAGTTGTAAATCATCTAGAATTAATTCAAGACATTCCTTCCCTTTGGAGGGAGATTATTTTTGCAGAACTTTGAACGATGTATTCTCAAACTACAGCTGTCAGATATTTATGATATCAATGATTTAAGGAAAACCAGACATGGTATGCAGAGTTTGATTCCCTGCTTCTACTCATTTTTGAGCGGTCTGATGAGTAAATTGAAAATTGATAAGATATTCCAGCCCACATTGTCACTTGTGTCCTGTCCCTCCCCTTTTCCATTAATAGAGCATGCTGTGAATGAGAGATTAAGGTGACTCAGCCTATCAGTAAGGTCTAGACTTTATCTTTTTAAACTTAGAAAAGTGGAAGCAGTTTATAGCACAGCCAGACTGACCACGTTTTCATTATATGTAACCCAGTATTCACGACTAAATAAATACAATTTGTATCTTCCTGATTTGTTGCTGTGAAGCAGCAAAGGTCAAGGAAAGTTTGCACATTAACTCTTGGTTAATTGGTTGATTATTGTCACATGTACTGAGGTACAGTGAAAAACTTGTCTGGTATACTGTCCATACAGATCATTTCATCACAATGGTGCATTCAGGTATTATATATGGGGCTGGTTTCTGGTTAGAACAGAGAAGAGCAAATCAAAAAAGACTACCTTCCCTTCTCATCATTCTACCAATGCCATCACATGGACAAGGATGATTGCATCCACTCGTGGTGAAAAAGAAATTCAGAATACAAGTAGGCCATTCACACCCCACACATCTCCTCCACCAATCAGGAACATCATGGATGATCTTCTACCTAAAGCCCAATTTACCGACACAAAATAACTTCTCAATTCCAGTAATTTATTAACTTCAGTCTTGATTTGTGATCAACAGTTGACCATTCAGGCCTGTGAGACTGAAACTCAGAGCCTATCAAAACAATTCTACAGATCTCAATGCCAAATTGCTGACTTCTCAATCTAACACCACAAAACAGGAATGTCTATTTCAGAATGCATTTCCACATCACCTTCTGATGCAGGAGAATGTCATTTCAGATCATTGTGTCTACTTGACTTACAGTCCCGTCCTATCCTCCTTAATATTCCATATAATGGCGTATTAGGAGCTCAGAAGGGAGGGGTGGGAGTTGGGTAGAAGAGCATTAGCTATAGGAGATTCAATAGTTAGGGGTGCAAACAGGAGATTCTGTGGATGTGAAGGAGACACACAGATGATACGTTGCCTCCCAGGTACCAAGGTCAGGGATGTCTCAGAATTGTAAAGGGGGAGGGGGAAGCAGCCAGAAGATGTGGTACATATTGGTACCAACAACACAGCCAAGAAAAGGGATGAGGTCCTGAAGAGAGAATATTGGGAGTTTGGTAGAAAGCTGAAAAGCAGGACCTCAAGGGTGGTAATCTCTGGATTGTAGCCTGTGCCACGTGCCAGTGAGGGTAAGAATAGGATGACCTGCCAGATGAATGCGTGGCTGAAGAATAAATACAGGGAGCAGTGTTTCAGAATGTGGATCATTGCTTTCTCTCTGGGAAAGGTATGATCTGCACAAAAAGGATGGGTTATACCTGAATTTGAGGGGGACCAATATCTTTCCAGGCAGCTTTGCTAGAACTGTTAGGCATGGTTTGGTAGGGCGATGGGAACCAGAGTAATAGGTCAGTGCATTAGGCAGTTGGTGTAAAGGTAGACGCAGCATGTAGATAGACTGTGAGGAAGGATAGACAATTGATAGAGCAAAATTGCAGTCAGTTGGATGGGTTGAAATGTGTCAACTTGCACAGCAACTTTGAGTGTCATATGGATTCGAACCCTATGGTCTCACTGATCCTCCACACTGCCAAGAATCTTATCATTAATATTATATTCTCCCTTCCAATTTGACCTTCCAAAATTATCCACTTCACACTTAACTGGATTGAACTCCATCTGCTACTTCTCAGTCCAGTTCTGTATCCTATCAGTGTCCTGCGATCAGCTCTGACACCCTTCCAGACTATCCACAACACCCACAATTTTTGTGTCATCAGCAAACTTACTAACCCACCCTTCTACTTCTTCATCCAAGACATTTATTAAAATCACAAAGAGGATGGGTCCCAGAACAGACCCCTGCGGAACACCACTGGTCACTGACTTCCATGCAGAATATGACCCATCAACAACCACCCTTTGCCCTCTGTGGGCAATCCAATTCTGGATCCACAAAGCAATGTCCCCTTAGATCCCATGCCTCATTACTTTCTGAACGAGTCTTGCTTATCAAATGCCTTATTGAAATCCATATGCATTACATCCACTGCTCTACCATTTTTGTTACATGTGCTTTGTTACATCCTCAAAGATTTCAGTCAGGCTCATAAGGCACGATCTGCCTTGGCAAAGCCATGCTGACTATCCCTAATCAGATTATGTCTCTCCAAATGCTCATAAGCCCTGCCTCTCAGGATCTTCTTTAACAACTTCACTCACCACTGAAGTAAGACTCACTTGCAGAAGGGAACAACACTTGCAACGCTCCAGTCCTCCAGTACTTCTCCTGTCCTTATTGATGATGCAAAGGTCATTGCCAGAGGCTCAGCAATCTCCTCTCTCACTTCTCACAGTAGCCTAGGGTACATCTCGACCAGTCCCAGTGACTTATCAAAATTAATGCTTTTCAAAAGCTCCAGCACATCCTCTTTCTTAATGTCTATATGCTCAAGCATTTCAGTCCGCTGATTAAGTCATCCCCACAATTACCAAGGTCCTTTTTCCCTGGTGAATATCCTCATCTCCATCCTAAATTTACTCCCCCAAATCTTGAGGCTATGTCCCCTAATTCTAGTCTCACCTACCAATGGAAACAACTTTCATGCCTCTATCTTATCTATCCCTTTCATAATGTTATATGTTTCTATAAGATCTCCTCTCATTCTTCTGAAGATTGTCTCCTGAGTTGGTGTGTGTGCAAGTTAGAAACAGGAAGGGAGCGATCACTGTATTTGGAATATTTTATAAATCCCCCAATAGTCACAGGAACACTGAGGAACAGATTGGGAGGTAGATTCTGGAAAGGTGAAAAAATTATAGGTTTGCTGACATAGGTGACTTCAACTTCCCTAATATTGATTGGCTCCTCCCTAGCACAAAAGGTGGAGTTGAGCCAGAATGGATTCCCAACACAATATATAGACAGACCGACTAGAGAAGAAGCCATACGGGATCTGGCACTAGGCAATGAACCAGGTCAGGGTTTCGGATCTCTCAGTAGGTGAGTGTTTTGGGGACAACTCCCTGACCATTACTGCAGCCTTCAACAGAGATAGGAGCAGATGGTTCAGGAGGGGGAATTATGATACTATTGTGCAGGAACTCAGCAGTAGAAATGGGGAATGGATACAGACAAGGAAATGCATAACAGAAATGTGGAGGTTATTTAGGGAGCACTTGCATGGGGTTCTGGATAGATTTGTCCCATTCGGGCAGGGAAGGGATGGTTGACAAGAGATGTGGAACATCTAGTCCAGAGGAAGTAAGACGCTTACTTAAGATTTAGGAAGGATCAGAAAGGGATCTTGGGAGGTACAAGGTAGGCAGGAAGGAGCTTAAGCATGGACTTGGGAGTGCTAAACTGGGGTATAGAAGGGCTTAGTGAGTAGAATTAAGGAAAACTCTAAGACATTCTACACATATGATGATAAGAAGAGGAGGATGGTCAGAGTGAGGGTAGGACCGATTAGGGGATAGTAGACGTAACATGTGTCTGGAGTCAGAGGCAGTAGGGGAGATCCAATGAATACTTTGCTTCAGTATTCACCAGTGAGAGGGATCTTAATGTTTGTGAGGACAGTGTAAAACAGGCTGATATGCTAGAACATGTTGACATTGAGAAAGAGGATGTGCTGGATCTTTTAAAAAAACATTGGAACATTAAAGCATCAGAGATTCATAGACCAGTGAGTTTTATTTCAGTGGAGGGTAAATTATTGGAGGAAATTCCTAGAGACAGGAATTACAAACATTTGGAGAAACATAATCTGTAAGAGCATGGCTTGTGATGGGCAAATCATGCCTCACAAGCCTGACTGAATTCTTCGAGGAAGTGACAAAACAAATTGATGAAGGTAGAGCAGTGTATGTGATTATATGGACTTTAATAAGGTACTTGATAAGATTCCCCACGGTAGGCTCATTCAGAAAGTCAGGAGCCATAGGATGCAGGGAAACCTGACTGTGTGGATACAGAATTGGATTGCCCCTAGAAAGCAGAGAGTGGCAGTAGATGGAGCACATTCTGCCTGGATGTTAATGACCAGTGACGTTTCGCAGGGATCTGTTCTGGACTCCTGCTCTTTGTGATCTTTATACATTACCTGGATGAGGAAGTGGAAGGGTGGGTCAGTAAGTTTGCAGATGACACAAAGATTGGTAGAGTTGTGGATCGTGTGGAGGGTTGTTGTAGGTTGAAACAGGACATTGGCAGAATGCAGGACACAGAACAAATTCCACCCCATCTACACCTTTTGCACAAAGGAGATACAGATTAATATTAGGGAAGTTGAAGTCACCCATGACAACAACACTGTTACTTTTGCAACTTGTCAAGACCTGCCTCCATCAGTGTCTACTGTTAATGATGGGGGCGGGGGGTAGGGAAGGAGTTGGGGGTGGTCAAGAGAATACTCCCAATAGTCCAATAGTGATTGCTCCTTTCCTGTTTCTGACCCAAGTTGACTCAATAGACAATCCTTCCACTACGTGCTCTGCAGCTGTGATACTATTCCCAATTAGCAGTGTCACTCCCCCTACGCTCTTACCTCCCTCCCTGCCCTTTTTAAAACAGGTGAACACTGGGATATTCAGCAGCCATTTCTGTCCTTGCGAGAAACAAGTTTCTGTAATGGCCATAATGTGGCAGTCCATCTACCTTTAACCTAACTGCCTCGTCCTCTGCCCAATCACTCTGGTTCCGATCCCCTACCATCTAGTTTTAACCAAGCCCAACACCGCTATTAAACCTGCCAACTAGAATATAGCTCTCCGAGCTCGGGTATAACCTGCCCCTTTTGTATAAATGAGATCCCAATGATTCAGAAATCTGAAACCCTGCCCCTTACACCAATTCCTCAGCGTCACATTTGTCTGCCAAATTATCCTATACTTACCCTCACTGGAATGTGGCATAGGCAGCAATCCAAAGATTACTATCCTTGATGTCTTACTTTTCAGCTTCCTATCTAGCTCCCGATATTCTCTCTTTAGGATTTCATCCCTTTTCTTACCCATGTCATTGCAGCAGTATATACCATGACTTCTGGCTGCACACCCTCTCCCTTAAGAATACCGTGGACCTTATGTGAGATGCCTTTGACCCTAGCACCTGGCAGCCAACATATCATCCAGGAGTCTACTTCATGTCCTGTCTGTTCCCCTAAATATTGAATCCAGCTTTCCACCACACTCTCTTCTCCTGAAGAGATGGTGTCTGAAGAAATTGTGGAGGAAATAGTAGTGATCTTTCAAGAATCACTAGATTCTGGAATGGTTCCAGAAGACTGGAAAATAGCAAATGTCACTTCTCTCTTCAAGAAAGGCGAGAGGCAGAAGAAAGGAAATTATAGGTCAGTTAGTCTCACTTCAGTGGTTGGGAAGATATTGGAGTTGATTGTTAAAGATGTGTTTTTGGGGTACTTGGAGGCACATGATAAAATAGGCCATAGTCAGCATGGTTTCCTCAAGGGAAAAACTTGCCTGACAAATCTGTTGGATTTCTTTGAAGAAGTAACAGCAGGATAGACAAAGGAGAATCAGTTGATGCTATGTACTTAGATTTTCAGAAGGTCTTTGTTAAGGTGCCACGCATGAGGCTGCTTAACAAACTACGAGCCCATGGTATTACAGGAAAGATTGACAGGAGGAAAAGAGTGGGAATAAAGGGAGCCTTTTCTGACTGGCTGCCAGTGACTAGTGGTGTTCCACAGTGGTCTGTGTTGGGATCGATTCTTTTTACATTATACATGAATGACCTGGATGACATAATTGAGGGCTTTGTTGCAAATGTTGCAGATGATATGAGGATAGGTGGAGGGGCAGGTAGTTTTGAGGAAGTAGAAAGGCTACTAAAGGACAGATTAGGAAAATGGATAAGGAAATGGCAGATCTAATACAGTGTTGGGAAGTGTACGGTCATGCACTTCGGTAGAAAGAATAAAAGGGTAGACTATTTTCTAAATAGAGAGAAAATTCATATGTCTGAGGTGCAAATGGACTTGGGAGTCCTTGTGCAGAATTCCCTTAAGGTTAATTTTCAGGTTAAGTCAGTGTGAGGAAGGCAAAGGTGATGTTAGCATTCATTTCAAGAGGACTAGAATATAAAAGCAAGGATGTAATGTTGAGGTTTTATGAAGCACTGGTGAGGCCTCACGAAGTATTGTGCAGAGTTTTGGGCCACTTAGAAAGGATAATAAGACCATAAGACAGAGGAACAGAAGTCAGCCATTCGGCCCATTGAGTCTATTCCGCCATTTTATCATGAGCTGATCCATTCTCCCATTTAGTCTGTTACGTACCCCGTAACTGGGTTGCCAAACCAGCAGAAATGGATCACTCAGTTGGAGTCTGGAGTACTAGAACTAAGAAAGTTTTATTAAAGAAACAAGCAACACAGTAATCGAAAGGATAATAAATGCAACAGTTCAGCGATGATAAACACACATGTGCACAGAATTAAGATAACAGCATCAATCAAGCTCTATCGTTGTCTAGGAGTAAATGACCAAATTTCAAAGTGACTCAAAGTTCAGTCCAGTTTAGTAGTTCAGTTCGCAGTAATCGTTGCCATGGCGATGGACAACGTTGGGGGAGAGAGAGAGAGAACGGGAACAACTGATCATTCAGACACAGCTTCACTCACAGACCGGCGATATGGCTCACAAGCAGCTTTTTGAGCAGGTCCTTGGTGATGTCACCTGAGGTCACCGACTGTGACCCCTCCTCCAGATGCGGTCGATCCTCTGCAGTGAACCCGGCACCCAGGCAAGGGCGGACACACACCGGGTTCCCGCTGATCGTACCTTTCCACCCTAGCCGTTGTCTGGTACTTTCCACCGACTCGTGAGAGGCGTACCGCTTCCAGGGTCTCGTTACCTCGGGTGGCGTGTGTGTCCTGCCTTAGCGAACCTGCCCCTTTTTATCCCCCTGCTGGGGTATCGCCTGTCCATCACTTCAAACAGTTCAGGGTTCAAAGGGGGAGGCCATTCCAGACAGCTCTCTACACATCTCCAGGTGCTGTTTCATTGTGTCCCTTATCTCTCTCTTGAAGACAGGTGGCAGACCAACTGCTGATCACACAGGACAGCTAACATCTTGTGACGAATACACATAGATAAGTCCCACTCCCCCGCCTTCTCACCATAACCTTTGATGCCCTGGCTACTCAGATACCTATCAATCTCTGCCTTAAATACACCCAATGACTTGGCCTCCTGCTGCCCGTGGCAACAAATTCCATAGATTCACCACCCTTTGACTAAAAAAGTTTCTTCGCGTTTCTGTTCTGAATGGGCGCCCTTCAATCCTTAAGTCATGCCCTCTTGTACTAGACTCCCCCATCATGGGAAACAACTTTGCTACATCCACTCTATCCATGCCTTTCAACATTCGAAATGTTTCTATAAGGTCTCCCCTCATTCTTTGAAACTCCAAGGAATACAGTCCAAGAGCGGACAAACATTCCTCTTATGTTAACCCTCTCGTTCCCGGAATCTTTCCAGTGAATCTTCTCTGAACCCACTCCAAAGTCAGCACATCCTTTCTTAAATAAGGGGCCCAAAACTGCCCACAGTACTCCAAGTGAGGTCTCACCAGTGCCTTATAGAGCCTCAAAATCACATCCCTGCTCCAATACTCTATTCCTCTAGAAATGAAAGCCAACTTTGCATTCGCCTTCCTCACCAAATGCTGACATTGGAGAGGGTTCAAAGGAAGTTCACAAAAATGATTTCAGGATTGAAAGGCTTATCATGTGAAGAGCATTTGATGACTCTGGGCCTGTACAGACTGGAATTCCGAAGAATAAGGGTGACCTAATTTAAATCTATCAGACAGTGAAAGGCCTTAATAGAGTGGATGTAGAGAGGAGGTTTCCTGTAGTGGGAGAGTCTAAGACCAAAGGACACAGCTTCAGCATGTAGGGGCATCCTTTTAGAATGGAGATGGAGAGAAATTTCTTCAGCCAGAGAGTGGAGCATCTGTGGAACTTGTTGCCATAGGCGGCTGTGAAGGCCATGTCCTTAGGTATATTTAAGGCAGAGGCTGATAGATTCACAGCATGAAGGGATATGGGGAGAAGGCAGTTGACTGGGGCTGTGTGTTAAATGGATCAGAGATGATGAAATGGCAGAGCAGACTCAATGTGTCAAATGGCCTAATTCTGCTCCTATATCTTGTGGTCTTATGGTCTTCTGAACCAGAGCTAGACTCATGCCAGAGACCTGTTCACTGCAGCTTTCCCTGACAAGACCCCCTCCCAACAATATCCAAAGCAACATACTTATTATTGAGGGGAACCCTTCACTGCCTGTTTATTCCATCTCCCTCTTCTGACTGTCACCCAGTTATCTGTTTCCTGCAGCCTAGGGGCAACTATTTCCCTGCATCTCCGATCTATAACCTCATTTTGCTAAATGAGCCGAAGGTCATCCAGGTCCAGTTCTCTAACACAGTCTGTGAGGAGCTGCATCCATATACACTTCTTGCAGATGTAGCAATCAAGGAGAACGGACACCTTCCAAATCTCCCACATCTTGCATGAGGAGTGCGTGCCACTGATGAGGGATCCATTCTCGCAACTCTAACTAGGCACTAATAAAGAAAGAAAAACTTCAGACTAGCCTCTGCCTCTCCTCACTAAAGCCTCTTGAGCCAAAGCCTCAGTTCCCCTCTGCAACTCTGTCCCACTCACACAATAGCCACTCCACTTAAGCCTATCTTCTTTTCAATCACAAGGTTTGCAGGAAGTCCCTGGAGGCCCTGCTCACTTTTTAAGTCTGGTGCTAAGCTCCACAAGTAACTGCTGTCACAATCTCAAGTTTTACAGAAGTAATTGAGAGCTCCCTTACATCATTTGAGGAGGCTGATGGCATCTCCTAAGTCCTACCTGAAGGAAGGATGGCATGCTAGTACAGTGAGGTTAATTGGCTACTGTAAATTGTGTGCTGATGAATGGCTGAATTTGAGTGAAATTAATGGGAACACGGAATGAATAGTTTATTGGATCAAAGAACACAGAACATTACAGCAGAGGTCCACAATGTTGCACCAACTTTTAACCTACTCTAAGATCTATAACTCTTTCTTCCCACATAGCCCTCCATTCTTCTGTCACCCATGCACTTAAGATTTTCATAAATATCCCTTATGTATCTGCCTCTACCACTACCCCCGGCAGGTTGTTCCTTTCAATAACCACTGAGTAAAAAAAATTACCTGTGATGAGTTTCACTGATTTGAGGGGACAACACTGGGAGCAGCAGTGAAAACGCCGTGTTAATGAGAGAGGTCAGAGGAGAATGGTCAGACTGGTTCATGGTGACAGGAAGGCAACAGTAACTCAAATAACCATGTATTACAACAGTGGTGTGCAGAATAGCACCTCTGTATGCACAGCACATTGAACATTGAACCTCTGAGTATATATTGTACATCGTTTCCCAAGCCCAGGCTTTGCAAAATAATTTCTTCAGAGCTCTATTGATTAGAAAATAATGCATCAACAGGAGCCCTATTTGACAATATCACTTCCATGTGAAGTTCTTAAAATGAATTTACATAGTATCTTTTATGTGTCTTTCAATTCTGCAGTAGTCACAGTGGCTCACTGTATGAATCATCAAGGATATTTATCCAATATTATGACAAAGTATTTGATGCAAAAATCCTGTGCGTTGGGATAGAATTCTCTTTCAGCAATCTCAGACACATACAGTACAAGAAAGCCCTTGATTTTCCTATGTTTGTAGGACGATTTTACTAAGATCAAAGCAAATGTATTATCTAAGTACATATGTTACTAAATACTTCCCTGAACGGTTTCTTCTTTTATGTTACTGCTAAGGTGAATAAAATGGCTTCTCTGTACTGTTAACTGCTGAGACAGTGGTTCTCTATAGCAGCATGTTTGGGGTATAATTAGTGATACAAGTCCCGTTATTCATTTGCTAACCAATTGGGATAGATGCAATTCTTTCTGTCTGTGTGAAAGCCGTTAGTTTGTGTGGACTTGGAGGAGAAGGCGTGAGGAGGATGAACAGAGAAGACGTGGCTTGAGGAGACGGTTGCCAGACCCGCTGGGCCTGGGCTCGGGGTGGGAGCCCAAGGACCGACTAGCGAAGGAGGATCAGCGAAAGGGAATCCGTGAGCTCCAACGTTTGTGCACTGGACATATTTATGAGATTATTGGCACCTTTTATTTGTTTTCATTTTCTTTTGTTTCTCTACTAACCCCATACTTAAATATCAAATCTTAATCGTTTAACTGCACATTGTTGACTGAATGTTATTTTGGGGTATTGATGTTATACAGGGGACACAACACGCAGCATCCACCGAAACAAGAGTGCTAAAGTTTGGTCAGGGAGGGGCACCACCCCCGAGATCATGCCACTAGATGCAACGAGTCTTACAATGTGGGGGCTCGTCCGGGATATGGATTTTTGTAGGGTGCTGCGTGTTTGCCCTGTTTAAATCAGTGCTGGTGTGTCTCTGTGGGATTGCAGTTAGACATGTGTGTCTCTGTGGGATTGGGGTTAGTAATGGGCTGAGCGGGGTGGATATTCGTACCTTGGATGAACTGTTAATTCGATTTTTGAGTATGGTTAAAGTTGATGGTAAGTTTGAAATCATAGAGCAAAAAACTGATGGAATGGCAGGCTCAGACCCTGCTTCAGCGCTGGCTAGCGCTGACGTCACGGAAGTGGGATTGCCAGTGGCTATTGGTGCCCTGGGGGAGGTGGGGTCAGGGGCTGTCCATACTGTGAGGAGGGAGGGGGCGGGGGCGTACGAGACGTGGGCGGAATGGAGCTCTCAGTTGTTAGATGAGTGGCAGTGCTCGGTTGAGGGAGAGCGGCAGGGATTGGTTGAAAGTTTGAGTAGAGGGGCTGATGATGGTGTTAAAAATGTCAGGGTCAATTACCCCATAGTGACAGCTGCCAGTTATCTGAAAGCGGAGGGAAATGCGCTTGGTTGAACTGGGAGTAAAATGCAGCACCTGGGGGGCTTTCCATACCTGTGTCAGGGGATTAGGGGAAAGTTTTCAGGGTATCTTCTCTGGGTAGGGGGGCAGATAAGTTGCTTGCAGTGCCAGGGGGATCAGCCCCTCCCTCAGTTGTTCAGCTGATCAGAGAGGTGTCGGGAAACTTAGAGGAGGCCCAGTGGGGGAACGGCATGGGGTCTTTGGGGGAACATGTTCCCAGCAATGTACCAAGGAACTCCAGGAAGAAAAAGACCCTATTTCTGAGGGCTCAGTGGGACCACGCTTCAGTGTGTCGTTGCGGATGGAGGGAGGCTATGCCAAAGCCATCCTCGACACTGGGGCGCAGGTCAAGTTGTTGTACAGTTCGTTTTACAACCGGTTTCTGAAGCATTTACCCCTGACAACATTCCGGGCACTGGAAAGTCGGAATATCAATGCTAGGGATTATCCAGAAGATGATTATTGGTCAGTGAAATTGGAGTTCTCGGAGGCCAAGGTGTCTGAGATTTGTGAATCATTAGTGCTGGTGTGTCCGGACACCGTTTTGAGACGGGGAGCATTTCAATTCTGGAGGGGACCAACACCCCGCTGGTGAGGAGACGCATGAGGGCCTGCCAGGCGGAGGCAGGTGAGAGCTGTTTGGGGGCACTGTCTGTGCACCCTGTGTTTCGAGCTGCTTGTGAGGACGTGTGTAGCAGCGTTGGGCCAGTACCGAATTTAAACAAGAACCGATGGTGGTACGGCCCGGGGGAAGTATCTGAGGGTGAGACTGTCTTAATGGATGCTCCGACGTACCACGGGGGGGTTGACTGCTGAAGACACCTTGGTGAGAGGGAGTTTGCGGGGACTGGCCCCTGTAGACGTGGAGGACACAGGCAGCGTGTGTGTGTGGGTTATAGGACCCTGAAAAGGCGCACTGTACCTGACCAGAATACGGTCCCGAGGGTCGAAGACACACTGGTCTGTCTGAGTGGTGTGATGTGGTTTAATGTGCAGGATCTGAGCAGTGGATGTTGCCAGATCCCGATGAGTGAGGCCGACAAGGAGAGGACGGAAGTTATAAATCCCCTGGAATTCTTACAGTCCGAAAAGATGCCCCAGGGCATATCCGAAGCCCTTGCAACTTTCCAGCGGGGCATGAGGAAGACGGTGGGAGATGTGGAATTGTTTGGGGTTTTGGTGTATTTGGATGATCTCCAAGTATTTGGATCTACCTCGGAAGAATATGAAGTTAGGTTGTTGCCGGAGCGGCCGAGAACCAAAGAGTTAAAGCTTTCTCTGGACCCGTGCCAGGTCTGGCGAAGGTCCGCAGCTTGTGAGTGACTCTCTACGGGATCAAGTTTGAAGTGAAGACGGAGAGACAGAATTCCCTGCAGAAACTGGAGAAAGTGATCCAGAACCAGTTGGAAGACTTGCAAGTTGGGGAAGACAAAGAAAATTGTCTGACTAAGGCCAACAGAAAACCAAGAGCCCAGAGAGGGGAGTTTGACTACACTTCCGAGGAGGTGAAGCAATTGCGGACAGAAGGAAGAGGGAAGCGGAAGTTTGAAGGGAACCCGAAGATGACTATCGACAGTTTAAATGAAGTGGAAAAACTGTAAGTTGACCTGGAAGAAGTCATTAGGAAGAAAAATCTGGAGATAAGTTCAGTGAACACTTAAACTGGAGGCTGAACAAACTTTAACTGCTGCTTTTCAGGTCAGGGTGGAAGAAGCTGGTGGAGTAACTGCGCCCCAGATTGAGATGGCCAAGAAGCTTGAGTCAGAACTGCTGAGACTGTGGCGAGAGTTGGAGGAGTCCAAGAAGAAGCTGTCGTCTCGATTACAGGAGGCTGAAGAGGCTGCAGAAGCAGTCCAGGCCAAATACTCCAGCAGCTACAAATCGAGGAAAAGGGGAAGAATACGGATTTGACAGATGAGGAGATGGAGGTGTGGTACGTGCTGCCTTTCGCTAACTTCCCCTTTTTGGATGAAGAGACTCTTGGCCCTTCTCCCACTGAGTCAGGTGAGGGGAGGGGGGCTAGCTGTGAGCAGCCTGGGTTGCTGCAGGACCCTGAAGGAGAGACAGGAGTGCCTGGACCCGGGACAGGAGGCTCCAAGTTGCAGTGGGGGCATGAGTGAGAGATTGAGAGAGGATTTGGCTACAGACCCGAGATATCCCCAGTCGTGTCCAAGCCTGAAGGGTTTAGTTGAGGGGGTACGGAGGTCTCAGAGGATTAGGAAACTCCCAGATAGGTTGGCCTATGTAGTGCCTGGGGAGCAGGGCATAATGTCTACTGTTCGGGGAGCAATGTCACTGTTTGTACCTACATTGGGTTTTTGTGTCTGCAGGAAGGGTTGGTGAGTTACTTAGAGGTCATGAAGGTGGGGGGGGGGAGAGTGTAAGGGTTTCTTCTTTGATGTGACTGCTAAGGTGAATAAAATGGCTTCTCTACTGTTAACTGCTGAGACAGTGGTTCTCTATAGCAGCATGTGTGGGGCTATAATTAGTGATAACAGGACTTGTATTCATTTGCTAATCATTTGGGATAGATGTTATTTTTTCTGTCTGTGTGAAAGCTGTTAGTCTGCATGGGCTTCTTGGAGGAGAAGGTGTGAGGAGGATGAAGAGAGAAGACGTGGCTTGAGGAGACGGTGGCTGGACCACTGGGCCTGGGCTCGGGGCGGGAGCCCAGGGGCCAACTAGCGGAGGAGGATCAGTGAAAGGGAATCCGTGAGCTCCAACGTTTGTGCACTGGACATGTTTATGAGATTATTGGCACCTTTTATTTGTTTTCCTTTTCTTTTGTTTCTCTACTAACCCCATACTTAAATATAAAATCTTAATCGTTTAACCGCACATTGTGGACTGAATGTTATTTCGGGGTATTGATGTTACACAGAGGACACAACACACACCATCCACCCAAACAAGAGTGCTAAAGTTTGGTCGGGGAGGGGGCGCCACCCCCGAGATCATGCCACTAGATGCAACGGGTCTTACATGCTACCTTGAGATTCATTTTCTAGCAGGCATTTACAGGAGAAAAGAATTTTATGAAAAGATATTAATAAACAGACAAAGACTGACAGACAATCAATGTTCAAAGGAGTCCAGGACAAACTGTAAATAAATAACACTGAGAACATGAGTTCCAATGAGTCCTTGAAAGCAAGTCTGTAGGTTGTAGAATCAATTCAGAGTAGTGGTTAACGAGTTATCCACATTATTTCTGATTTCAGGTTGTGGATGAAAACCAGAAGACATAGGAGCAGAATTAGGCCATCTGGCTCATCGAGTCTGCTCTGCCATTCAATCATGGCTGATCCTTTTTTTCTCTTTCCTCCTCAACCCCAGTTTCCAGCCTCCTCCCCATAACCTTTGATGCCACGTGCAATCAAGAACCTCTCAATTTCTGCCTTAAAGACACCCAACGACCTGGCCTCCACAGCTGCATGTGGCAACAAATTCCATAAATTCACCACCCTTTGGGCTAAAGAAATTTCTCCTCATCTCTGTTTTGAAAGAATGCCCCTCTATCCTGAGGCTGTGCCCCCTTGTCCTAGACTCTCCCACCATGGGAAACATCCTTTCCACATCTACGCTGTCTAGGCCTTTCAACATCTGAAGGGTTTCAATGAGATCCCCCCTCATCTTTCTGAATTCCAGCGAGTATCAACAGAAAACAGAATCAACTTTGCTGAACTTCAACTTTTCCAATAGCCAAGTCTAATGAAATACCAAGATTCAAGCAGATAGCTAGACTCAAAAACAGAGAGAAGTATAACAAACTGCATGCAGACAAATGGACTACGTTCATAAACCATATCTATGTCATCCATAAATTTCCACTCTTGCACTAGTGGAGATAAAATCATAAGAAAACTTTTAGTCTATTTGTTTGCAATGATTATTGCAACAATAGCCTGTAATTTTCCTTTTGACTTGAAGGCAATTCAATGTGGCAGAACCAAGGCAAGGTGAGGCAGTGGGCCCATCGCCAAGAGCAAGGAAGACCCAAAGTTTGATCGATTTAATCACTGGGACAAATTGGAAAGGTTGGATACAGACCAAATTGAGGCAGAGGGGTTGAAGCCCCAGAACATACTGAGGTGACTGAACCCCATAAGTGGGCAATGATTTAGGTGCCAAGCCAGATTGAAAAGGTCAGGGTGTTGGGGCCCGCGGCAAGGGATGGGGCGGTTCAGTTCACTGCTTTGCAACATTTACTGGGCTCCGACCTGAACTGAGGGTCAGTGGATGGACTGTGGACTTCAGTTCAGAACACTATTTGCTTGTGTTTATTGCTTGCATGATTTGTTTTTCCCTCTCTGCACATTGGGTGTTCGATGGTCTTTTTTATGGGTTCTTTTGGTTTTCTTTGTTTCATGGCCCCCTGGGAGGAGATGAATCTCAAGGTTGTATAATATATATACATTTTGATAATAAATGTACTTTGAACTTTTTTTTAATTGAAGCAAAGTGATATAGTGGCAATCAAGGTTTAATCTTAATTGCCTACCTTTCTTTTCCTTAGTCAGTCAGCTGCCCAAATTTTAACAAAGATCACATAATGAAAAGGGCAGATGGAATATTATAGCTCTCCAAGCAATAACAAAAAACCTGTTCACATAATTTCTGAACTCTACAAAAGTACCACCTGATGTGGTTCTGTCCAATGAATTGGGACAAACTGTAAAAACACATTTAAGGTATCTTGCTTAGTCTAAAAATGCCAAGGAGAAGAGCAAGGATAAAGATATTTAAACAAGGAGAAATGGAAATGATTGAAAGGTTAAAATAAAAGGACACTGCACAGATTCTCCCACAGTGTGAAACTTGCTCACTTATCTGTCGTGCACCTCTAACATCTTACATACTTTTTAACAAAATCACTTCGCAGTTCTCTTACTCAGGGTGCAAGCATCTAAACCTGCTTAGTCTTAAAGACAATCAAATCATTAAGGAATTGACCAAATATATTTTACATAGAACATAGAATAGTACAGCACAGTACAGGCCCTTTGGCCCACAATGTTGTGCCAACACTCAAACCCTGCCTCCCATATAAGCCCTCACCTTAAATTCCTCCATATACCTGTCTAGTAGTCTCTTAAACTTCACTAGTATGTCTGCCTCCACCACTGACTCAGGCAGTCCATTCCACGCACCAACCACTCTCTGAGTAAAAAACCTTCCTCGAATATCCCCCTTGAACTTCCCACCCCTTACCTTAAAGCCATGTCCTCTTGTATTGAGCAGTGGTGCCCTGGGGAAGAGATGCTGGCTATCCACTCTATCTATTCCTCTCATTATCTTGTACACCTCTATCATGTCTCCTCTCATCCTCCTTCTCTCCAAAGAGTAAAGCCCTAGCTCCTTTAATCTGATCATAATGCATACTCTCTAAACCAGGCAGCATCCTGGTAAATCTCCTCTGTACCCTTTCCAGTGCTTCTACAGCCTTCCTATACTGAGGCTACCAGAAGTGGACACAGTTCTCCAAGTGTGGCCTAACCAGAGTTTTATAGAGCTGCATCATTACATCGTGACTCTTAAACTCTATCCCTCGACTCATGAAAGCTAACACCCCATAAGCTTTCTTAACTACCCTATCCACCTGTGAGGCAGCTTTCAGGGATCTGTGGACATGTACCCCCAGATCCCTCTGCTCCTCCACACTACCAAGTATCCTGCCATTTACTTTGTACTCTGCCTTGGAGTTTGTCCTTCCAAAGTGTACCACCTCACACTTCTCCAGGTTAAACTCCATCTGCCACTTCTCAGCCCACTTCTGCATCCTATCAATGTCTCTCTGCAATCTTTGACAATTTTCTACACTATCTACAACACCACCAACCTTTGTGTCGTCTGCAAACTTGCCAACCCACCCTTCTACCCCCACATCCAGGTCATTAATAAAAATCATGAAAAGTAGAGGTCCCAGAACAGATCCTTGTGGGATACCACAAGTCACAATCCTCCAATCTGAATGTACACCCTCCACCACGACCCTCTGCCTTCTGCAGGCAAGCCAATTCTGAATCCACCTGGCCAAACTTCCCTGGATCCCATGCCTTCTGACTTTCTGAATAAGCCTACCATGTGGAACCTTGTCAAATGCCTTACTAAAATCCATATAGATCACATCCACTGCCCTACCCTCATCTATATGCCTGATCACCTCCTCAAAGAACTCCATCAGGCTTGTTAGACACGATCTGCCCTTCACAAAGCCATTCTAACTGTCCCTGATCAGACCATGATTCTCTAAATGCCCAGAGATCCTATCTCTAAGAATCTTTTCCAATAGCTTTCCCACCACAGACGCAAGGCTCACTGTTCTATAATTACCCGGACTATCCCTACTATCTTTTTCGAACAAGGGGACAACATTCGCCTCCCTCCAATCCCCCGGTACCATTCCCGTGGACAACGAGGACATAAAGATCCTAGCCAGAGGTTCAGCAATCTCTTCCCTCACCTCGTGGAGCAGCCTGGGGAATATTCCGTCAGGCCCCGGGGACTTATCCGTTCTAATGTATTTTAACAACTCCAACACCTCCTCTTCCTTAATATCAACATGCTTCAGAACATCAACCTCACTCATATTGTCCTCACCATCATCAAGTTCCCTCTCATTGGTGAATACCGAAAAGAAGTATTCATTGAGGACCTCGCTCACTTCCACAGCCTCCTGGCACATCTTCCCACCTTTATCTCTAATCAGTCCTACCTTCACTCCTGTCATCCTTTTTGTCTTCACATAATTGAAGAATGCCTTGGGGTTTTCCTTTACCCTACTCACCAAGGCCTTCTCATGCCCCCTTCTTGCTCTTCTCAGCCCCTTCTTAAGCTCCTTTCTTGCTTCCCTATATTCCTCAATAGACCCATCTGGTCCTTGCTTCCTAAACCTCATATATGCTGCCTTCTTCCACCTGACTAGATTTTCCACCTCACTTGTCACCCATGGTTCCTTCCCCCTACCATTCTTTATCTTCCTCACCGGGACAAATTTATCCCTAACATCCTGCAAGAGATCTCTAAACATCGACCACATGTCCATAGTACATTTCCCTGCAAAAACATCATCCCAATTCACACCCGCAAGTTCTAGCCTTATAGCCTCATAATTTGCCCTTCCGCAATTAAAAATTTTCCTGTCCTCTCTGATTCTATGCTTTTCCATGATAATGCTAAAGGCCAGGGAGTGGTGGTCACTGTCCCCCAGATGCTCACCCACTGAGAGATCTGTGACCCGACCCAGTTCATTACCTAGTACTAGATCTAGTATGGCATTCCCCCTAGTCGGCCTGTCCACATACTGTGACAGGAATCCATCCTGGACACACTTAACAAACTCCCTGAACTTCATGTATATCACTACTTAAACGAGGAGACCAAAATTGAATATTGTACCTATCCTTGTGACTTAACAAATTTGGCCACATTTATTTTAAATAAGTAATTGGAAAGCCGAGGAGCTTAGTTTCCAGTACTGTAACATTTTCTCTAAACCTGAATCAGAATCAGGTTTAGTATCATCAGTCGTAAAATTTGTTAACTTCATAGCAGCAGTACAATGCAAGACACGATAAATAAATATAGAGAGAAAACTGGGGTACTTTAAGGATATACATGTCTACTAAATAGTGAAGTTAAAATAAGCAGGGCAAAGTGACAGAAATAAAAAAGTAGTGAGGTAGTGTTCATGGTTTCAATGTCCATTCAGAAATCGGATGTCAGAGGGGAAGAAACTATTCCTGAATTGCTGAGTGTGCGTTTAGGCTTCTATACCTCCTTCCGACAGTAATAATGAAAAGCAGGCATGTCCTGGGTGGTGGGGGTCCTCAGTGATGGACGCCGCCTTCCTAAGGTGCTGCTCCTTGAACATGTACTAGATACTACGCAGGCTAATACCCATGATGGAGCTAACTAATTTTACAAGTTTCTGCAACTTACTTCGACCTTGTGCAGTAGGCCCCTCATACCAGACGGTGATGCAGGCCAGTCAGAAGCTAACAGGTCTAGAGTTCACTGCTTTCATACAATCTCCAGGTATTGATGCTTAACGTACAGAATTTTGGAAGATGACAGCCAATGTATCCAGTATTTTCCCAAATGCCTCTGTGAATACCAGGAGAGTCAATCATTAGGTACTGTACTGGGAATTTAATAGTTTTCGGTCTTGTTAGATTCTGCAACATTTTATTAATGAATTAAAACTGAATTCCTTAAATTCTTCCTTTGCATGACTCTTAGCTTCCTAAGCATGCCTGGGACTTAAAATCTTCTATGAAAATAGCTGTATTACATGTTTAACTGCTTTACCATCTCTTGGTTTCTCTTTTAAGTTCTTCAGTTTCTAACTGTAGGGAAGTAACATTTGCTGTTACTGATTGTTATTTTCTACATGCTTTTGGAACAGCATTTTGCATTCCTTACCATTTACTCAGCTTTACTTCTGTTCTCTAAATCCTTTGGTCCATTTTGCTGAAGTCCAAACTGCTGTCAGTTTTCCCAGCTTGCACCTTTTGCTTGGAACCTGGGTGTGTTTAAACTAAGTAGTGGGGGGGAGGGGATGTACAGGAAATATAAGGATGGAGTTAAAGGGAAAGAGAGAATAAGAAAAGTTAAGAAAGACAACAGAATTAAAGGGGCAGAAAGATCAGGAAGGGATCGGAAAGTATGGGCAAGTGCAATAGGAATCGATGTGAAAGGTGAGGGGAGTAAAAAAATTACTTTAAAATGATTAAAAGTATTATATATGAATGCACGGAGTATAAGAAATAAAGTGGATGAGCTTGAGGCTCAGTTGGAAATTGGCAAGTATGATGGTGTGGGAATAACAGAGACATGGCTGCAAGAGGACCAGGGCTGGGAAATGAATATTCAGGATATACATCCTATCGAAAGGACAGACAGGTTGGCAGAGGGGATGGGGTGGCTCTGTTGGTGAGGGATGAAATTCAGTCACTTGTTGGGGGGGTGGGGGACCCAGAATCAGGAGATGTAGAGTCAGTATGGGTAGAACTGAGAAACTGTAAGGGCAAAAAGACCCTGATGGGAGTTATCTACAGGCCCCCAAACAGTAGCCTGGATATAGAGTGCAAGTTAAATGAAGAGTTAAAATTGACATGTCGCAAAGGTAATACTACGGTTGTTATGGGGGATTTAAACATGCGGCTAGACTGGGAAAATCAGGTTGGTACTGGACCCCAAGAAAGGGAGTTAGTGGAATGCCTCAGAGATGGATTCTTAGAGCAACTTGTATTAGAGCCTACCAGGGAGAAAGCAATTCTGGATTTAGTGATGTGTAATGAGCCAGATTTGATAAGGGAACTCGAGGTAAAGGAGCCATTAGGAGGTAGTGACCATAATATAATAAGTTTTAATCTACAATTTGAGAGGGAGAAGGGAAGATCGAAAGTGTCAGTATTACAGTTGAACAAAGGGGACTATGGACACATGAGGGAGGAGCTGGCAAAAGTTGACTGGAAAGATACCCTAGCAGGGATGACAGTGCAACAACAATGGCAGGTATTTCTGGGAATAATACAGAAGGTGCAGGATCAGTTCATTCCAAAGAGGTAGGTTCTAAGGGGAGTAAGGGGTGACAGTGAATGACAAAGGAAGTCAAGGACCGTATAAAAATAAAAGAGAGGAAGTATAACATAGCAAGGATGAGTGGGAAGCCAGAGGATCGGGAGACTTTTAAGGAGCAACAGAAGATAACTAAAAAGGCAATATGGGGAGAAAAGATAAGGTACGAAGGTAAGCTAGCCAAAAATATAAAGGAGGATAGTAAAAGCTTCTTTAGGTATGTGAAGAGGAAAAAAAATAGTTAAGACCAAAGTTGGGCCCTTGAAGACAGAAACGGGTGAAATTATTATGGGGAACAAGGAAATGGCAGAAGAGCTGAACAGGTATTTTGGATCTGTCTTCACTAGGGAAGACACAAACAATCTCCCAGATGTAATAGTGGCCAGGGGACCTAAGGTAACAGAGGAACTGAAGGAAATTCGCAACAGGCACAAAATGGTGTTGGGTAAACTGATGGGACTGAAGGTTGATAAATCCCTGGGGCCTGATGGTCTGCATCCCAGGGTACTTAAAGAGGTGGCTCTAGAAATTGTGGACGCATTAGTAATCATTTTCCAATGTTCTATAGATTCAGGATCAGTTCCTGTGGATTGGAGGGTAGCTAGTATTTTCCCACTTTTTAAGAAAGGAGGGAGAGAGAAAACAGGCAATTATGGACCAGTTAGTCTGACATCAAAGGTGGGGAAGATGCTGGAATCAGTTATAAAAGATGTAATAGCGGCACATTTGGATAGCAGTGGCAGGATTGGTCCGAGTCAGCATGGATTTACGAAGGGGAAATCATGCTTGACTAACCTTCCGGAATTTTTTGAGAATGTAACTATGAAAATGGACTTGGGAAAGCCAGTGGATGTAGTGTACCTGGACTTTCAGAAAGCCTTTGATAAGGTCCCACATAGGAGGTTATTGTGCAAAATTAGAGCAAATGGTATTGGGGGTAGGGTACTGACATGGATAGAAAATTGGTTGGCAGACAAGAAACAAAGAGTAGGGATTAATGGGTCCTTTCCAGAATGGCAAGCAGTGACTAATAGGGTACCACAAGGCTCAGTGCTGGGACCGCAGCTATTTACAATATACATTAATGATTTAGATGAAGGGATTAAAAGTAACATTAGCAAATTTGCAGATGACACAAAGCTGGGTGGCAGTGTGAAATGTGAGGAGGATGTTATGAGAATGCAGGGTGACTTGGACAGTGTGGGTGAGTGGGCAGATGCATGGCAGATGCAGTTTAATGTGGATAAATGTGAGGTTATCCACTTTGGTAGCAAGAACAGGAAAGCAGATTACTATCTGAAAGGTGTAAAGTTAGGAAAAGGGGAAGTACACGAGATCTAGGTGTCCTTGTTCATCAGTCACTGAAAGTAAGCATGCAGGTACAGGCAGTGAAAAATGGCATGCTGGCCTTCATAACAAGGGGAATTGAGAAAGGAGCAAAGAGGTCCTTCTGCAGTTGTACAGGGCCCTGCTGAGACCACATCTGGAATATTGTGTACAGTTTTGGTCTCCAAATTTGAGGAAGGATATTCTAGCTATTGAGGGAGTGCAGTGTAAGTTCACGAAGTTAATTCCCAGGATGGTGGGAATGTCATATGTTGAAAGATTGGAGCGACTGGGGTTGTATACACTGGAATTTAGAAGGCTGAGAGGGGATCTGATTGAAACATATAAGATTATTAAGGGATTGGACACGCTAGAGGCAGGAAACGTGTTCCCGATGTTGGGGGAGTCCAGAACCAGAGGCCACAGTTTAAAAATAACGGGTAGACAATTTAGAACAGAGTTGAGGAAAAACTTTTTCACACAGAGGGTTGTGGTTCTGTGGAATGCTCTGCCCCAGAAGGCAGTGGAGGCCAATTCTCTGGATTCATTCAAGAAAGAGTTAAACAGAGCTCTTAAAGATAGAAGGGATATGGGGAGAAGGTAGGAAAAGGGTACTGATTGTGGATGATCAGCCATGATCACAGCGAATGGTGGTGCTGGCTCGAAGGGCTGAATGGCCTACTCCTGCACCTATTGTCTATTGTCTATTGACCGATGTTGCCCTGGAGACACTGCCTGACTAGCCAGTCATGGAAGAGCTTGATGCATTGCTATCTATGGAGGAGCTCAGCAAAGCTATCGACTGTCTCGCCAGTGGGAAAGCCCAAAGGAAAGATAGAAATCCCCCCCCACCGAGGTCTTGAAGAGCAGGAAGCCTGCCTTGCTGCGTCATCTATTTGAGCTTCTGTGTCTTTGCTGGAAGAGAGGCGACATTACCCAAGACATGCGAGATGCCAACACTGTCACACTGTACAAGATCAAGGGCGACCATAGTGATTGTAACAACTACCATGGCATCTCTCTCCTTAGTATTGTGGGGATAGTGTTCACCTGCATTGTCTTGTCACAACTTCAGAGCCTTGCATCCAAAGTCTCCCCAGAGTCTCAATGCGGGTTCAGAGCAGGCAGGTCTACAGTGGACATGATCTTCTCACAGCGCCAGCCGCAGGAGAAATGTCGACAGCAGCAGAAGCCACTGTACACAGCCTTCATTGATCTGACCAAGACATTTAACCTCATCAGCAGAAATGGGGTAGTCATTCAAGCTCCTGCTAAAGATTGGCTGCTCCCCCACCACGACTGCACAGCATCATATCATCCTTCCATAAGGACACGCACAGCACTGTCTGCTTCAATGGAGCAACTTCTGATGCCCTTCCAGTGAGCAGCAGAGTGAAACGAGATTGTGTCCTAGCACTGACCCTCTCTGGATCTTCTTCTCCATGCTCCTTCACTATTCTTTCGCAGACTGCACTGAAGGCATCTACCTTTGCAGAAGAGCTGATGGTAAGCTGTTCAACATCACTCGCTTGCACTCCAAGAACAAAGTTAGGACAGCCCTCATCCACATGATGCTGTCTGCAGATGATGCAGCATTGACGTCACACACTGAAGGCAGACTCCAACAACTGATTAACCGCTTCATCCATGCCTGCAAGAAGTTTGGGTTAACCATCGTCATGGCCCAGGGTGCAGAATCTCCCCGAAACATCACCGTTGATGGTTGCTGTCCTGATGTAGTTGACTCCATCACCAGCTCCCTGCCCCTCGAAGCGGAGGTGAACAGCAGGGTTGCCAAAGCTGAAGCTGTCATGGCCAGACTGAATGAGAGTGTGGAACAGACAGCTGACAAAGAAGACCAAGCTGAGTGTGTACCAGGCATGTATGTTCGGCATTCTCTACGCCAGCGAGGCTTGGACACCATACATCAGCCAAGAGAAGAGGCTAAACTCATTCAACCTACGCTGCCTCAGGCTCATCTTACACATCTCCTGACAGGACAGAATCACCAACACAGGAGGTCTGCGGTGGGCTGACACCTTCAGCATCCACGCACTACTCACCCTTAGATGGTTGGGCTGTGCCAAACGGATGGACCAGGGATGCATCCCCAACAACGTGCTGCACGGCAAGCTGAATGAGGGTTACCGCCCACGAGGAAGACCACACCTCCGCTACAGTGGTGTCTGCAAGTGCCTCGTGAAGCTGGCAGGTATCGACCTCAACACATGGGAGGAAACAGTTGAAAACCAGACAGCATGGTGGGGCGCAGGCAAAGGCGGTATACAACATGCTGAGATAGCAAAGACCAACATGCCCATCAACAAGAAAGCCAGAAGAAAAGCCAGAGCTGCATCAGACAGAGCACCTTCCTCCTTCTGTGAAAGAAACTGTCACCCTGGACGGGGGCTGTACAGCCACTCTAGGAAGTGCAAATAGCCCCAAGTCTACAACACCAACAACCATCAGAAAAGGAATCACTCCATTGTCTCTCAGGACGTATGGATGCCAACGATTGGACTAATCTCTGAACCTTTTCTATTAGCTATTATTAGGTCACATTTTTTAGATGTTTCTATGGCATAATAGTCATTGCCTATCCACTGTCAGAGGTTTCAATGATGCTCCGCAAACTATCAGAGCCAACTCACTTCTCTTGCTTAGATTTTAACCCTGGTTCCAAATATAGTTATTTCACTACCGATCTTAATAGAAAATCCTATCATGTTATGGCCACTCTTTCCTAAAGGACTCCAACAAGATTGCTATCTGATCCCTTCTCATTGTGCAGTATCAAAGTTAAAGAAGCCTTTCTTTCCCCTAAATAGGCTTAAAGCACTGGGCTAAAAAGAATAATCTACAAACTGTAGGAATTTTCCTTTGCAATATTATTGTTAAATTGGTTTTATCCTTCTATTTGTAACCAAATACCTTTGTTACAAGCACCTAATATCCTGAAGAAGTATCTGAGGCCAAAACGTCAACTGTTTATTCATTGCCATAGATTCTACCTGACCAGCTGAGTTCCTCCAGCATTCTGTGTAGGTTGCATTGGATTTCCAGCATCTGCAGAATTGCTCGTGTCTATAATTTCTTGCTTGATGACATCTCTGACACTACAAGAGAGTTGGGAAGCCTACTGACAAACTTCACCCATGTTTTCTATCTCTTGGTTATTCTAAGTTCTACCAAGACTGATCCTACATCTTGATATCTCCTAAGTCAATTACCTTCAGATTTTATCCTAACAATGGCACACCAAATCCTTTTCCTTATTCTCTGCCCTTCCCAAGTTATAGATTAGTTAAAATCAGAATAGAGATAAGCTACCTTTATTATGAGGTTTTCACACATCTATATTTACTTTTGAGATATTTAAACTCCTTTTATACTGCAGACCCTAAATTACTCTTTCTTAAATTGATCCGATTTGTTAAAACAGTCCTTGGTTTGTACATTGAGTCTCTTCTAACAATTTTGCGAACATTTCCTTGTCTTTTTTTCCCTCTCTTTAGCACTCCTGGTTTCTCTCCACAGGACCTCACTGTCATCCTTCATCTTATGATTGTTTAAAGCTCGTCCCTCCATTTGGTCTTCAGATTTCCCAATTGGTATTGCAATCCTTTTAGTCTCTAATTGTGAGCACTCATTAAAAAGTATCTCTTCAAAGATTTTGTCATTTCCATAGTTCCCTATCAATTATTCAAATCCATTCTCAAGAGGAACAATGCTTACCTTAATTACTCTTCCTTCATATATGATTGTACAGCATTCTACCTGGGACAAAACATTTACAACACCAATACTTTCCTTAAGTCAAGATATTTTTAATCCAATATGACTTCAAACTGTTTATTCCATGAGCATAAAGTTTATTAAATAGTTTTTTGGCATTTTGTTAAAAACTGTTAAAATCCAGAGACAACGTCTAAGTGCTTTTTTTTCCAAGCCTTCTCAACCACTTAAAAAAAGTACTTAATCAAACATAATCTGCCTTTTAGTAAGTAACACACACAAATGCCCGAGGAATTCCAAAGGTCCAATCAGTGTTGAGAGCAGAGCACTTTGAAGAGGTTACTTGCAGGTTGGCGAAGCTAATAAAAAAGAACTTTGCGGATGTTCATACATTCCAGAGGTCCAATCAGTGTCAGGAGCAGAACACCGCGAATTAAATAAAAGTATAGAAGGGACAAACGGGGCAGCTATTGTTGGGAGTAGGCCAGCAGTGAGAGTAAGAGCATCAGGCTTTGACTCAAGAGGCTTCAACGAGAAGAGGCTGAGGCTAAAGAAACAGGTTAGAGGATTTGGTCTTAGTTGGATGGCAGATATGGCAGTGGAATGCTCCTCCTGTAGGATATGGGAATTCATGGAACCTGATGGTCTCCCCGATGACTGCGCCTGCGGGAAGTGCAGCTATCTCCAGCTCATGAAAGATGGCATTAAGGAGCTGGAGCTGGAGTTGGATGAACATTGGATCATGGAGGGGGGGGGGCCAGGCAGAGCAATTGATAGATACAACTTTTGAGCAGGTGGTTATACCCAGAGTGCAGAATTCAGGGAGTAGATGGGTGAACACCGAGAGAGGTAAATGGTGAAGGAAGTCTGTGCAGGAACCGCCCCCCCCACCCCCCCGTGGCCATTCCTGTCAGTAACAAGTACACCCCATTGGATACTGCTGAGGGGGATGTCCCATCTGGGCAAGGCAGCAACAGCTAGACTAATAGCACTGTGGTCATCTCTGAGCCTCAGAAGGTGAAGCAATAGTCGTAGGGGATTTAATAGTTTCGGGGACGGATAGGAGATTCTGCAGCAGCAAAAGAAACGCCAGGATAGTATGTTGCCTCCCGGGTGCTAGGGTCCAGGATGTCTCTGAGTCATTGCAGAATATTCTTGAAGGGGAGGTTGAGCAATCAGAGGTCGTGGTACATGTCGGTACCGATGGCAGAGGCAGGAGATGGGTAGAGGTCCTGCACAGTAGGTATTGGGAGTTAGGAAGGGGGCTGAAGAGCAGGACCTCCACAGTGGTAACCTCCAGATTACTCCCAGTGCCACAAGCTAGGGAAGGTCAGAACGAGAGATGGTGCAGATGAATGAGTGGCTGAGGAAGTGGTGCAGGGGGCAAGGTTTCAAGTTCTTGAATCATTGGAACCTTTTCTGGGGAAGGGTTGCACCTGAACTGGAGGGGAACCAATATCCTGAGAGGGAGGTTTTCTAATGCTATTGGGGAGGGTTTAAACGAGATTTGCAGGGGGGTGGAACCAAAGTGAAGAGGCAGAAGATGGGACAGTTGGGCATACGTAGTGACAGCATGTAGGGAGTTTATGAGGAAGGATAGGCAGATGATAGACCAAAGAAGCACTCAGCCAGTGGTTTGAGATGTGTCTATTTTAATGCATGGAGTATCATAAGCAAGGCAGATGAATTTAGAGTGTGGGTCAATACGTGGAACTTTGATGTTGCGACTTGGATGTCTCAGGAGAGGGAATGGCTGCTAAGTGTGCCAGGTTTTAGATGTTTCAAAAAGGACAGGGAGGGAGGCAAAAGAGGTGGGGGAATGGCATTGCTAATCAGGGATAGTATCACGGTTGAAGAAAAGAAGAAAATCATGGAGGGATTATCTACTGAGTCATTGTGGTTGGAAGTCAGAAACAGGAAGGGGGCAATAACTCTACTGTGTGTGTGTTTTTATAGACCCCCAATAGTAGGAGGGACATCAAGGAACAGATAGGGATGTAGATTCTGGAATGGTGCAATAATAATGTTGTGATGGGTGATTTTAACTATATTAATATTGACTGGCATCTCTTTAGAGCAAGGAGTGGACTTTGCCAGTTGTGTTCATGAAGGTTTCCTGATGCAATATATAGATAAGCCAACTAGAGGAGAGGCTGTAGTTGATCTGGTATTGGGAAATGAACCTGGTCAGGTGTCGGATCTCTCGGTGGGAGAGCATTTCAGAGATAGTGAACACAGCTCTATCTCCTTTACCATAGCACTGGAGAGGGATAGGAGCAGACAATTTGGGAAAACATTTAATCGGGGTATTAGGCAGGAACTTGGGAACATAAATTGGGAGCAGATGTTCTCAGGGAAATGCATGACAGAAATGTGGCAAATGTTCAGGGAACATTTGCATGGTGTTCTGCATGGGTATATTCCATTGAGGCACGGAAAGGATGGTAGGGTAAAAGAACCATGATGTACAAAGGATGTAGAAAATCTAGTTAAGAAGAAAAGAAAAGCTTATGAAGTTCAAGAAACTAGGTACTGTTAGAGCTTTAGGAAATTACAAGTTTGCCAGGAAGGAGTTCAAGAATAAAATTAGAAGAGCTAGAAGAGGCCATTGCAAGCCCCTGGTAAGCAGGATTAAGGAAAAGCCCATGGCATTCTACAAGTATGTGAAGAGCAAGAGGATAAACTGTGAGAGAATAGGACCAATCAGGAGCGAGAGTGGAAATATGCATGGAGTTAGAGGAGGTAGCGGAAGTACTTACTGAATACTTTGCTTCAGTATTCATCGGTGAAAAGGACCTTGGCAATTGTGGGGATGACTTACAACGGACTGAAGTGCTTGAGTGCACAGACATTAAGAAAGAGGATGTGCTGGAGGTATTAAGTTAGATAATTCACCAGGGTACTCTGGGAAGCAAGGGGGGAGATTGATGAGCCTCTGCATCATTGATAAGGACAGGAGAAGTACCAGAGAATTGGAAGGTTGCAAATACTGTTCCCTTATTCAAGAATGGGAGTAGAGTTAGCCCAGTGAGTCTTTCTTCAGTGGTGGGCAAGTTGTTGGAGAAGATACTGAGAAGCAGGATTTATGAGCATTTGGAGGGACAACATCTGATAGTGAACACAGCTCTATCTCCTTTACCATAGCACTGGAGAGGGATAGGATAGTCAGCATGGCTTTGTCAAGGGCGAGTCATGCCTTACAAACCTGACTGAATTCTTTGAGGATGAAATAAAACATATTGATGAAGGTAGAGCATTGGACGTAGTGCGCATGGACTTCAGTAAGGCACTTGATAAGGTTCCCCATGTGAAGCTCATTCAGAAAGTAAGGAGGCATGGGATCCAAGGACACCTTGCTTTGTGGATCCAGAATTGGCTTACCCACAGAAGGCAAAGGGTGGTATGGATGGTTCGTATTCTGCATGGAGGTCGGTGACCAGTGGTGTTCCTGCAGAGATCTGTTCTGGGACCCCTGCACTTCGTGATTTTTATAGATGACCTGGATGAGGAAATAAAAGGGTAGGTTAGTAAGTTTGTTGATGATACAAAAGTTAGGGGTGTAGTGGATTGTCTTGAGAGTTGTCAGAGTTTAAAATGGGACATCGATAGGATGCAGAACTGGGCTGAGAAGTGGCAGATGGAGTTCAACCCAGATAAGTGTGAAGTGGGTCATTTCAGTAGGTCAAATTTGAGACAGAATATAATATTAATGGTAAGACTCTTGGCAGTGTGGAGGATCAGCAAGATCTTGGATCCGTGTCCATAGACACTCAAAGCTGCTGTGTAGGTTGACAGTGTTGCTAAGATGGCGTATGGTGTGATGGCCTTCATCAACCGTGGGATTAAGTTCAAGAGCTGTGAGGTAATGTTACAGCTATATAAGCTCTTAGTTAGACCACCTCTCCCCCCCCCCCCCCATTTGGTGTACTGTGTTCATTTCTGGTCACCTCCTTACAGGAAGGATGTGGAAACTATGGAGTGCAGAGGAGATTTACAAGGATGTGCCTGGATTGGCGAGCATGCCTTATGAAAATAGATTGAGAGAACTTAGCTTTTTCTCCTTGGAGCGACATAGGATGAGAGGTGACCGCAGAGAGGTGTAAAAGATGATGAGAGGCATTGATTGTGTGGATAGCCAGCAGCTTTTACCCAGGGCTGAAATGGCTAACATGAGGGGGCATAGTTTTAAAGTGCTTGGAAGTAGGTACAGAAGGGTTGTCAGGGGTAAGTTTTTCCACACAGAGAGTGGTGGGTGCATGGAATGCACTGCCAATGAAGGTGGTAGAGGTGGATACAATAGGGTCTTTGAAAAGACTTTTAGATAGGTGCATGGAACTCATAGAGGGCTATGAAGTAGGGAAATTCTAGACAGTTTCTAGAGTAGGTTACATGGTTGGCACAACATTGTGGGCTATGTTTCTAAGAACTCAGCTGTCCAGGCAGCATCTATGGAAAACAATAAACAGTTGACGTTTTCGGACGAGACCCTTCATTTACTAGTCCTGATGAAGGGTCTCGGCCCAAAACATCGACTGTTTACTCTTTTCCAATAATGCTACCTGGCCTGCTGAGTTCTTCCAGCATTTTGTGTGTGTTGCTTGGATTTCCAGCATCTGCAGATTTTCTCTTATTTGTGCTTTTTAGTATTCTGTGCTGGGTCTCCTTACGATTTTTTTTTAAACAAAGACGGACATAGAACAGTACAGCAAAGCACAGGAATAGGCCCTTCAGCCCACAATGTTGTGCCAAGCCAGCTAAAAAGTAGGTTTTTATAAACCCAAAAATTAATTCTTACTACCTACACAATGTCCATATCCCTCCATCTTCCTCATTTTCTTCTACTTCTAAACGTCTCTTAAATGCCTCTAATATACTTGCCTCCACCACTATACCAGGCAGTGCATTCCAGGCACCCACCACTCTGAAAAACAAAAGGTACCCTTCACATCCCCTTCGAAGCTACCTTATGCATCCTCATCTTCTGGATTAGCCCCTCATGAAGGACTTTGTTAAATGCCTTACTAAAATCCATGTAGACAACATCCACTGCTCTATCTTCATCAATTTCTTTTGTCACCTAGTCAAGCCGGTAAGATGGGTGGGTTGGTTAGTTAGTTTGTGGATGATTCCAAGATTGCTGGAATTGTGGATAGTGTAAAAAACTAGTAAAGAATAGAGCATGATATAGATCAGTTGCAAATATGGGCAGAAAATGGCAGATGGAGTTTCATCCACATAGATGTTGAGATATTGCAGCTTGGTAGGACAAATGCCAGGGGTTGCTGAATGAACCTTGCCCTGCACAAAGCCATGCTAGCTCTCCCTAATTAGGCCATGGGTTTCCAAATACTCAAATCCCTGAGAATTTTCTCCAGCAATTTCCCTACAACTGACGTGAGACTCACCAGTTCCCCGGATCTTCCCTTGTTCCCTTCTTAAATAGAGGTACTACATTAGCCATTTACCAGTCCTCTGGAGCCTTGCCTGTGACTATAGAGGACATGAAGGCCCCAGCAATCTCGTCACTTGCCTCCTTCAATAATCTGAGGTAAATCTCATCAGACCCTGAGGATTTATCCACCTTAATAATCATTAGGAGACTAAATGCTTCTTCTTCCTTGACCTCTAAACAGCCTAACATATCTATACACTCAGCACCGACCTCCTGGTCCACCACATCTTTTCCTTGGTAGATACTGAGAAGTACTCATTAAGTACCTCACTCACATTCTCTGCATCCAAGCAAATGTTCCCCCCTTTATCCTTGAGTGATCCCACCCTCTCCTTAGTTATCCTCTTGCCCTTCATGTATGTACTGAATGCCTTGGGATTCACTTTAATCCTACTTGGCAAGGACTTTTCCTGGGCCCTCTTGGTTTCCTAATTTCCTTCTTTAGTTATTTTCTGGTTTTCTTATACTCATGTGCTTCATTTGATCCCAACTTCTGAAGCTTTACATACTTTTTTCCTTTGTCTTGACTAAATACAACACCTCTCTGAACATCCGAGGTTCTCATCTTTCCATCCCCATCTGTCCTTCTAACAGGAACATACCTTTCTTGTACTCTGTGTAATAGATCTTTAAACACCCTCTGCATGACTGATGTGGACTTGCCTAACAGTCCTTAGTTTGTCTAGTGCCCTTGTAATTTGCCCTGCTCCAATTTAAAGCTCTCCCACAAGGACCGTGCCTATTCTTATCTGTAGCTGTCCTGCAAGTAAGGAGTTACGGTCATTGTTTCCAAACTACTCACCCACTGAAAGGTCAGTCACCTGGCCAGGCTCGTTACCCAACACAGCCCTCCTCTTGTTAATTTTAAACACACCCCCTAATTTTTTTGAAAACCCACAATCTACTATGTTTGTAGTAATCCAAAGTAAGGGACTTGCCACTAAGCATAAAGTTTTGTTGCATGTCACTTTCCTCCCATCCATCATCTTTACAATATCTGCATCCACTTCTTTGGCAACACAAAGTACTTAAGTGTTCGAGTTTTGCCTCCTTGGTGCCAAATAGGTAACCATACTTACATACAGAACAATTTCTACTGGTTTGCTAACTCCCATTATAATTCCAATATTGCCCTTTTTACCAGTCTTCTTTACACTTCTCTTTCAACCTATTAAGCTTTGCTCCTGTTTGAATAATTCAGCTAACATGCTCCCTCTTTCTCTCTTCCCACCTCATTAAATTCTTCATCTCTCACATTTCAAGGCTCTGTTACCTTCTCTTCATATGGGAACATATATACTGTAGCCTGCAGATGAAACAATAGAACATAGGAGCAGAATTAGACCATTTGGCCCATCGAGTTTGCACTGCCATTCCATCCTGGCTGATTTATTATCCTCTTCAACCCCATTCTCCACCCTTCTCCCTGTAAACTTTGACACCCTGACTAACCAAGAACCTATCAACCTCTGCTTTGAAACATCTCCCAAAAGATTATATTGTTCCATTAGCTTTTTTTTTCCAAACAAATGGTTTCATTCTATCTTGGCAATACCTTCTCTTATATTACCAATATTTTTCCTTTTCCAATGGAGAATGAGCATCTAGAACTTCATAAAATAACCAACTTTTACCTAAGTGTTCACCATTGAAACCTTAAAACATGTTGCCCATCTCATGCTTCAGCACCAGATCCAGCAATGCCATCTTCCTAGGTGGATTGAGAAAAAAAACTGGTTAAGGGATGTTTAGTAATCAGTTTTCAAGAATTCTTCTATATATTATTCCTTGTACTATGACTAATACAAGGGGGCATAATTTTAAGATATTGGAGGAAAGTATGAGGGGATAGGGGTATGTCTTTGCACAGCAAGTGGTGGGTGCATGGAATGCCTAGCTGGGGTGGTAGCAGGCAACTGTCGATCTCAGGGTATCCAGGGTTTGTGCATCTGGTGGACTGTGTCCTCTCCAGGGCGCAAGATTTGAAGAATCGGCCGATGCCCACGCAGCGGGATCCGATCCCCCCTCCACATCACTGATATAGTCCAAGGGACGGGCAAGCACTGATATAGCTTGGCACCAGTGTCGTCGCAGAGGCTGCCCAAATGAAGTTATAAACAACATCAAACTGCCTCAGGGACCCCGGCTCTGGATTTCTTCCTCGGGGTTTACTCCCAAAGCCTTTTCTTTGGGTGGGTATGGCCGCAAGGCAGCGGAGATTTAAAATTGGAGTTTTTCTTCTCCTAGGCGGGCTGCCGTCCAAGGCTGACAAGCCCCACCTGCTTGGGGTGGTGGTACAGGCAGATTTATTATGGGCATTTAAGGAATTCTTAGATAGGCACATGGATGGTAGAAAGATTAAGGGTTATGCAGAAGGAAAGAGTTGGGTTGATTTTAGAGTAGGTTGAAAGGCCTACACATCGTGTGTGTTCTATGCTCTCATGTTTTCCCTCAGACATTAATTACTCACACATCAGACGGATACCACATTGCTAGTTCTTGCACATCTCAGCAATTTCCCTAGAAATTTGCACTTCTATAGACATCTTAATAATGAGGGGGAAGTATAAATGATGAGGGAACCTTTATTTTATTTTGCAATACAGCGTGGAGTAGGCCCTTTGAGCAACCCCACAACTCCAATTAACCCCAACGTAATCACAGGACATTTTACAATGACCAATTAACGTACTCAGTATGTCTTAATGCCATCTAAATGTTCTTTCCCACAACAGCGAGCAAGAAATGCACTCCACTACCTTCTCTTTTCTGAACTTCCTGCAAAAAAATTTCAGCCATATTTGTTTTGTTATCACATAGTTCAACAGAACACTGTTTGCTCCTGCCTACCATTAATCACACTGTGCATTATAGATACATCTTTAAACCCATCATGGAACTCCATTGTTTCTTCTCATCTAACATGGTACTGCTTCTTTCTCTAGTACTATCCAGCATTGTTACCCCTTTGAATGCCTTGCTCCTTTTTTATTTTCTAAAACGTTAAACCATTGGTACCAATCACTTCAGTGGATTTATTTTAAACACTTGTCAACCACATGACTAAACATCCCCATGAGGACATTGATCCCAATCCAGATTTTCATCGCCCTCTGTAGAAAATCTTGCCCCTCATGTTTACTGCAAATTTCTCCCCTCATTATACCTACTCCTCTAGCACATGGGCAAAAAATTCTATCCTATTTATGCCCCTCACATTTTATTAAGTTCTCAACCTCCTATACCAGTGAGAATAAAGCCAGCCTACCCAATCTCTTGTAATTGCATCCAGAAGAGTTTCCACCTGATTGTCTCCTATTAGCAAATCTGTACTGTTGTGTGGCAACCACAACTTACGGCTAATACTTTGCACGTGATATCCCAACTCAATAATTTTGTTTTCTTAGAATATAATGCCAGGGAATATACTTCTGTTAGTTAAACTTTTAGTTTAGTATTTCTGAACAATTGGTCCCAAAACACAAATTTAACTTCATTTTTCCTCCATAAAACCCACTACCCTTGGCAAGACTGGCCTTGAATGAGATTCCTGATTATTTTTCCTGCAAGCTAGGAGCATTTACTAATAACAATTCCTTTGCTGCCTCTCTTTGTGCTATCCTCCATAATTTGCAACAGTGATTTGGCTATTTGAACTTGAATCCAAGCAGTAAAACAAATTTCCTACATATGAAGCTTCCTGGCACCTAAGAGTCCTCATGTTCCCGGATAAGAGACAATAAAATGGTCAGTTACCAATTATTTACCTCCTTTAAGATAACTTAGATATCTTGTCATGATGGATTAGCATGGATAACAGAAAGCTGGGAAACTGGTTGGCAATCAATGGTGAGCAGTGGGCTGCAGAGGTCAGTGCTGGGCCCCCAACTGTTCATGATTTACATTAACATCCTGGAAGACGGAACCAAGTATAGAGTATCTAAGTTGGCTGATTATACTAACTTGAGTGAAAAAGCAAATTGTGTAGAAGATCCGGAGAAGCTGTAGAGGAATATAGGTAGGTTAAACAAGTAGGCAAAGGTCTGGCAGATGGAATACAATGTTGGTAAATGCTAGGTCATCCACTTTGGAAGAAAAAATGGAACAGCAGATTATTATTTAAATAGTAAAGAATTGCAGCATGCTTCTGTGCAGTGGGACTTGGGAGTGCTTGTGCATGAATCACAAAAAGTTGATTTGCAGGTGCAGCGGGCTACCAAGAAGGCAAATCGGATGTTGGCCTTCATTACTAGAGGGATTGAATTTAAGTACAGGGAGGTTACGCTGCAACTGTACAGGGTACCGTTCAGGCTACATCTGGAGTACTGTGTGCAGTTCTGGTCTTCTTACTTGAGGAAGGATATACCGGCTTTGAGAGGAAGTTTGCCAGGTTGATTCCAGAGATAAGGGGGTTAGACTATGAGGAGAGATTGAGTTGCCTGCGACTATTGTCGCTGGAATTCAGAAGGATGAGAGATCTTATTGAAACATAAAATTATGAAAGGCATACATAAGATGGAGGAAAGAAAGTTGTTTCCACTGATAGGTGAGACTAGAAATAGGGGGACATCATCTCAAGATTAGGGGGAGTAAATTTAGAATGGAGATGAGGAGGAACTGTTTTCCCCAAGGCTGGTAAATCTGTGGAATTCTCTCCCCAGTCAAGTCGTGGAGGCTACCTCAGTAAATGGAGGAAAGACAAGGTTGGATATTTTGGCATAGTAGGGGAATTATGGGTCATGGGGAAAAGGCAGGTAGGTGGAGATGAGCCAATGGCCAAATCAGTTATGATCTTATTCAATGGCAAATAGGCTCGACAGGCAAAATGGCCTACTCCTGCCCCTATTTCTTATGTTATGTTTAAATCACAAAACTTGTGCAGTTAACCACCTACCTGCCCACGTTTGAAGTAACCAAAAAAACTTCCTGGCTTTTCTTGAAAATTGGGCTGTGTGTGCCTTTGCCATGTGACAACTTGTTGCATAGGGTAACGCTAAGTGTTGAATTGGTCTTTATTCCTTAGTTTTAACAGAGGTGTTTTTATGTAACCAGTCACTTGTTAGGAAATTCAGGGTACTATTTGAAATCAACTACATTACTATGGCAACAAAGGCCTGACTGGGCTAGGCCATCCGACTCCTCTCTCTCCCCCTCCTATAAGGATATTATTGAAGCATGTTTTAGTTTTACAAACCCAATTTCCAGAAAAGTTGGGATATTTTCCAAAATGCAATAAAAACAAAAATCTGTGATATGTTAATTCACATGAACCTTTATTTAACTGACAAAAGTACAAAGATTTTCAATAGCTTTACTGACCAACTTAATTGTATTTTGTAAACATACACAAATTTAGAATTTGATGGCTGCATCACACTCAACAAAAGTTGGGACAGAGGCATGTTTACCATTGTGTTACATCACCTTTCCTTTTAATAACACTTTTTAATCGTTTTGGAACTGAGGATACTAATTGTAGTAGATTTGCAATTGGAAATTTTGTCCATTCTTGCTTGATATAAGACTTCTGCTGCTCAACAGTCCGTGGTCTCCATTGTCTGATTCTCCTCTTCATGATGCGCCATACATTTTCAATAGAAGATAGATCTGGACTGGCAGCAGGCCAGTCAAGCACACGCACTCTGTGTCTACAAAGCCACGCTGTTGTAGCCCGTGCAGGATGTGGTCTGGCATTGTCCTGCTGAAATAAGCATGGACGTCCCGGGAAGAGACATCCCCTTGATGGCAACATTATGTCTCTCTAAAATCCTAATATACACCTCAGAGTCAATGGTACCTTCACATACATGCAACTCACCTATGCCGTGGACACTGATGCACCCCCATACCATTACAGATGCTGGCTTTTGCACCTTTCGCTGATAACAATCTGGATGGTCATTTTCATCTTTGGCACGGAGAACTCTACACCCGTTTTTTTCCGAAAACTAGCTGAAATGTGGACTCATCTGACCACAGCACACGGTTCCAGTCTTTCGGTCCATCTGAGATGAGCTCGGGCCCAGAGAACTCGCCGGCGTTTCTGCATAGAGTTGATGGATGACTTTCTCCTTGCGTAATACGGTTTCAAGTTGCATTTCTGGATGCAGCAACAGACTGTGTTGAGTGACAATGGTTTTCGGAAGTATTCCCGAGCCCAGGTGGCTATAATTGTCACAGTAGCATGACAGTTTCTTAGGTAATGCCGCCTGAGGGCTCGAAGATCACGCGCATTCAACAGTGGTTTCCAACCTTGCCCTTTACGCACTATGTCTCTGAATCTTTTCACAATATTATGTACTGTAGATGTTGAAAGACCCAAATTCTCTGCAATCTTGCATTGAGAAATGTTCCTTTTGAACTAACAATTCTCACGAATTTTGGCACAAAGGGGTGAGCCATGACCCATCCTTGCTTGCAGAGACGGAGCCTTTGATGGACACTACTTTTATACCCAGTCATGGTCCCTCACCTGCTACCAATTAGCCTGCTTAATGTGGAGTCTTCCAAAACGGTGTTACTTGAACATTCTGTGCACTTTTCAATCTTATTTTAACTCTGTCCCAACTTTTGTTGAGTGTGTTGCAGCCATCAAATTCTAAATTTGTGTATATTTACAAAATACAATTAAGTTGATCAGTAAAACTACTGAAAATCTTTTTTTTTGTACTTTTGTCAGTTAAATAAAGGTTCACATGAATTAACATATCACAGATTTTTGTTTTTTATTGCATTTTGGAAAATATCCCAACTTTTCTGGAAATGGGGTTTATACATTGCTAATTCCGCAGAGTTTAATTCCAGGTTTAATTAACAATTCAAATAACATAGCTTGTATGATAGGATCTCGTTATTAGCATGTTAACCAACTCAATTTACTAACTTGAATAATTAGTGTCTCCATTTTAAAAACCATTTAATTCCTCTAAAAATGTTTTTCTAGTTAAATTTTTTCATTCCATCCTGGTTGTATGAAATGAATCATAACTACTCTGAAGTGTTCCTCAAAAGCAGCAAATTAAAAAAGTCACCTCACAATTTTTTGTACAACTGCACAGAAATACAAGTTTTTTTAAAAAATCTAGGAATCAGCTCATACATAGTTTTCAATTTTTTAGATGTTTTTGCATTCATTTTCACAGTAAACATCACTAGCAAGGTTTGTCTGTGATATCAAGTCTTTTTTATTTATCAGGGATCTCAGCATGGACCACACGGTTAACAAAAATGCTGGGATACCCTTCTTCACTGTACCCAAAACACTGCCAATTGAACAAATTACTCTTAGATGTTCTGAAGGCATTAAAGGATTTAAATGGCATTGTGGTAAAGTGCCTAATACATTTTCTGTATAAATATGCATGTTTCTTGATGTGTCAAATAGCTCTTTTGAGTGTGGCATCAAAAATGCTGTTTTAATAGCTAACAGTGCAGCTGTGCCACATTACACAATTTTCAAAACTGATTTTACATGCTACCAATTCATTGAAGTTTGAAGGCTGAATCTTGCTTGCGTGAATGGTCTTATTTTATAAACTACACAACATCCAAGTATGGCTCTCATCTCTTCAGCTACTATTATATTCGTAATACAAATCCTGAAAATCTATGGTTGTTTTGAAAACTAGGTAAGAAGCAAGATAGTGTATTGTACACCAACCGAATATGGATGCTCACTCCCATTGTACACTCATCTGGTGCCTCTAGAAAGTTTGAAATTGATGAGGTGGCTAACCTTCTGAGTACACAGATCGCAATAGTGAGTGGGTGGTACTTATTTCATAGTTGGCTCTACTGTAGCATTGCGCCTACTTGAAGTGCTGGTATTGACGAATTAGATTGCTTGTTAGACTATGTGAGAAAAGAATTCAGAGTCACCCAGTTACTCACATGTAAGCAAAAAGTAGACTGGATTTCTTCCCTTGAAGGCATAGGCAAGCTGGTTTAAAAATAGAACAGCCTTCATCATTTAAAAAAAACGATACAAGTTTGTTGTAGTAAACTCAAACTGCCTCAGCATTATTTGTACTAGGGCATTTCAGGTTTTGTCAAACCATCAGATGAATCCATAACAAAACTACTGCATGATCATGCATCTATCCAGTGATACTTTCACAGTAACACTCTCTAAGCACATGCCACAACTAAAAGTTGTTTATGTTGAGAAAACAAGGGGTACGAAACAAAATGATCAGAAACAGCTGGTTAATGAAGCAAGATAACAAGGCTCAATAATCCTGCAACAAAGCAAAACTTAATTTTTCTAACTATTTGTTATGCATTGTGCACACATGCACTTGTTTACAATGCACTAACAAAACAAATGAGATGGACTTTTCTTTTTGAAGATTTCCATTTTGCCCTGCAGCCAACCCTAACACCATACTTCTCCCAATATCATCTGATAGGATGGTGCTCAACAGAATGGCACAAAGCAAACAGTACAGCTGTAAAGGGCAAAACAATGCCATATTCGTGCATAAGATGTTTAAGAATACTTCAGCAAGAAAGATTGTATTGAGGTAAAGATACAAAAAAAATCGTTTATTAGATCTCGAGCAGAGGTTTCCAAACTTTTAATAAAAATAAGGCTCCTCTTGAAATGTGTTACTTTGATCTCCCTACTTCCCCTCTTAGAAATCAAATTTTGCTTGGATGTCAAGCCTGTTTTTTTATGGAATTCTAGCTGCAAAGTATTTTTCTGGAGTTCATCAGATTCACTGCACAAAATTTTTAAGATTCAAGATGAAATGATTACAATTACAATGCACCAATGTAGTGTGCTTGAATGTTAAAATGTGAGTATTGAAATCAAGATGGTTACATCAATTATATGCATTCCGTCATTGCAGATGGTCCCTTCTGCAAAAGGCTTGGATTCTGATTAATGTAATGCAAACAGTGAAAGACCACGGATGAAATGGACTGCAGTTTCACAGACAAGCTTGTTCGGAAAATTAACGAGACCTCCTTGACTAGACATGCTCTGAGACCTATCACATTCATCTCTCCACTATCACAAGAGAACAGTTAACTTAGCAAAATCTGCTGTTCCAAGGTCAGCCTTAACTCCAATGAAAAAGTACTGCAAATGCTATTCAGCTGATAATCTGATGTGTGGGATAGATAGGCACTAATAACTGCCTGAAATAATATACAAATTTCAGTGCATACCATCTCCCTCACATCCTCCCTACACTTCCCCAGTTTGGGAACCTCTGATTTAGAATAAAAGGAAAAAAGGAATTTAAAAGCGTTAGACAAAGAGGCAGGAAGATCAAAGAGGTGTCATGACATTTATTGAAAGCATGCTACAATTAGAGGAAAGATCATCAAGGCCATACAAGTGTACACAACGAAAGAAATGGAACACTTTACACAGACACATGCAATAAACAATTAGAAAATATTATTTTTAATATTTCATTATCTGTGCATTAAAAACAAATCTCAACAGAAATGGAATCCATTTTGTTTCTTCCACTTTTGACACAAACTGCTTTACAAATGAAACCTGGTACTGTTGCTTATCAAAATATACAAGACAATCAATGTTTTCATATAAAAACCAGTTTGTACTTTTACTTGTTCCCAAAAACCTCATTTAAAAAAAAGTTGTTTAAATATTTACAGCATTTTCACTTTGTCTGCTGAACATTCTTACAAACTCAAAAAGGCAGGAATTTTAAGAACAGATCAAGTACATGAAGGAACAGGGAGGAAAGCCTATATACCTGCTGATGACTGAATGTCATAAGGGAAGCAGCTTGAAAGAGTTTAAATATTTCACAGAAAATGCTACAACCTTTGTCTAACTACTCAGGTAGAAGCATTCCAATGACATTCTACAAACAAAACTGCAGGTCTCAAACCTAGTTATACAGGGTGCTGAACGTAGGCGACACCCCCCATGACTGAATGTATGCATTTACATGTCTGATATTGACCTAGAGTACATCACAAATCTGGGATACCAACTGTGTAAATCTCTCTCTTCTGTGTCATACAAAGGTAAGTTTTTAAATTTGGGGGAAAAAAGTGACACCTCACTGTGTCAGTCTATTTAACTCTCTTAATGGAAATTTCACCAGCACTTAGACAATGATGCAACTCGCACTGAGGATGAGCCCATGTTAATTAATTCAGCACAGAGTACAACAGTCTTTCACTGTTATGAATGCTACATTATTGTTCAGTATTTAAGAACAAAGGCATAATGCAGCACCCTTTAGACTGAAATAGGGAATGGTGAAAACAGAATTGCAACTTTGGTAGAATTCTGGCTCAGGGCACCAAATTTGTTGGTGAGGAAATTACTGTGCAATTCTGAAAGATTCTTTTAAGACACTTCTTTTATGAAGTGGTTCAATGCTCAGCATGACAGTGCTGAAAAAAAATCTGATTTAGTACAAGTTAGTGACCTTTAGTGTTCTCTCTTTCAAGCCTGGTGCAAACTAAACACCTCTTTGCAAAGGAAAAACAAATTATTCTATTTCTCTCATTCTGCCTCCTTTTATATTTGAAACTACATTCACATCTCTATTTTAGCTTTAAAGACAATAAAAAGTTAAATGGGAGGGAACAGAAAATAAACTGACTATTGAAGGCACATAAACTTTGGTCCTTTTTTCTCTCTGAAACCCTGAAATAAAAGCTTGTATTCCCTATTTTAGTGAATCATTCACTATTTTCTTTTCTGTCAAGTGTGTACTCCTTTAGAATTCCACTTGAATGGGACTAAAAAGTCTTGTATTTAATAAATCAATAGTTCTAACCATGGTTTAGTTGCAGCTTTGCAATGTCTGTGTAGCTCTGAAGTATTCTTTCAGAATGGAAGAGTTAAAGATGTTTTCTAGACTTGCAGTTAGTCCAGCGATCATTCAATAAAACAAAAGCCTAATGTAAATTGCTGGATATTTAGCTAGAGTCTAACAAAATCACATTAAAAAAAAAACACATGTTCAGAGAGGACTTAAAGTACCTACACTGAAACATTCAAAAGCCAAAAATTCCCTCAAAACAAAAGCCAACATTTAACATTCTTAAACTTAACAGCTACAGTTTGAAATAAATGAAATATTCAAAGATATCATAAAAAAACTTTAGCACACAGATAAGATAATGAAGCCATTTGCATCTTGTAGATCAAGGGAAAGGAAAGCAAAAAAAAAACTTCAGGCATTTTGAACTGGTAAAACTTATTCAATTATGCCTCCTGCAGAAGTTTTGCTGTAGCACATCTGCAGCCCTTGACTGGGATGGAAACAACATGGATCAACAGTCTGCCTGATGAGGAAGAAAATTTGTTATTCCCATCTGTGTACTAAATTGTAATTCAAATTTAAGCATGTAGCAGATTTTCCAACATTGCAAAATGTGTAAAGAAAATTACCTAAAACCTACAATGACAAAAGGTCCCTTTTAAAAGAATCCATAATACATATACTGAAGAAAATGCAGAAAAAAAGCTTCTAATCTAATTGGTAAATGGATAATAAGGCACATGATAATTAAACAAGTACACAGTAAATAATTGATTTTTTCATATCTTCAGTGGTATGAAAACCCATGATGTTTAATCTTCCCCTGCCAAGAAAAATTACTAAAATATTTGTTTTTAAAGTGTGACAATCATGTAGATCAAACCTGATTTTTCCCCTTTCCCAAGATTGTAAACTTTTGGAAAAAAAATTCTCAATCACTAAACCAGCCACTAACAGGTGAATAAACATGTATGGCTGCTGATTGCTTGCAACAAACCTGCACTTATGGAAAAAATAAAGAAAACTGGTATCAATTGAAGTCAACAGATAGATAAAAGGAAAGTCACTCAAGATGAGAAACTCCACTTTGTGTGTCCCACTTAAATCATTAATCTAAACATCTCTTGCAGGCATGGTTGGTCATTGGTTTTCAGTCTCTGTCTGAATGCTATCTTACCACTTGTGTGGTCCCCAGTCTATACTGAAAAGAATTATTAAATTGTGGATTTAGAAAAGGACACTCTGAGATGGTGATTTTCTCCAAGGTCATGATTATGAAGGTCAATGAGGGCCTGGATTGCTTCTTCAAGACTGTCTAACTGGATAAGAGCCATCTTACGGTCTTTCCTGCAATACAAAGAAAATAACTCAAATGAGAGAGACATTTACAGTTTCTTAAAGGGCAGGATTCTATATGTCACTGTTCAATCTTTGGCCAAGAGGTAACTTTGGGTAAGGAACTTCAAAAGACAAATACACAACCTATGAATTGTTTGTATCCAAACCACTGCATGTTCCAAAATACAATGGATTCTGGTAAACCGGGGCAGCCACTTATTTGGGAAAACTTCAAAAGAACAAAAAAAGAAATTAGCCAGGATCCTTTCCATTATTTGAGGCACCATGCCTCTCAATTGGGACAGGAGACTTACTGAACAGTTTCTAACCAGCATCAATTGGTGCACTATGCTTAGAGCAAACAGTTTCAAACAGCGCCAATTGCGTACTCGTGTTATGTTTTCCATTTGGGCCAAAGAATACTAATTCAAAAAGCAGTGATTTTTAATAATTGTTTTTTAATTTGACTTTAAGAAGTTTCACATCCTTGCCAAGATGCCATGGAAAGATTTGACATCGGCCAAAAAAAACCCCAAATTAAAAGCCATCTACCATCAATCAAGAGAACAGCAACGTACTGGATGAATTCCTCTGTCAATAACTATTAGGAATTAATACAGTTTTATAGTACAGAAGCAGCACTGGTAATGTTCTAATTTGTATTGCATTTAAATACATAATTTATTACTCAGTTAAACTGTAGTCTGTCTTTTTTTAAAATATACCTTTCTCACTATTTCCTTGAAACTTTCATAAATGGGGTAGGCACTTAACAGGGCCAAAATGTACTGGTCCCAATGCATCCTCAGTAACCAAAATTCATTGTAATAGTTAACAGTCCAATAAATATTTGCAAAGTATTAATAAGCAACTTGAGAGTGCTGAGAAATAAAACCTTAAGCATTGTACTCAAATTACTGCATGCCAAAACATTGGGAGGTTATTTTTTAAAAAAACTGACAAATATGAAAAATATCTTGTGATTCTCTCTTCTGGTGATTTTATGCCCAGTCCACTGAAGACAAGTTCTTCAGCACAAAATGCAATAATATTTTTTTAGAAATACTTTGAAAATATCTGCATGCATGAACAATTTATACAAATGGTTCAGATCTTGTTTGGCTAAAGTTCACAGATCCAAATACCAGAAACTGGGATTCAAGTCTGAGTCAGTGAGACACAAAGTCAGAAATCACAAGCAACATTTGGTGCCACTGCACTTCAAGCCAGACTGTAAGATTGGAAGTTACACTAACTTCAATAGGAATATTAAGTCTCAGAAAAATGACCTTTCAATCCAATATTTAAATTTCCAAGCTTTCAACTTTTGGAGTTTGAATAAAAAGCCATTTGGAAACAAAAGTTACAAACACTTTGAAAGGAGACAAGTTCAGACACAACTTCATCATCCATCAAAGCATTAGGGCATTCCAAAGCCAGCATTTGACCCTTTGGCTTTCAAGGCCTTGTTGCTGTTCAGTTTGCTAAAGCTACAAAATTAGATGTGATAAAGTAAGGAGGATGTTTTAAAATGAATTTAGGCTAGCTGAGTGAGTAGGCAAGAGCAAGGCAGATAAAATAATATGCATAAAACAGGAAAGCTGTGTGTTTTTAAAAGCAGTAAAAGTAGACAATATTGATGCTGAGTTCTGAGTTCTTATACACAGTACACCAAAAGAAAACAAAACAATCTGATAGACAACTGTTGTGCTGATCTATATTATGAGATTTGAATAGAAGAGTAAACAAAAGATCACTTCCACTTAGTGGATTCCAGTTAATTGGGGCACATGGGAACCAGACATTTTGGTCCAATTAAGCGACTGCCCCAATTAGCTAAAATTTCATGAAAATAGTTTTTAAAAGGACTATTTACATGAGTAACAAATTACACATTTAAGTGAAATACAGAACAAATTAGAGCATTATACCTATGCCTCTAATGTTGGTTCCCTGTCATGTCCAATAACAGGAGACCTGTGCGAGTGTGTTTTAAAAATGGAAAAGCCACTGCAGTTTCACCCTCTCAGGTCCAGTGGCACTAGCAGCTGTCACAAACTGGGGATGTCCTTGGTTGTAGTAGATGACCGTGATTTCTTCCACACCACATCATGTGTTGCAGAACCACCCTGGCCTTTCAATTTCACTGTTGATCTCATCTGCTCAGTCCACCAGAGGTGACTTCACATGCTACGACAGGCATATCCATATATTACCTGTGTATGAGGTCTGCCAGCCACCCTCACCTGGTTTATAGCCCACAGCTGAAGCAGTGTACTGGGTGTGGCCGCTGTCACATGCAGCTAATTACTTGGAGCCACAGGTGAGAGCTGAATGTCTGGGGGGACAAAAGCGAATGAGCTCCCCAGAATGGACAAGCCCCTTCACCCAAGGCGGTCCCCCTCCTTTGACACTGGGGCTTATTCCTCCAAATCCCAGTGAGTATAAGCTCCATCAATCTGTTCAACCTCTACTCAGATATTAACCCTCTATTTGAGCAAACACCCCTGTAAATCTTCTCCGCACCACCTCTAAAGCAAGCACAGAGAAAAATTTGCAAATCAGTGAGTCTTTTCCAAATCATTTTATGGTTATACTCAGGTGCAAAAGTGCATGGATGATCTACCTTAGATTCTTCCTCAAATCATTCACAGAAGCCTCTCTTCAGTCACTTTAATTCATTCAATCTGATCAAGTGATCATGGAACAAAACATCCCAGCAGTTAAATACTGTAAACTAACACAAATGGGCTGTTTGTTTCTCCATCCATAGATATTGTCCCATCTGCTGCTTACAATATTTGCATTCTGATTTCAAATAGCCAGCGCATGTACTCTTCTTGATTTATGTCTATAAGGCAATATCCATTCACTGACCCTTATCACATTTCATAACCAGTAACATATTGAGATCAAACAACCAGAAGAAACAACTAGGGAAAAGAGCAAACAAAAGGTCTGCAACAAGAGGTCTCTGATGCTTCCCAAGTTTTTCCACTACTTAAAGGGCATATTTGCTCATGACCATCAGATAGGCGCTTTTCTTTTGGAATGAAGGGGAGACAGAGCTTTTATTTGTTTGGGGAAAATTATGTCTCAATTCAAATTTCAATTAGTTGGAAATCACATCTGGCTAAAGATGCAATGTAACTGAAAATCCTTTAATCAATGTGGACCACAAACCAGTTATAACTGTCATTTGACTAACATTTAATGTTTGCAAGTTTAGATAACAGTGTGGGCACATTACAAATCTGTTACAGATCTTCATGGATTACATACATAGCACCATGTGGTATATCAAATAAATAGTAGAAATACCACAGGAGTGGCACATACAGCAATATGAGAAATCTGCAAATAGTAAACATACCTACCCAACCTTGCCAACCAACTGGTTAACATTAAACAGATTGCGTACAGAACCTGTAGTACAATACAGGACTTACAGAAAAAACTTGAAGGCTTTCACTGAGAATCCAGCACTTTCAAAAAGGTTCTTCAGATCCTCGTCTGTGATTGAAGGTCTATAAATGGACAAAGACTTTCTTATATACAATACATTAAGGTAGAAACTTGCTTAATTCATGAAAGATGCCAAATGCATATGCAATTACTAAAGAAAAACAGTGCAAGTAGGTGTGTCTAAAGCTTTAAAAATTGTTTTATGAAAATTTCATATAATTAGTGAATTACATATACAAGTCATGGTTGATCAATGGTGATATTACATTAATTCAAATTCAGGCTTTAGATGCCAACTCTACAAAATTAACACAAATATATGGTTTTGGCTTACCAAGCTGCTGAACGTATAGATGTACAAGTCACATACAATTTAACTTGCGATGCTTGGACATGCTACTGCACAAAACCAGCATCAGGCCAAAAGAAAATATTGAATGAATTCTTTAAGTGCGAAGAGTGAATCAGAATTAGGAAGATTAGACCAATTTTGTTTCCAAAGCATGATGTAGAAACAGGAAACCAATCCAAGGAATACATTTACTCTGCAGTAGCTCTGACAGTACAATGCAACTCATCTGGGATAAACTGCATTTCAGACCAAGCAGTTAAGTCACTACACTGCAAAGTAATCATGTTGGAAATACTTCTGCCCTAAAATCTGCCTGAACAAGTTTGAAAGGCTGATTAAGAAAATATTTTCAAAGATTGGCAATTAATTAACCCACTGTATAATGCAGCATCTTATTAGAATTATTCCTCAATTAGTCTTCCACATCAATGGGCTACTTTCATATATGCTTTAAGTTCTTCATTAGACATCCATTTGAGCTACTCACGGAATGTTTGAGAGATGTAGGGTGGATGATGGAGGGAAAATATTCTGAAAGTTCTTAGATCCTGGTTTCTTGAAGCGATGAAGTGGAGAATTGCTGTAATCCTTTGTCAGACCCTGATCTTCTTGTCCTTCCCGAGGAAGTTGGACCATCTGGTGCTTTGACAATGTCACACGCAAAACTCGGCCATGCACTTTTTGGCCGTTAAGGTGGCTCATGGCTGGACAGAATAGAACATTTGTACTTGTGACTCAACATTACAACAAACACTACCCTACATAATTTTTCAAGTCTGAAACAAATGAATTTAAGAAACAATTAAGCCAGATTGAATATAACTTTAACATATTTAATGAACTATCTACAATGCTACATTATAAATGCAAGAGATTCTGCAGAATAGGCTATCCAAAGCTAGCCCTCCTTCCCTTCTCCCCATATTTTTTTATTCTGGTGTCTTCCCCCTTCCTTTCCAGTCCTGAAGAAGGGCCTTGGCTCAAAACTTCAACTGTTTTCATCATTTCCATAGATGCTGCCTGACCTGCTGAGATCTCCCAGAATTTTATGTGTATTACATTGTTTAGTGTAATCCTGCAGAGTACATTCATTTTAGTATTTATGGTCTGAAGTGGAAACACTCAATTACTTATGCTTCTATTCTTTGCAAAAAAAAAGCCACTCAGGTTGCATCTGCTGTGTCTGTAAGTTAGTGTAATTCCCCATCTTGTACTGATACTTTCAGCAGTGAAACTTTGATCTCAGTGGCATACAGCCCCACTATGTAGTGAAACACCAACAATGTGTAATAAAAGCAATGCAAAATAAATATTAGTGAAGATTCCACAAGCACACTTGCTCCTGAAAATACATCCAAACATAAAAGTACCACTATAATAACTATGTGTTGCAAAGACTGAAATTTGTATTGAAAAATTTTAAGGTCAGCCAAGATGCTGGATTCAAATCAAAGTAAATGCAAAGAGAACAATACGAAAAGAAACAACATGAATAGAATTTGTAAATAATAGATTGGGCAATAATTAAGATATTGATCTTGGAGTTCAGGTTAGAGAAGAAAATAGTATAGATTAGTGACTTCAAGGTGGTAATGTGCTTTTATTAAGACTTCTGAATTCAACAATGACTAGGACAATAAGTATTCCAGTACAGTTAAAAGTTCATACTTCAAATTTAAGCTTTTGATGATTGTTTTGGTTTTGGCATACCCTCAAAAGGGAGAAGTGTAAAACTATCAAGCAACACATTAATGAATATTTATCAAAATTGCTGAACCTAGAGAATGTGCCTCTTTCACCCCTCCACAGCGTGACACTTATGTAGATGAGTTGAAAACCTTTCCTAACTTATAGTAAGACAGTAATGATGCAAAAAGACAATTTAGCACTCAGCATACAACTTTATGAACAGATTTTCGAAAAAGCTTTACTTCTGTCTCTGTTATAGTTTTATTAATAGTAAAGCAATGAATACACATTAAGCAACAAGACTCATCTTTTTTTTCTTTAAAAATTCCAGAATTATTGTTATTTATTAATCAATGATAGGTTCTGTTCAAAATTACCATGTATATAAGATATTTTTTAAATAATCATCAATTTGGGTACAGGCTCTCAAGAAGATTTGCCACCTGTGATTTAGACGAAATGCTACGAAGATATTTGTTAACCCTTACCTAGCTGAGCTTGGTTTGCATCTGCCATCTGTATTAAGGCATTTTCTTTTTTATTGAACAGTATCTTCACACGATGCACATCACCATAAACTCCTTTAGTATGACCAAAGGGAAAAAAAATGTTTCAATTTTATATGGATGAGACAACTTCAATAGCAATTAAAACAAGAGCTTAAATGGAGACAAAAATTGCAGGAAGGATTATAAAAAAATTAAACACTGAAAAAGACATGTGCACGTTTTAACAAATGCTACACTGCAAAATAAAAACACCAAGTAGCTCATGCATTTAATACTTAGCAAAATTCATTGACAGCATAGATGCAAGATTCTGTTGAAGGATTAAAATATCAACTTAAAGTAATGCAAAATAATTCATAATAAAATAGCAGTGGAAATGACAACATACCAAAGAGAATGAACAGCCAGTGAGGTGAAACCTTCTGCAGTAGGGGGAACAAAACAAGTCAGCACAAGATGGACCGGAGACAAACATCAAGTCCCCCGTATCGAAGAGTTTCAGCATTACAGTTGAAGGCCAGTTTGATCCATAGAGAATTCGTTTTGATCACAACAAAAAAGTAAAGGAGGTTCAAATGCAGTAGATGTGCCGTTTTGGGAAAGTTTGTTGATTTGTCAAGTTTTGGAAAAATGATGGAATAACGAAGCAGGACAATGAGGGGGGAAAAGAAAGAAACATTATAAAGTCAGTAAATAAACGTTCAAAGCATATAAAAGTATTATCCCTCTTTCACCCCTCCACAGCGAGACATTTATGTAGATGCGTTGAAAACCTTTCCTAACTTATAGTAAGACAGTAATGATGCAAAAAAAAAAGACAACTTATTTCATTGCTCTTGGTTTTCATTCCAGATGCAACCAAAAATCGACCAAAGAGAAATTCAAGGCTAATTGAGTATATTTGAGCATCCATTTAGTTTTGGTTATTCAGAATAATTGCAGGAAACAGCATTAATTTTTTTCCTAAAATTCAGATGTACCGGACAGCATTACTTTCAAAATTAAAAGATTAATCCAGGGTCAAATAAAAGCGCAACATCAAAAATATATGCAACTTCTCTCACTACCTACTGCACATCAGGCAGCAGTATTTCCCCATGTTAACAAAAGATAGTTTTGGTGGCAGTTGCTTTACTCAAAGAAATGTATAATGCAAGCCAAACATCTCAAATTATTTTTACTCAGGATTCTTCAGAAAAAACAATTGCACTAAATTTGATATGACATTTGATCAATCTCCTACATAATGATTCAAAGATTACAGTTAATGTCAAAAATAAAACAAATTACTGTGAATAAGGAGTTGCTTATGAAAATATTTTCATTTGATCTTCAAAAGAAAAAATTAAAAGGCAGGGCAAATCTCCATTAAAGTAAATGCACTGTTTAAAATATGGGAAATGACTCAAGTTTTCAGTCACCTAGGGTTGTAAGACTCAACTGTAATGGGAAAGTTGCACTGTGGAATAGAAAAAAAGCATATACCATGAAGATGTAACATCCATATTCCATGAAAAAGTTTGAGAACAGAATACGAATACATATAAGCATGCATACGTTTAGGTAATAAGTTGCCCTGAAAACCACCAAATCAATAGATGAGATACTAATTATAAATATTTTAACAGTAACAACTTCTGACAAATCCTTGACTAGTATGAAAATACTGTAGACCAAGTCAAATATTCATTCCAATTTCATTAAAATCATAATGGTGCAAGATATTTACCAGCTATTGGGCAGTTTCACTTCTATAGCACAGGATATGAGCATTCCTGGCAAGTTCAGTATTTATTCGTACGCAATGCAAGAACACTGCGAGAAGATTTAATATGAGAAATCTCCTAATGATGTTAAGGTGAGATGACATTTGTGTTTGCCAGGTGGTACACAGGCAACTTAACATTTGTAGAAAGCAAGTTTGGTTACATTTGGCTAGGCTTTGCCAGTCTCATTATTTTGCTAAAATATGCTGCACTGGTTGTTGATTTGCTTTAAATTCCTGTACAATGAGCTGCCAAAAGGTTTTCAAAGTTTATCAACTACATGGTTGACAAAATCAACCAATAGACAAGCATAATGACCCAGACTAATTCAAATAAGATTAAACAGTCAAAAGCACATATTTGATAATGATGTCTGTACAAATGACAATTAGGTTCCTTCAACTGTTCAATGTTACCATATTAATTCTGCAAAGCACTGGAATGTATTGTGTATTTATAAATGGTACAAAACCACCACAGATTATAGAGAGAGCCTTAGGCAAAAATGCTGCCCTGGTGCTGATTAGCACTCAGCAGAGTGTATTGGCTTTTGTTGCAGCTAATGGAAATTAAAAGACCTCAAAACTACAAGCCAAAACTAAATTATATTAGAAGTCCAAAACTGACAGTCATAAATTTGAGTCCTGATTACATAAAACTGGAATGTGGATGCTCAGGGTTGTAACATATCCTTACAGCTCTCCTTCGAGAAGCCATCATCAGTCTCCAATTCTTCCAAATGAACAGCTTTGCTGTAGCCACATCATTCTAAACTCAAATATTACTTTGATAAAGTTCAACATACAAATCAGAACCCAATTTACTACTTTAGCAAAAATCATTTCAAATTATAAAACATCATCTGCAAAGGAGTGGAGAAATTGCAATACATAATGATGGCACCAACCTCAGGGTTTAGGTTGCTGACCAGTAAGACTGAATTTACTGCTGGGCCCATTCCATGCATCGCTAGACGACCTCCTACTGCAGCTTGTGGAAGGCCAAGATGTCCAAGTCCTCCTGGGATTCCTTGAACAGAAAGGCCTGGAAACCGAAAGGACTTTAGCATTAAACATGTCAGGTGCATAATGAACAAATGCCACACAAAACACAAGACCAATATAAAGTCTATACTTGATAATTATTTTCTTCCACATCTTTAAAGCTGCTAACTCAATGGAATAGTAACCATCTAGAATATCACAATAAATGCAGAAAAAAACATTCAAGTCTCTAGCTGGAACACATGGTAACAACAAAAGCCACATCATCCCAAATACGCACTTATTAACAATAGAGAATTGACACACAGATGATGATGCCCATGTTAGGGGAAAGGCAAAATTCCAATGAAGCAACTAAAATTGATCTCCAGCATTCAGCATTTGCCCAGGGTTTAAAAAATTCAGCTCTTTAAAGTTGCTATTCCATAAAAGGTATTCCCCAAATTGCTGACTATAAATAGGAATATTATAATCTGCTAATACATTGAAGTCCATTATCAATGATTGGAGCTTACTAACCTGCAGCTTGAGGGAAGCCAACAGCAGGCCCAAATCCACCAGCGCCATAGGGACTGGAGATGATACCTGGTGCACCTATCAAAAGTTCATTAAGTTAGAGTTACTTAAATCACATATCCCATTTTACTTCTTGACAGTCCTTTCTCTTTTAGAATCAATGCACTAATGTTTAAAAAAAAACTGCTTAAATTACCTCTCTACAATGGAGTAGCAGTTCCTTGCTTTACAATATTTACATAGTAGATTACATATGCAATCAAGTGTTGCCAGCTACAACTTCCACTTGCAATTGAAAGAAAACCTCATAGGGATAATTTACAAAGATTATTCTAGAAATGTAGAGTTTTTGCACACAAGATTTAATTCGCCTACATTGAAACTGCCTTTGAAACGATAATTACACCATGAAATGAAAACTCATTCTGGTTGATAAATCAGCATATTTACTCCAGATTGAGTGTTGTTGCCATTCACTCCCACTCCCTTTCTTCAGCCAATTCAGTTTATATTCGGAGAAAGGTCTGAACAGGTAGGACATACAATTATTTCCTCATGAAGCAAAGAGAAAAACAATCAATTCTAAATGGTTGCTGCATGTACAGGTTTGTGCTATGGGAAATGCTACCAAGGGTATTCTTATGACACATGATCCCCAGAATTCCTTGTTCAGAAGGAAGATATCCTTTTGCAACAAAATTTCTTGATAAACAAAAAAAAATCACTTGTTAAAAAAATAATCACTGAATGATTACATCCGCAAGGTACCGAGTCACTAGTGATGCAAAAAAAAAATCAAATTGCACATTTTCTAACACTAATAAAGCAAAATAGCATAATTTTGTTTGGGTCTCTTGATTAATTATCCAAACATATTGTTCTGAAATCATCAGTTCAGCTTCAATCCTAGGCATTCAAGCTTGGTGTAAAGTACACCTTTGGGGTCTGGGGAGGGAGCACTCCCACCTACGCATAGTCTGTCAGTAATTCAGCAACTAAGGCCAGACTCTTTTCATCTAAAATTGTCACAGTTCAAAGACAAATGGGAATGGCAAATGAAACACTATTGCAGCCTCTTCCAGTTTTTTAAAAAACCCCCATCCTGATCTTCAGTTAACTGCTTTTAATTCAATCACTACAAAAATAACTACATTAAGTACAGCTGACTTGACTCCCAAAATTGGAACGGTAATAACAATTCAACTGTGCTTTGATTTACTTGCTGAGATGAACTAAAAGGGGGTACAATCCAATCAATTCAATCCCTTAGCTGTGTAAACTCAATTTCTGACTAGTTCAGCAGGTGCACATTTAAATTGTTAGCCAATCACAAAACACATTGCTTCAAAATTAACAAAGTTAATCCCTGACATACTGCCTCAGTAGCATACAAATGTTTTCTCTTGAAGTCAATTTTTGGTACAACTGAAGTTTCAAAATCCGTCTGCTAGTTTTACCGAAAAGAGATACCTTTAATATTTGATTACAATTTCAAGTACAAGAAAAGCTGTCAGTTGCAAATAATTAAATGGGTAGCCTGTGTTTTCGAACACCCTCCCTCCAACATTCTTTGGAAAGCAATATTAATCAATGCCGGTAATACTTAAAGGAACTTGGCAATATTGAATACAAAAAAATTGACTCAAGACATTTAGTATCTAATTCAAAGAACACATTAACTGTTGATGCAATGAACTTCAAACAATATGAATATTTACTATTCTTGTCTTTGAACAAATCACTAAGATCTATACATGCTTATACAATGGCCAAGTACAAATACTCTCTCAAAAATTGTCAACTGGCAAACACATGTCTCTTTGGTATATATAACCTTAATGCATAGTTTTCTATCTCTTGATAGATCCAAACCACACAAGGAAATTGCCCAAATAACTTAATTGCAAGGATCGTCCTACTATACTAACTACATTAAACCAGCTGAGATAGTTCTCTGTATTTACTAAATGTCACTCAGACTTTTAGCAAATACACAAAATCAAACAAATAGTGCTTTATAAAGCAAAAATTTGCTGTTTAATATACATTTAATATTAACTATCCTTCCTTTAGAGTATCTAGAATAATCTTATGCACAGTATTCCAGGGCAACTGCCCCCTAAAAATGTCAATTTAAAAGTTCCTGTTTCTTTGGGAGGCAATTTGTTACAGTCAATTCATGCAATACAAGTCAGTATGAATACTGATCAAGAGGCTGGTTGGTACAGGCCTTTTGCGATACAGATCGTACATTAAGTTCTGTAAGAGATTGAGAGACACAAGTTATTGAGACAACAGGATAAGGGAAGTTAACATTAGCTACTGTTCAGCCATTATGCCTTTGCCAGCCTTCTGGAAATATTTGCCATTGAACAGCACTCTGAAGCTTTACCCCCCCCATTTGTGAATTTTACTTAAGTAGCTAAAGATCCAACTTTTTCCCCACCCCCACACTAGTATTGAATTTGCTTCTACCATCTTTTAGGGGTTGCATTTAAAATTATTTTTAAAGATAACTTTAAAGATCTCACCACCCCAAAAAAGATTCTCCAGATTGCAGGCAATAGTTCTAATTGGACAAAAGTGAAAAGTGTGCCAAGCTAGTTATCTGATGTAGAACAGGGTCATCTAAACAGAAGGATCATCAATTTAAAAAGTTACCTGTCATTATGTATTTACCTAGAAGTGAAGTTTCCTTACCAAAAGCGGCGGCCACAGGAGGGTCAACAGTGGGCTGGCCGTCGCCGGAAGGAAGATCAAGGCGTGTAAAGTCTCTGCTTTTGTCATTGTTGTATTTAACATTAAGGCTGGTCAATTTTGAGAATTCGATACGCAAAGTACAGCAGGCATTGTAGATATTTTGCCCATCTAATGCCTGAAATCAGAGAACAACATTATATGCAGTAAAGCAAAATTGGCTAAATACTTGCCTCTTACAGAATAATGACACGATAGGGGCAAAATATTTATTAGTTTTGCCTGCTTGTTATAGCTATTACAAATTAGCATGAGCCATACTGCAACCTGGCATGGAACTGTACTTCAATTACAGGTAGGTATAATATTTTACTAATAACTCACTTCAAGTTGGGGGGGGGAATCTCTCCCCCATTCCAGCAAAATATACTGTATCACAAGGATACATATATTCAGTTAACTCCCATGGTACTCTATCCAAGTTGAGTGAACAGTACAATGATAGGTAAGATGCAACTAAATATTTAAAATGATATAAACTGAATTAAAACATGCCTGGTAGAACAGGTGATAGGCTCAGAGTTGAGAGGCTGCGTCTGAAATAGTGACATTATAAAACAAAGGGCAGCTAAGTCACATGGTCATTTTATTCCTTGAGGTCATATAACAGTCAAATTAAGCACGGAACAATTTGATAGTCAAGAGGGTTGGTTTAGAATGGCATGGCTAGTGACAGACAGGTGGATGCATGAGGTTGCTTTGCACAAGCGCTATTTTGTTCCAGCTTATGTGGACAGCAGAGATTACAGAAGGCTAGCAATGAGAACACATGGTATCAACCAAGATAGAGTGAAAAGGAAGATTCTGCTGATTGGGACAGGTTAATTAAGGGAAAACACACAGCTCCAAAAGGTTTTGTGTGGCTTAGCCGGTGTTCAGGTTCAGAACACTTCTGCATCAAATGCAGTTGTTATACCAGGAAACAACTAACATGGAGATTAAAAGTTCTGAAGGAGACTGAGCAAAGATTTTAAAATATTAACAATCAGAACCAAAACTACAGCAATAAACTCTGAATGACTACCCCATTAACCAGGTTAGCACTGAGTTAAATAAGATCAGGGACTTCCATATGCAACTCAGAGTGGTGCGAACAAAATGGGTTTCAAATAATGTGGGACAATGGCACCAAAAGTGAGTAAAGGTGAGAGTGGCACCATCGGCAGTGTTGCTTCAACTAGGGCTAGCACTAGCATCACAGCTAATCAATTCATTGGAGTGGGAAGAGTCGGCAAAGAGAGCTCTAGTGAGAGGAAATTTAAATCAAAAGGTAAAGCAACTCTAAACAACATTCTGAAACATACTCTAGAATAAAAGGAGGAAAAGTATTATAAAGGCTGAATGCTCATTTTTGGAATGTAAGCAGCACTTGAAACAAGACAACTGAATTCATAGCATATACAAACTAACAGCTGCTTCAGCTGTAAATGCGGATGCAAATTAACTAAAGTTGGGAGATAAACCTCTCAGAATACTTAAATTTAAAAACAAACACTCGGAATGCAAAAGTAGCTGATACTAAAGGATTTTAACTCAGAAAAAAAAGTAGAATTTGAGTGAAGCTAAGAAAAAGGTACAAACAACATTTATGACAGTTGCTTATAAACTGCACAAATACTAATATAATTAATGCAACACTCAGTATAAATCAAGTTAAAGTCAGAAGTAACAAGGATAAAAATGATCATTGTGAACACAAATTTACATCCAGACTGTCAGGGTACGAAAGGTTCTACACAATGAGGTTCTGTTCAGATCTCTTTTTAAGGTACTAAACCCTTCGGTCAATCTGATCCAAAATCTATATACCGAGTTTCTATGGAAGACCATCCTGCAAATTTAACCAGTCAGCCAAATACAGTGGTGCTAGAAAGTTTGTGAACCCCGTAGAATTTTCTCCATTTCTGCATAAATATGGCCTAAAATGTGATCAGATCTTCACACAAGTCTGAAACTGGAAAAACAGAACCCGATGAAATAGGTAACACTAAAGATGTAAAGACCATAAGATACTGTATAGGATGAGAATTAGGCCATTAGTCCCATCAAGTGTGCTCTACCATTTCATCGTCGCTGATCCAATTTTCCTCTCAGCCCCAATCTTCTGGCTTTTCCCCATTTCGCTTCATGCCATGACCAATCAAGAATCAATGAACTTCTGCCTTAAAGATACATAAAGACTTGGCCTCCACAGTTGCCTGTGGCAAAGAGTTCCACAAATTCACCACTCTCTGGCTAAGGAAATTACTCCTTATCTCTGTTCTAAAAGGATGCACCTCTATTCAGAGACTGTGTCCTCTGGTCTTAGATTCTCCCACCATTGGAAACATCCTCTCTACATCCACTGTATCAACATTCAACAGGTTTCTGAATTCTAGTGAATACAAACCCAGAGCCATCAAATATACTTCATACGATAAGCCATTTACTCCTGGAATCACTTTCATAAACATTCTTTGAACCCTCTCCAGTTTCAACATATCCTTTCTAAGGGGCACAAACCTGCTCACAATACTCCAAGTGAAGCCTCACTGGTTCTTTATAAAGTTTCAACATTACATCTTTACTTTTGTTTTCTAGTCCTCTTGAAATGAATGCTAACAATGCATTTGCCTTCTGCACCACAGACTCGACCTGTAAATTAACCTTTCGGAAATCCCACACAAGGGCTTCTTTGCACCTCCTTTTCTCTCCATTTAGAAAATAGTCAACCTTTTTATTTCTTCTACCAAACTCCATGACCATACACTTCCCAAAACTGTATTCCATCTGCCATTTCTTCGCCCATTCCCTCAATCCAAGTCCTTCTGTAGCCTCTCTACTTCCTCAAAACCACCAGCCTCTCCGCCTATTTTCATATCTGTAAACTTTGCAACAAAGCCATCAATTCCATCATCCAAGTAATGTAAAAAGAATCAGTCCCAACACAGACCCCTGTGGAACACCACTAATCAGCAGTAGCCAGTCAGAAAAGGCTCCCTTTATTCCCACTCTTCGCCTCCTGCCAATCAGCTACTGCTTTATTCATGCTAGACTCTTGCATGTAATACCATGGGCTTGTAGCTTGTTAAGCTATGTCTTCCCAATCGCTGAGATCAGACCAACTGGCCTGCAGTTTCCTTTCTTCTGCCTTTCTCCCTTCTTGAAGAGTGGAGTGATATTTGCAATATTCCAGTCTTCAGGGACCATTCCAGAATCCAGTGATTCTTGAAAGATTATGACTAATGCCTCCACAACCTCTTCAGCTAACTCTTTCAGAACTTTGAGGTGTACACCATTTGGCCCAGGTGAATTGTCGACTTTCAGTTTCCCAAAATCACATTGTACTTGTTCATTTATTTATTGAGAAAAAGGATGCAATATTGCATGTATTTGTTGGGAAAAGTATGTGAACCTCTGGGGGTAGTGCCTTCTACAAAAGCTATTTGGTGTCAGTTGTTACAATTAATGGGATGAGGTTGGAGGTGTGGGTTATAGAGGTGCCCTGCCCAATACATAAAAAAAGTCAGGTTATTGACAAAGCCTGCTCTTCTCAAGAAAGATCTATTTATGTGTACTATTTCAATCAAAACAACTTTTCAGAGGACCTTAGAGCAAGAATTGCAGATACGCATGCAAGTTGGAAAAAGCTACAAAAGCAGTTCTAAAAAGCCAAGTGTTAATCTGTCCACAGTAAGAGAAATTGTCTACAAATGGAGGAAACCCAGTACTGTTGCTACTCCCCCTAGGTGCGGGCATCCTGCAAAGATCACACCAAGAGCCCAACTGAAGGAGGTGAAAAAGAACCTAAGGGTAACAGCAGAAATCTCTAGAACTTGCTAAAGTCTCTGTTCTCGTGTATAGTATACAAAAAATACTGAACAAGAATGGTGCTCATGAAAAGACACCACGGAGGAAACCACTGCTCTCCAAAAAAAAACACAACACTGTTGCACGTCACAAGTTTGTAAAAGACCCTGGATGTTCTACAATGCTTCCGAGGCAAAATTTGAAGTTTTTGACAGAGGTGCACATTGCTATGTTTAGAGGAAAAAGGGCACTGCACACCAACACCAAAACCTAATCCCAACTGTGAAGCATGGTGGTGGAAGGAGCACCTTGCTGTGGGGCTGCTTTACATAGAAAATAGGTGCAGGAGTAGGCCATTCGGCCCTCTGAGTCTGCACCGCCATTCAGTATGATCATGGCTGATCATCCAACTCAGAACCCTGTACCAGCCTTCCCTCCATACCCCCAATCCCTTTAAGGCCTGGACAGCTTGCAGTTGTTGAGGGAACAATGAATTCAAAATTGTATCAAGACCTTTTACAGGAGAACATCAGGCTAGCAGTCCATCACCTGAAGCTTAATACAAGTTGGATAATGCAACAAGACAATAATCTGAAAGACAAGAGTAAATCAACAACAGAATGGTTTAAAAAGAAAATTCATGTTTTGGATGGCTGAGTGAAAGTCCTGACCTTAATTCTATAGAAATGTTGTGGAAGGACCTGAAACAAGCAGTTCAGGGAAGGAAGTCCACCAACATCCCAAAATTGACGCAGTTTTGTAAGGAGGAATGGCCTAAAATTCCTCCAAGCTGATGTGCAGGACTGAACAACAGTTACCAGAAATGTTTGGTTGAAGTTATTGCTGTACAAGGGGAGTCACAGCAGTTAATGAAAGCAAAGGTTCACATACTTTTTCCAACAAATGTGATATTTGATCATTTTTCTCAATAAATAAATGAATATACTGCTTTTTGTGTTATTTATTTATTTGGGTTCTCTTTATCTATTTTTAAGAAAAGTGAAGATCTGATCACATTTTTGGTCATATTTATGCAGAAACAGAGAAAATCCTAGAGTTCACAAACTTTCTAGCACTATTGTATATCCAAGGGAAAGAACTATGCTCAGTGATGCTTTGAATATTAAGGAGGCTGTTTATAATGACCAAAGAATCATATGTTCATGTTTTTTTTAAAAAAACATTGAAGAGGAAAATCCTGCTCATTCTCCTTACCTTGGGCTGCAGTTCAAAGACAAAACATGAAGCCAAGTATCATCATGCTTTTTGATGAGGATGGGGATGGGGGGGTTGAGTGGAAAGCAGAACTACATTCAGCTTTGACATTCCTTTTAAATTAAGTGTGGAAGCTCCAACATGTAGCATTAATCAGCAAAGTATTATATGATTCTCAACTTGTCTGGCATGAACATAAAATGGTTCACAAAGCAGCCACTAAAGCATTAGAGTGAATGCTGAAAAATCTTACACATTAAAATTATTGCAAGGTGTTACATTAGTCAAATGCTACCAATACTTTCACAAAATACTAAAGCAGATAAATTGAAAGTCTGTATTAAAGCATAATTATTTTGGGGAAAAATATTAAACAATTAAGACTTGAAAAATAACACAAACATATTTAAGCAGGCAGTTCACATGCAAGGGAGTTCAAATTTACTCAAATTGATAAAAAGGGAAATTAAATATGAAGACTAAAGGGGGATGATTCTGATGGGAAGACTTGGGCTGAATTGTTACATTACCACACAATCTCATGGTGTTATTAGATGGGTTTCAAAAGACAGTAAACCTCAAGTCTAAGAAGATTAAAGATTAAAATCTGTCACGAGCCTTGTGGCCCATCAGGCTGGTGCTTATGCCGGTTTCCGTGGCAAGAAGCAACTGACAGTACGTACAAGACTACCCCCCCCCCCCCCGGATAGGAAGCCAGTCTATCGCGAGGTTAACCCCCAGCATTTTTGCCAGTATCCATACTCACAATCTAGATGCAGCTGCAATATACCTAATTTTACTGTTGTTATCAAGTTGGATGTCAATTTAAATGGAGGTGGATCCCAAAAGGCTTCAGAGGGCATAGATAGATAACAGATATGGGCACTGTTGATTCATTATATTACAAGGCAACACCTTTAACAAAAAGGCAATAAAAACGTTGCAGGACAGCAAAGTTTTCCCCAGATGGACTTAGATGTCCAAGATGGCCATATGCAGGTATGACAACTTGGAACTTGAGAGGCAAGTTGGTCTTTATGAACCACAGTAAATATATCTTCTAGCAATTATATAATGCTCAGACGAGACATCACCTTGAATACAGTGTCAACGTATGGTCCCTAGGATACTTGAAATAATGAGGATTGACCGAGGAGAATTCAATTAACCCAGGCCTGGTTTCTTTATGAGGGAGGATTTTCAAATTGCAATCTGCCCAGAAGCCCCTGATATAACCCTAGCATAATGACAGGACAAGTTACAACAATCAATTAACCTATAAACCAATAAGTTTTTGGACTGTGGGTTGAAACCAGAGTACCCAGAGGAAACACACACAATCATGGGGAGAACATAGGAACTCGTTACAGCAGTAGGATTTGTTATCTGCAAAGTTTCTCAAAAATTAATTTCACAAAAGACAAGATGAATAAACAACGAGGTTTGTTTGGTCCAAAGAAACAACAAATAAATGGAGTTCCTGCTCAACCCAACACTAACCAGCTTAGCATGATGTGCATGCATTGGATCAGCATACTGAAGGAGCGCCTGGAATTGATTATTCTTTGTGAAAGTGATTATTTTCAGCACAGTCCCATACTTTGTAAAGATCTGTTGGAAGAAAAACAAACTGCATCAGAATGATCAAAAACTTCAACAAACTTCTATAGATGTGTCCTGAAAAAAAAGTTTATTTACTGCCTGCATTATGGCCTAGTATGGGAACACCAGTGCATTTGAACAGAAAATCCTACCAAAGGCCATGGATTTGGCCCATTACATCACAGGTAAAGCCCTCCCAACCATTGAGCACATCTACATGAAACACTGTTGTAGGAAAGCAGTATCCATCATCAAAGATCCTCACCATGCTTTTACTCACTGATGCCATCAGGTAGAGGTACACACCACCAGGTTCAAGAACAGTTACTACCCCTCAACCGTCAGCCTCTTGAACAAGAGGATAACTTCACTCATCTGTTGAGATAGTTCCATAAGCAATGATCTCATTTTAAGGACTCTATCTTGTTATCTCATGTTCTTGTTATTTATTGCTATTTATATTTCAATTTAGAGTTTGTCGTCTTTATGCTCTACTTGAACTTTCATTGATGCTGTTTAGTTACTATTCTATCGATTTGCTGAGTATGCCTGTAGGAAAAAGAATCTCAGTGGTGACATGCATGTGCTCTGTAATAAAATTTACTTTTGAAGTTTAAAATTTGCTGGTTGCCATTCAAATGAAATAGAATCAAATTCCATAACTGCAAAGCAAGCGGAAATGTAACTGGTCCTCAAAGCAATACAAGGATTACTTTAGGGCAGTATATTTTGTTTTACCAAAGCAATTTTTGTTAGATACTCTGAACTATGAAAGCAACTTAATTGGATCTACCATTTTCAACCATTAGCACTATTGAAGCCAAATGGCACGCAATTTCCCAGAACAAATTCTGCACATTTAACTAATCTGCTTCATTTCATCTGAAATATCTGCTAAAATTACTGAAGCTGTCAATCCTTACCTGATGCAAGACTTCCAGAGTAACAGGATAAAAAAGGTTCTCCACAATGATGCGCAAGACAGAACTTTGGCCTGCAAGCAGTGCCCCGTCATTAACTGTGCTGCCCACCATCGACATATTACTGGTATGCACTGCATTTAATGCCTGCAGAGCAGCTTGAGTGCGCTGTAAAAAAAATTACATTTTTTACAAATTACAACTTTTCACAAAAATTATATGGGCACCTTGAACACAAATTAATTTTTGAAAGAGTTGATAGCATACCTGCATTTTTGGAGCAGGTTCTCACAGAAAAATAACGTTAGTTTAAAGAACACAATGATAAATTGCCAGCAAGGGTTAAAGGAAAATTCATCCTTAAAAAGTATCAAGTATAACTTCATTCATTTCCAAGTTACCTTGCTTACTTACTAGTATTTTAACACCCCAATCCTATGTAGGAACATTCAGACAAAATCTGATATCAAGCCTCAATCAAGAATGACCACAAGTGCCTAAACTCTGGCTGGGAAAATAAATTCTGATGTTATTTCGTTTAAAAAAAAAATGCAAGCCTATTTTAAAAAAAGCCTACAGATTTGTAAGAGAGTGGAGGTTCAAGTTATATTGATGTGCTGGAATGCCTTGTGGGCAGAGAAGAAGAAATTGAATTCTAATCCCATGCTTCACAATTTTACTGGAAAGTTTCTGCAACAGATAACTTAGCACTATCTTCACCTGGGTCATTCATTTTAAGTGCAATAACAAATTTTAGTTCCAGTATTTGGCATTTCCATTCAGTCAGCTGTGTGCCTGGTGGATATAACCAGCAACACATATAACTGTCATATCGCAAATGAACCAGTTACCAATCATTAATTCTGAAACTGTCAGCTTTGACCACAGTTGAATTTGTAGTCTGCAACAAACAACATAACCAATAACAAAGGGAGTACAAGAATTCACAAGTGAAGCTGCGAACCACAAGTGCACCAAAAGACAAGAATGGAAGCTTGCACAATGTATGCAAGACTAAGGATTTAAAATTTAATGAAAGTTACAACTACTCGATGATTTTAGTGGCACGCTTAAAAATTGAGTTTATAACAACTAACCTAGTTTATTAGCACAAAAATAACTGTAGTATATACAGATACATGTAAAATTCTGTGACCCTAAAGATAATTAGCAAAATATGAGTCATTTAGACCTGGCTCCTTTACCCTCAACTTACTCAATGATAGTTACCCATCCTGTAATATCTAGCAATTTCAGTAATTCTAGTACCTTGGAACTGCACTTCCTGAGAAGTCAACAGACATTTTCCAAACTTCGGTTTTGTAAGATTATTTTTGAATGGCCTTTTCATGTTGCACATCAAATCACGGAGTAGTCTATGTCCAGATAAAATGCAATATGCAATAATTTTTGGATACAGATTCCAAAAGCATCTTTAAACATGTGCTGTTCATTGCCAGTGGCTCCTGTGCTACAAGTCTTAAATATGCTTATATTTTAATGGCCATGAATGAAGAATATGTCTTACATCAGTGGTAGACAAACTAATGGAGAGGATTTTTAGGGACTGGATTTATGAGCATTTGGAGAAGCAGTTTTATTAGGGTTAGTCAGCTTGAATTTGTGAGGAGCAGGTCATGCCTCATGGCTTTGATTGATTTTGAACTAAAACTAAACCAGTGATGGTAGAGCACTGAATGTGGTGTAGATGCATTTTAGTAAGGCATTTGACAAGGTTCCCCATAGAAAGCTCTCCAGAGAGACATGAGATCCAGGGTAACTTGGCAGCAAGAATTTGGAAGTAGTTAACCCACAGAAGCTAGAGGGTCATAGTAGTACAGGGTGTGCATTCTGCCTTGAAGCTTTGACTAGTGGTGTTCTATAAGGATATCTGCTCTGTGATTTTTATGAAGGACTTGTATAAGGAAGTGAAAAGGTTGGTTAACAAGCTTGCAGGTGACATGAAATTTGGGGTGTTCTGATTAGGGTAGAAGGTTGTTGTAGGTCACAGAATGTAGAACAATAGCAGACGGAGGTCCATTCAGGAAAGTGTAAGGTGATACACTTTGAAAGGCTGAACTTAAAAGTAGAGTAATGGCAGGATTCTTAGCATTGTGAAACAGGGGAACCTTGGGGCCCACTGTCCGTATATATAAGGTTGTTAAGAACACATATGGTGTTACCCTTCATTAGTCAGAGGATTGAGTTTCAGAGCCACAAGGTAATGTTACAGCTCTGTTAAACTCTGGTTAGACCACACTTGGAATATTGTGCTCAGTTGTGGTTACCCCATTATAGAAAGGATGTGGAAGCTTCAGAGAAGGTGCGGATACTGACTGGATTAGAGAAACAAATGCAAAATGCTGGAGGAGTTCAGGTGGTCAGGCGGCATCTATGAAAATTAATAAACAGTCAATTTCTTGGGACAAGGCCCTTTATTAGGACAGGAAATGAAGGGGGAAGAAGTCAGAATAAGGTGGTGGGGGAAGAGAAAGGAGTACAAGCTAAACGGTGGTTGGTGAAGCCAGGTGGATGGGGGAGGGGAATGAAGTAAAAAGCTAGGTGGAAAAGGTTAAGTGTTGACAGAGGAGGAATCTGATTGGAGAGGAAAGAGGGAAGGGGCTAATGATGCAGTCATGAAAAAAAGCACATCAGCAGTTATATTTAATTAGGAATTTGAGGAGATTTGGTATGTCACCAAATTCCAGCAAACTTCTACCATGAAGAACGTTCTAACTGGTTGCATCTGTTTAGTCTGGATGAGCCTCTGCATAGGATCAGAAAAAAAAAGCTGTAGGGAATTGAAAACTCAGCCAGCTCCATCATGAGCACTATTATATGGCCACCAATCAAGGGCATCAAGTAGTGATGCCTCAAAAAGGCGGCATCCATCATTAAGGACTCCTACCGCCAAGGACCTGCTCTCTTCTCATTATTACTACAGAGAGTCTGAAAGCATACAATGAACAGCTTCTTCCCCTCCACCATCAGATTTCTGAATGGACAATGAACCCATGAACACTATCACTATTTTTGCACTGATTTTTTAATATTTTTTAAAATTTTAATTTATTGCATATTTTATGTAGAGCACTCTACTGCTGCTGCAAAACAACAAATTTCACAATAGCTTGATTCTGAAGATTATAAGGGTGAAGAGCCAGTGCCTTTTCTACAGAGCAGCAATGGCTAATACCAAAGGACAAAGGACAAAGATTAATGGCAGAAAGTTTCAGGGAGATGTCAGAGAATGGCAAGCATCTGAAGTGCACTGTGGGGTGTTGACATTTAAGAGATTCTTAGATAGGTGCATGGATTGAAGAAAAAATATAAGGTTATGGGCTATATAGTAGGGAAGAGTTAGATTGATCATGGAGTAGGTTAAAAGGTCAGTAAAGCATTGTGGGCCGAAGTGCCCTTACTGTTTTGTTCTGTATGCCATACGTTAAGGCAACTGACATAATTCCAGCCATGAAAAGCTGCCAAAGGCATGTTTGATAAAACACCAAATGTATTACCAGATGTTTGAATGGAGCACCATATAAAACCCTATGGGTCAGCATGAAAAGTCATTTAATAACACATGTCAGGTGATAAGCAGCAGGTCCATTTGTGTTGCGACATAATCAACAATTTGTACCATACATTGTGCATTGTAAGCATATATTCAATGGTACCGATTGATGTTGCAAACTTAGCTGGTCTATTTATCTGCAAGATAAATCACTAGCAAGAACCCCAGGGAAGGCTTTGTCCTTAAGATTCCCTCCCAACATTACTGGAGATCTGGGTCATGGAAGTGGTGGAGACCTTGATACAATGGTTTTCAGGCTTTTACTGGAATGACTTGTCTTGGACTATAAACCTATAAGCCTAGCAGAAGACCAAGGGGAAAATATTGTATAGATATTACACTAGAATGTTGTCACTGAATTAAAGGGCGCAGCAGTAAGGTTACAGGAAATCAAATGCAAGCTAGTTTAAAACAAATACAAGCAGCAGGACCTTGAGAATGAACATATGCATGCACTTCCAAGGTCTTAAGTAATGTAACAAAACTTGGGTTTCAGTGAAAGCAATGCATCAGATGACTAGAAAGCAGGCTATAAAATGCAGAATTAGAGAAGATACCATAAATAAAGAACAGTTGATGATGGAAAGATACCAGTGTTTTGGGATGCAATCTTTAAACTTCAAGAGGTCAGAAAAAAAATCCAACAGCAAAGGAAATAATTTACAATTCACAGTTCTTTTTAAATATATTATAAATATTGCCAGCAATGTAGGAAGTCATCTATTTTGTGGAATGGCAAGCTTCACAACCATTCTAAATTTATGAGTTTCTATTTCAAAACCAATAAGATGATCTGTTAAGTCAGCCACATCAAAATGTTACCAGATGAAAAGGGATCATGGAACAAATGAAGCAAATTATGATGAATCTGAAACATAAGCAAACACTCACCTTATCAGGCATCTGTGGAGAGAATAGATGAGCTAATTACTTAAAGTGAATCCCAGGCTGCACTCATTAAATATGAGCAACAGGGAAAGACACTATTCAAGAATAGAAAAGAATAATTCATCAAGAACAGAAGAACAGAAGTAGGAAGATCAGAGATATTCAGAGGAAGAGAACACTTTAGTATCTTTTAGGCAATGCTGATAAGCAAATCTTAAAATTTTAAAATAAAGCACACCTCAATGGTTCATATAGTCAGGAGAGACAGACAGCCTACCTCATTAAGATTAGGAAGCTTAGCCCCCGACCCAAGCTCTACACTCCTGCCTCAAATTATTCCCCAGCCATTAATATCCATCTGCTTTGCAAACCATCCATAGCACCAATAGGCCAAGCAGTGCACTGCTGCACAATTGAATGTACAAGACTAAAGTGGTTTGTAACAGCTATAAAGATCTTTTGAAATGTGGCCCATGCAGCTTTACATATCAATTGAATCATTACCCCACATTAATTTCCACATATCTGCAAGCACTATATCTTCCTGTCCTTTATTCACTGCTCTCTCAATCCTGGTTCATGGCAGCAAGTCACACAAAGTGACTCTGGTAAACAAACAGATCAGCACAGCAACAGGCACTGTAGCCTACAGTGCCTTGTATAAGTACTTAGCCACTAACCATTCATTCACATGAGTTTTATAACCAGGAAATTTGCTCAATTTAACTGAGAATTATTTGTAAATCACGTTTTTTTTTCTCCGCAGTACAGCCCACAAAACAGGGGAAATTGTAAAGCATGAAAAACTAATAATTCAAAAACTGAAATGTCAGCAATACATAAGTATTCACCCCCCCTTTGCTCAGTACTTCATTGAACCACCTCTCGCAGCTATTACAGCCAGTCCTTTTGGATAAGTCTGTTAGCTTTGCACTACGTGACGGAGCAAGATTTGCCTCTTCCTCCTTGCAAAATTGCTCAAGCTGAGCAAGGTTATTCGGGGGAGTGGCAGTGGGCAGACATCTTGAGTCTTGCCAGAAATGTTCAATTAGGTTAAGGTAAGGACTGACTGGGCCACTTAAGGACATCAAATTTCTTCCTTTGAAGCCACACTATGGTTGCTCTGGCCGTGTGCTTTGAGTCATTGTCCATTTTAAGTTTTCTGGCAGAGGCTAGCGGGTTTTTAAATCTAGGATATATCTGTATTTAGCAGCGTTCATCTTCCCATCAATCCTGACCAAATTTCCAGTCTCTGATGCTGAAAAGCATCCCCAAAGCATGCCAATTCCATACTTTACAGTAATAATAGTGTTATCTGGCCGATGCACAGTATTAGATTCACGCCACTCATTCCTTTTGGTATTGAGGCCAAAAAGTTCCACTTTAGTTCCATCTAACCACAAGACCTTCTTCCTTTTTGTGCAAGGCTTTATGGAACCATAAACTTAAATTTCCAGTTGCAGCCACTAACTTCTGCAGCCCACTCAATAGTGACTGTTGGCTTCACAGAAGCCTCCCTTACAAGTGCCATTCTTCTCCAGCAACTAAGTTCAAAGGGGCCAGCCTGACCGAGACAGTACAGCCAGTTGTGTAAAAGTGGGAAAAATATGATACCTAGCCACACTAAGCTCTGAATATGCTCAGCGCCCTTGAGATGGTCTTGTACCCTTCCCTAGATTTGTGCTTCTCCGTTATCATTTCCCTGACTAATACTGAATGCTTATTTGTCTTCATTTTGGCTTGATCTGTTGAAAATCTACCATATTGTTGGACCTTACAGAGAGAGGGGATATTCTTAAAAATTCATTGAAAACAGATGATTCTCCAATTTTCCGCATCAATAAATCGGGTGAGTTGGTAAGGTAATAGTATATTGCACCTGAGGAAAGCTAGCAGAGTAATTACAAAAAGGGAGGAATACTTTTTCAGGCCTCACAATTTTGCTTTTTAATTTTTACTAAACTGTTGACAGGTTTAGGAATTTTACTTTTGATTTAACATGATGCAATGTTTTGTAGATGAGCACAAAAAACCTAATATAATTTGCTTACAATACATCTGCTTACACAAGACCTGTATACCCAACCTACTCACATGGCAAAGGAATCTTAAATGTTGCTAATGTATCTGCTTCTATCACCTCACCGGCCAGCATATTATTCCAGAGGAATGTGATAAATTTAAACCTGTTCACTTTAAATCTGCGCCCTTTAGTATTTAACATTTTAAGCTATAGGAGCAAAATTAGGCTATTCAGCCCAACAAGTCTGCTCCACCATTCATGGCCAAATTATTTCTCCTCCCAACCCCATTCTCCCTGCCTTTCATATGTAACCTTTGACGCCCTTACTAATTCAGAACCTACCAGCCTCTGCTTTAACACTTGAAAAGAGATCACATTTTACACTTTTATCGGACATCCTTCTACCTGACACTCCAAGGAAAACAATTCATGTCTTTCAATCTCTCCTTAAAGCCAATAAACTCCAATCTAGAAAACATCCTGCTAAACCTCTTCTACACTTTCTCCAAAGCCTCTGTATCCTTACTTATACTGTGGTGACCAGAACTGCACACAATAATGCAAACGTGTCCGAAAGTTTTAAAAATTGCAACGTAACTTTCCAACTTCTACAGTCAATGACACAACCAATGAAGAAGGCAAGTATGTCACAATGCCTTGCCACCCATTTAGTTGTGTTGTCATTTTAAGGTAGCCATGAAATGCACGCCTAGACCTCTAAGTGAATGTTTTTAAGTGTCCTGATATTTTCTGTAAACTTTTTCTTGGATTTAACTCCTAAAATGCATACCTCATGTGTCTGGTTTAAATTCCACTTCTTGTTTGTATGCCTAACATTTCAAACGATCTATACCCTACTGCATCTTTTGGCAACTTCCCTTACTATCCACAACTTTACTATCACACCTCAATATTCAAATTGACTTTCTGGTGAACCTTACTACAGCTGTTGAATCATTTTCATTTTACCTATTCTATATGAGCCATTATATTAATGTGGATTCCAGGAAGGGAAACTCTTCTTTGCTGTAAAAACTAAGCTTCTTAAAAGCTGAAAATCACCTGTGCAACTTCATACTTAAATCTCAGCTCCCATTCCTGGTGTGGGCAAAGCAGCATACCTTTCCTGTCCATACCTCATGGAAGATTAAAGGTCAGCCAGTGAAAACTGTTGTAGACACCACTTTCACTGTTTCTTTTGTCTTACAATAGTCTGGATGTGAAGCAGAGTCACAACAATTCGTTCCACACATGCTGCCGTTGCAAAGTAAACTCTCAACATAAAAATTACCTTCAGATCTTGGCTCTTATTTATTTTACACAATCAAGTAAGATCCACTGTTTGAAAGTGGAAAACAGCTTTTTTTAAAATTTAGGGTTTTTACACAGAATTGGAAGCCAGTGGTTAGAGGAAATTTAGTGCACATCAAGGTTCGAGGAGATGCTGTTTGTCCTATAGCAGAAAATGGTCAGGCATCTGCAATGAAAATGAATGTGGAGCAATGGATGCAAGTGCCAGTACATTAAAAATCTTTACAACCTTAACATTGAAAATGTTGCAATGATCAGTAAAGTAAGACAATTAAGAGCTCTCAGCATTTCAGAGGCATGAAGCATTTTAAGTTTCACTTAATGAACTGCACTTGCAACTTGAAACCTGCAATTTCAACAGTTAAAAAAAAACAAGGACAATATTCACACAAGAGCATATTCACCTAGATCTAGAGGTCTAAATCCTGCAACACCTGATCCAATAGTATTACAGGAGCATCTTGATTGAAGGATCCCAGAGGTTCAAAATACCTTCTTCGAGGAAAGATGCTAAGGTGCCATTCAACCCATGCCCAAAGCTTTAACATAATTCCTTGGCAATGAATGAACATTAGTTTCCAAAATAAATATTCTCTGCCTCAAGAAATAGCTGGACATCTAGTGGAGGCCTACTCTTATTTTCCTAGCAGTGAAAATTCAATGTCTCTTGATATTTCAGCAAAGATATTTACTATTAAAATAGGTTAATTATGAAAACTAATGTTTTATCATTCAGTTAATTGGAAGGTTCTAAGCAAATTGTTATACTCCCACCCTTTTTCCCCATTAGAGCAGTTGTCTCTGTGAAGTGGACAGAATTGCTGAAAAATGTCAAATCCAATCTGTTAGAATTTCAACACTAATTTTCAACAATCAAGGACTTGAAAGTGGCCCTCAGAAGTTATTGGCACACACTACAGCACAGTACTATTTCCCGCTATTTTCTTCCTGCAGCAAAACTATACCATCTTTCCATTCAAAGGAAGGACTGAATATCAATTTACATTTTTCATTTATTTTTATGTTAAATTTGGCACATATAATTTTTTAAAAAGTGGGTTCACACTACTGACCAATCGGCTTTCTAAATGAAACTTGTCAGTGGTTTGATTAGTAATATGTGTAACTATCCTGGAATTTAACAATTGAAAATAACTTGATGTGGATATTACTCATGAACGTTTGGAGATATAAACTTGTTAATCTCTTGACTAAAATTCAGTCAACTGCATAAAATAACTGATCATGGCAAACAGTAAAACGTGCCAAAATATTTTAATATCTTCTCATTTCTGGTGGCCTAAAAAAGGATATCACTTTGAAAGTGTGAGAAGACAATAGTTGAAGCATTGCCTTTGGACAGATTGTTTCTGAAAGAATGCTAACTAGTGTTGTGGGTTCTTCAGTATATTATAGTTCAAAGCATTCCAGTGATTGAGAAATAGGAAGGAAAGTATCTTACTGCAACATTGCCTTCAGAAGATCTTAGTCTAACCACTCAACGTTAGATCCCAGATTTTAGTCAATTAAAATTATGCTCATCATCTTAAATATGGCTTGAGGTAGTTGATGTATTGGTTTTAAATTTCAAATACTTCATTCATTTGAACAAATGTAATTAAGATTGCAAAAAAGCAAATTAATTTGTTAAAAGCAGGAGAAAGAATGTGGGAAACTAAAGTCCAGATATGTATTGGAAAAATATCAGTAACTGTCATTGACAACAAAGAAGAGCACCAAGTAAATTTCAACATAAATCAGGTATTGTTAACCTGACTTTGTGAAAAATCATATTTGCCCAGGTTATTGAGAGTTCTTTTAAGTAATATGCTGTGAATAATGGAGAAATGGTAAATGGCATCGCTGAAGGGCTTCAAAGTGTAATGCAGAAAAGCTAAGGTACAGGACATAATATTTTTCCTGGCTGACAGGAAATAGTTAGCACAAGTCTCTGTTCCACAAAATTTAATGAATTCTGTATCACAGGATTAGTAGCAGGGCTTCAATTTCTTATATAAATGACTTTGATGATACTTGCTTGATTTTGCAGTAAGATTGGCAGGAATGGACGTTATGAAAAAAAACCATACAGAAGCCGAGGTTAAGAATTTTTCTTACACAATATTCCAGACTTAGTGATCTTCACTATCTATTACTTGGGCAAAATCAACAGTTGACCCATCAAGTTTGGCAGTATCATAATTATAAACATTTAACTTGTAAGAAATTAATTTTGTACCCTCTTAGTTAGCTTGCAATCAACCAGCTGAAGAAATCAAGTGGACTTTTCTTTCAAATTTCTCATTTATGACTACTTTTGTTAGCTGTCTCTTCATTACAAGTGAGAAGGACAAGTTTAGTCAAGATGTTTTACCAATATATAACAAGCAAATGAGGGCAATATTTTAAGTAATGCATAATTGCAAAACATACTACATTTCAAACAGCAAACAGAAATGCATGAAAAAAGGATATGCTAATCTATGAGTTTACATGTTGCACAGCTCTCACATTCAAAAACCTTAAGTGCTGAAGGCAGTCATCAATTATGGCTTTGAACTTCAATAATGAAGCAATGTATAACGGCACAAAGCAATGCCTTCCAAGTTATCCCCGCTGCTCTTTCATGAGCAGCCTCAAAACACTTCAGGGTTAAAGTCCAGTGCATAGAATCTAATTGGTGAAGCAGATCTCAAGACCAACAACATGCAATATAACATAAACTCTAAAATCCAGCAAGGCTCACTACCAGAATGCCCAATAATACAAAGTGAGCAATAAATAAAATACACTTCTTTGCCTTTTCACAGACTGGGCAAGTACTTCACAGACAAACTGTAGCCCTGAAGTTTGTCAGCAGCACTGAAGGTTGAGCAGAATACTGATTCCAAGAGAACACCTAGTGGGGCAAATACCTTTTATTTTCCTTAATGCAACTTTCTTTTACAGAACAAAATATTCTCATCACTGCCAAATTTTACTTTCTGGGTTACTGCTCGAGCATGCAGCCCCAACCATATTTGCTTATTAAGTATTAAATTTTTTAATTCAGGCCAACTTATTGGCTGTCAGCCAAAGGAAATTGGGCATTTCATAATTTCAGAGTGATAACCAATAGGTCGATAAAAAGCCAAACTCAAACTTTTCCCATAGATGCTGTCTGGCCTGCTGAGTTCCTCCAGATCTCGTGTGTGTTGCTTCAATACTCAAATTCTTTATCATCCTCATTTCATGGTAAAACTGGTTTCACCTTCAGAGTCCTTTTTCCTTCTTGTCAACTACCAATAGCTCCTCCCTGCTTTTCAGCTCATCCCAATATAATAGTTTCCCGATTTCCTTATACACACTCAAAAAGCTTATCAAGGCAGATCAGCATTATTGTCCTCAGCTGCGCAATGTTAACAAGTACTTCATTTTTAACATTCTGGGGGTAAAGGTGTTTCCTTTCAATCAGCTGGACAAAAATATTCTATCAATAAAAGCAACATTGTCAACCGATCATATTAACTACAAAGGGTGCAAATTGATGTAACTGACCATGCAGTCACAAATTGGTGCTCACTTTCATTTGATGACAAATAACACTTAAGATTGGGGTATATGGATTTCACAAATGAGAGAGTAACTTCTCTGCAGTAATGAGTATACCACACATGGATTTAGGGTGCAGACCAGATTGTCTGGTCATTCAAAAGGCTTTTCAAAGATATTTAAACATGCTGATGACAAAGTCATTAGTTACAGGTCAAAATTTGACTCCTGTCAACATCCAAAATCCATTACAATAAAAGAAAACATCTTTCACCCATGACCCAGCGTGTGTGTGCGTGAGAGAGATTCAAGTGATTCCACACCACCCTCCACCCACCCCCCTACTATTGCTCTCCAAATTCTCACTCATCAAGAAATACTTACAGCTTGGTTGGGCAAGTTGTCCGTCTTCAATTCCCGGTGGTTGGAATACTGGATGTATATGGGCTGATTGCGGAGGTGTGGAGTGACTGTAGTGTAATAGTTCACCATAGTAACGGCTGCTTCTTCTGAAGCCATTTCAAGGAAAGCCTGCAGCAGCAGGGAGTAGGAGTGAAAAGCACAAGTAAAAATATTAACTTGCAAAATAGTATGATTAAAAGAAATAGAATGATTAAAAGCACAAATCAAGGTAGTTTATCTCCACATAAATAGAATATCCAGTAATCTCCAATTAAGAAACACTAGTTTATATACTACATATTAAAACGTATTTTCCACGACTATTTGGTACCCCTCATTTAAAATGAGCTATTCCAGTGGATGTTATAATTCAAATTGGGCAGATAATGCAAGGAAAATGTCATTACTTTTATCACTAACAGAAACAAGAGGTTTATAGCAGCAGCCCTGGCAAAGTGTACAATTAAAATTATTAAGAGTGTTGCTTTAAAATATCTCCTGCATTGGTGCAGAATGTTATGACAAGATAAATTTTAAAACATTCAGTTAGAAATATAAATTCCTTGTCAACTTCATATCAAATTGGTGACTAAACTTTAAAACTACAAAATTATTTTTAGGTTTTACATGAAAATACTGCAAGACCATAAAATATTAAATACATTTAGAAAAATAATACATTTCTGCACCTACCTGACTTTTGCTTTTCAGCATCAACAGATTAGTAACTTTGCCAAATGGTATACCTAGTGAAAGGACCTCTGTTTCTGAAACATCATTTGGAATTTTACGAATATGAAGAACACGAGAAGGAGGATTGGGAGATCCGTCTCCTTTAAATTTTTTTGTGTTGTTTCCATTAGCTTGAGAAAAGAAAAAAAATTATTCCATTGAGTTTCTCTGGTATCTTCCGTAATTTTGCAACTGCTTTTATATGTCTCTATAGCTTTAGCTCAATCACACAGCCTTTTATTTGTATTAAAATGCATTATGTTTACATATTTTGATTCCAATATACACAAATTCAAATGATCAAAACATTTAGATTAGGACAAATCAGGACTGAAACCTTTTCATATTTCTTATCAGTGGAAGACTGAACTGAAATTCCTTACATTATCTTGTAGGCCCAAGCCTAAATAACAACAGATGCTTTAAAGAGAAGTCTCAGAAACTTCAATGTATTAAGAAACAAAAGACTTCATTTTGACACACAAAATTTTCAGGTCTAGAAGACTGATCAAACAGATTGCTCTTGAGCTACATCTTAATATTCAAGTACTAGCAGGGCTTGGTGGAACAAAGAGAGGATGGGAGGAAATGAACTGATTAGAGATTAACTGATACACTGTAGTCATAAAGATTGCGTATTTGCATTTAAAACTGCATCAAAGTGAATAGAACTGTATGCAGAAATAATGATGACTTTCGTAACTGCTACTTTTGGAGCTAACACAAGGATAACCAAAAGCAAGTTTAACGAGAGGAAATGGAGGAAACCAACAAACAATTTGAATACAAATGACATGCAAAAAGGCAAATATTTCTTACTGAGCTACATTGGTTTCCATTTAACTGCAGGTTGACAGATGACCAGAGCTGTTGCAGAATTCAGGATCACCTTTAAAACTTATTGGCACAACAAAAGCCAGGATTGCACTGGAAAAGTCTACTTGAGAATCAAGCTCAAGTCTAAGTATCATTCAATAATACATGAATACCCAATACAGCCAAATGAAAGGGTCAAGGCATGAAACATGGTACCAACAGTTACGCACAGTACAAGCAAGCAAGCACATAAGCCTTCAGTGAAATGCAGTCAAACACAATACAGCTTGTCCTCTGCCGAGTAAACTTTGGGGGGGGGGGGGGGAGGAGAGAGGAGGCACAGATCCCAGCTTGAAAGCCATGCTCCCAACGCCTCTTCTTATGGGGTGGCTATAAACAGGTGACAACACGGTTTGAGGCCTAATCCGCATTATGACCAGGGCCAAGCAGATTACTAATAGGTTTCACTCCAGAGTCAGGAATCCTGTAAATTCCCACCGTAAAGTGATTGGTATTTGATTGATTTTGGGTTGGGTTGGGTTGGGTTGGGGGTTGGGGGTTGGGGTTTGGGAGAGAGAAGCATCTTTGGAAGCCAAGAGGCTTACAACAAACCTTCAAACAGAGGATACATTCCTTTCACTGTTTCAGTATACAATGTCTAAATCCAGAATTATGCTTTAACTTTACTCAATATCCATGCAGATGACTGGTCTTCTATTCATGGTGGTCTGAAATAAGTATACATTCTAAATTAATGACTAAAACGACATTCTTAAGCTTTTCTATAATGTATTTTGTATCCATGGGGCATATGCATTGAAGGAAAGTTTTGTATTCTAATATTCCATGACAAATAACAACCTCTTTTATATCTCTCCTTCACAGATAATTTTATCTGCCACATTAACAAAGTGTAGTATGCATATGCCATTCATCTGTAAGAATGCAGAACTGCTTCAAAATAAATGCAGTATTTAAGTACTGCAAGTAATGCAGATGAGGTCAATAACAATTTTGTTGATTGTTACTAAAGGAGACTTTCCTTAATGGATTTGAACCCACTGTTGCCAAAGCTCAGTTTCAAGTCACCATAGGAAACACTTCCTGTGTAACATATTAGCTCCCAAAAATTTTGTCACAACTACTATACATACATCAACATGCCTTATAACTGGTTTACAAAAAACCAGTTAATCTTCAATGAATAGTTACCTCATTAGTGTCACACACTGCAATTTTGTGGTGAAGACCACAAAATGGCCTTAACATTTTCCAAATGTTATTTCGCTAGAATACATCCCTTAATCTCAAACACTAAACCGAAATATTAGGAATTTAAGTTTCCCCACCTTCAGTTTCTATTGGACCATTAGCACAATACTCAGAACTCACCAAGTAGATGTCCAACTCATTCACTAGCATGTGTTTTTTTCTAAATTATGAAAATGTCACAACTTTTAAACCAGTTGTGATAAGGATTCACCAGTGTCTGTTAGTATTAGATGCATCTGCTTTGTATACTGTTGTGTCAAGCACAAGGGTGGTAAATAAGCATCTCTTGGCACCTTCATTGCATCATAGTACTTTCCCAAATGTGAAGCTGTGTTGCTGAAACCTACAGTAGTGATTTACTGCAAATGGAAAACTGTCAAATGCAGTTAGCTTATATTATCTTCAATTGAATTTAACATTGCCTCTAATATAGTGCCTATAAAAAGTATTCACTCCTCCTTGGAAGTTTTCATGATTTATTGTTTTACAACATTGAATCACTGTAGATTTAATTTGGCTTTTTTCTGACACTGATCAACAGAAAATTTGTCATTCAAATTAATTAGAAATATAAAACAAAATAATTGATTGCATAAGTATTCCCCCCCCCTTTCTAATATGGCACACCAAATCATCACTGATGCAGCCAATTGGTTTTAGAAGCCACATAATTAGATAAATAGAGATCACCTGTGTGCAGTCAAGGTGTTTCAATGGATTGTAGTAAAAATACACCTGTGACTGGAAGGTCCATCTGCTGGTGAGTCAGAATCCTGGCTGAAACTACACCATGAAGTCAAAAGAACACTCCAAACAACTCCGCAGAAGGTTATTGAAAAGCACAAGTCAAAAGATGGATATAAGAAAATTTCCAATTCACTGAATATCCCTTGGAATACAGTTAAGTCAATCATCAAGAAATGGAAAGAATATGGCACAGCTGTAAATCTGCCTAGAGCAGGCTGTCCAAACTAACGAGGGAGGCCACCCAAGAGACCTATGACAACTCCGGAGGAGATGGGAGAGAGACAAAGAGAAAGCTACTGTTGAAAAAAAAATTCACAAGAAATCTCGGCTAGAATTTGCCCCAAGGTACATGGGAGACAAGTCAGTTGGAAAAAGGTTCTATGATCTGATAAAACCAAAACTGAGCTTTTTGGCCATCAGACTAAATGCTATGTTTGGAGTAAGCCAAACACCGCACATCAAAAACACACCATCCCTACCATGAAGCATGGTGATGGGTGCTTCATGTAATGGGATGCTTCAGTGCAGCAAGCCCTGAAAGGGTAGAGGGTAAAATGAATGTAACAAAATACAGGGAATTCATGGAGGAAAACCTGATGCAGTCTGCAAGAGAACTGTGACTTGGGAGAAGATTTGTTTTCCAGCAAGACAATGACCACAAGCATAAAGCCAAAGCTATACAGGAATAGCTTAAAAACAACAAAATTAATATCCTAGAATGACCAGGTCAGAGTCCAGACCTCAATCTAATTGAGAATTTGTGGCTGGACTTGAAAGACTTTTCACTCACAATCCCCATACAATCTAACAGAGCTTGAGCGTCCTGTACAAAAGAATGGGGGAAAATTGCAGTGTCCAGATGTGATAGAGACCTATCCACACAGACTCATGGCTGTAATTGCTGCCAAAGGTGCAGCTACTAAATACTGAGTCGAAGGGGGTGAGTAATTAACCAATTATTTTGTTTTTAATAATTACAATAAATTTAGAGCTATTTATAAAAACTTGTTTTCACTTTGACATGAAAGAGTCTTGTTCTGTCGATCAATGTTAAAAAAGCCAAATTAAATCCATTGTGATTCAATGTTCAAAAAAAAACATGAAAACTTCTGGTGGAGGGGGGTGAATACTTTTTATAGGTACGGCATATTATCCAATAGCACCAATACTGACAGCACATTTAAAATGGTGATTATTGGCAAAAAAGCTTATTGCCAAATTACTGACAACCATTCTTGTACCATTGGGAAGTCCCAATGAACGATGGCCAAAAAAAGCATACCAAGCCATAATTTTTTCCTGGTGTCTCTGATCTTTTCTCTTCTTGAGATCTGGTGTAGAAGGCTACAATCAGGACAATATTCAGTAACCCATTGCCAAAAAACCACTCTAAAAGCAAATAAATACTGAGACCACACAACCATATTCTCCTCCCCTGACCTCTTTCCACTCTCCAAGCCTCCTGAAAGGTTTGCTCTTTCTAACAGACTTCTCACCATTAGTACCTGATCCCTAAAAATACTCATCACGCACAGCCTTCTAGTTGGCCCATTCATTGGAGTCAGTGCAAGCCAGTCACACTCATTCCATCTCCTCTACCTAGTAATATAACAAATGTTATTCTGATTCTGGAAAAAGCAAACAGTTGAGCTTTACTTAACTTATTATCCTATATCGGGAATATTTCATTTTAGGTCTCATCAGTTCTAACCTTTCCATAGTACAATGTAAACTTATCCTTTTAAAACTTACTATTACCTCTTCCTCTTATCACCCATGACATTAGACATTCTCAATTTTATCCCTCTTCATGTTTAACTACTAATCTCTTGCATTGTTTTTGAGGAAACATGTATGCTGCTCGACTTGCCTAGTATTTTCCCGCATTTTAAGACTTATGACATCCAGCCTGAATCATTCACAATACGAAAGACCCTCAGGCATATTAAACTATTAAAGAATTTATATTAAAAAAATAATACAATGATAATACACACATATTTAGATGCCACAAGTGCTCTTATGGGATCAAAGCCAAAGTTCTTTAGAGAGCATTGTTTCCCAGCTCGGAGGTTTCTCGAGAACAAAATTCTCCTGGTATCATGCTACTTACAGCTTCTCTACAAAATTAACTGCTCCCCCTCCCAATCTAAGTCAGCAACTTAATAGCTGAGGGATGAGCACACTGAAAAGGCATGGTGAACAATAAAAATCTACGCTTTTTGGGAATTGAACATTCAGAAAAGCCAACATTTTTAAAGTAAGCCTATGGGGAAACATGTTAAAATTAAATATATGCAATTAATCATACTCACTAACAAGATCATTTGTATCATCATAAAATCAGGGTCCGAAAATTTCATAAAGAAACCTGTTTTACTTGGTATATAAACAATGTTTCAACAGTGTTCATTTACTATGCTCCCAGGACATCACATCCTCAACATTTTAATTTCAACCATACCACCTATTTGCTTCAAGGACACAAATTTGGCAGTCCATTTGAAATCAAATCAAGTTTTGTTCTGAGCAACAAAATCCGCTGGAGGAATTCAACACAAGTCAAGCAGCATACTTGGGGGATTGTACAGCTTGAAATCCTGCATCAGAAGCTCAACCCTAATCCCACCACACACCCTAGCACTGCTCCCCCAACACAGATGTTGCTCAATCCACTGAATTCTTCCTGCATACTGTTTGTTGCCCCAAATTCTAGTGTCCATAGTCTCATGCATCTCCAAGTTTCATTTTGAGTCTGATATGTAAAGTGTTGGAACAGACTCTTAGGTAGGCATATGGATGAAAGAAAAAATGGCAGGCTATCTGGAACAGCAGGGTTAAATTGATTAAAAGGTCAGCAGTTATTGTTCTATGTAATAAATGAGTTGCAAATACCTGCAGCCGAAGTAGAATTGCTCATGGTAGAGGGGCCGTTAACAATACCAGCAGAAAGCAGCTCGTCAGATCCTCTCTGCAAAACAAAAAAAATCAGTTGATTTGCCAGCATTTGAAGTTTTTAATTTTTTTAAATTTTAACTTTATTTTCAAAATTTTCAAAAAACAATGAAATCAACAAGAACATACAAGCTCAGACGTGTAACAATAAAAAGAAAAAGGGACATTAGAGGGATGCCTATTGTACAAAGTGCTAAACATTAAGTCTCAAATAAGGGCCATGAGAAATCAGCTGGGGGGAAATTATTCATCTGCCCCCAGCCTCATCTAGGGAGGCAAGAAATGGGATCCCAGGTTGCTGAAAATTTTATAACTGAATTGGTTCTCAAGAACCCAAGTCTCTCCATCTGTTTGACTGAGATCATATCAGTCATCCATCTCTGAAAAGAAGGGGGAGAGGATGATTCCCATTCTCTCAAGTCTTTTGGTGACAGTCATCCCCAGCATCAGACTGTTGTATCACTGTAGGGAAACAGTGGATTGCGAACAGCCAAAGATGGCGAGACCAGCTTCCAAGGGGAAGGATCTTTTATAGGCCCTTGAGTACCAGTCAAATATTTTGGACCAAAATCCAGTCAGCGATGGGCAAAACCAAAAGGTGTGTGACAACGTGCCCTCCGTCCCTTGACATCTATCACACATTGGCAAGACTGAAGGGTAAATCCTGTGCAACCTGAGTTTAGAATAGTGAAGACGGTGGACAACTTTAAACTGGATCAGTTGGTGTTTGCTGTTAACAGAGCAAGCTTGTATCACAGACAAACTCTTGTCCCAGGCAGCTTCAGATAGTTCAACGCCCATTTCCTCTCTCCAGGCCTCCCTGATCTTCACAGTAGAGGCCTATAGTACAACCATCGAACAAACGAACAAACTTAGAAATGAGATGCTTGGAGTCAGGAGGGTTCTTTAAGTTATCAAAAAATGCTTCCTGGAAGGATATCAAACTTACAAATCTTAAATTGAGTGTAGTGTCTAATTTGTAAGTAGCAAAAAAAGTGCGAATGGGGCAGCTCAAATTTCTCTTTCAGCAGACTAAATGTTGCAAACCGTCCCTCTACGTACAGGTCTTCGATAGAAACCAGACCCTTCTCCCTCCAAGCATGGTAGGTTTTATCTGACCATGAGAGTAAAAAAGGAGTGACTGAAACAGATTGGTGTTTGTACAGAGGTCTCTGGTAAATTCAGAACACTCCTAATCTGATTTAGAATTCTGACGGAATTTTTCAAAACAAAACAAACTTTTTGAAATCCCAGGCTTTTCTAACTTAGAGAACAGCATGGCTTGCAAGGAGAAATTGACAGGAGTTTTTAATTCTTAAATTAATATTCATTGATATACAAGTAGCATATGGGAAACATTACATAAGTAGTTGAAAAAATCAACTGGAAAATAACCCTGAACTTAACTGATGATACTTACACCTGACAATGGAACTGTGGCTAAAGGGATCAGGGGGGTATGGGGGGGAAGGCTGGTACAGAGTTCTGAGTTGGATGAACAGCCATGATCATACTGAATGGCAGTGCAGGTTCGAAGGGCCGAATGGCCTACTCCTGCACCTAATTTCTATGTTTCTATGAACTGATTTGCATTCTTTTGTCAATTAATCCCACCACTGGGACAAATTAACTCAAGTACTTTTGTTTATAATGAGCAATTTTCAAGATGTCTTAGAATTGACAAGTGCCCCCACAACAAAGTCCAAATTACAAAAATCAAATTGACAGTACATCCTATAAAATATGTAAGACATTGGAATACGATGTACACACACACAAAAAAAATGTTAAGGTTTACAAAACCGTTCCATTTTCTTCAAAATACATGGCAACAATTGGTTGGAAGGTATTAAAACACAACAATTATATTAAAACACGCATTCCTAGGCTCTGCACATCCTGGAACAGAAGCAAAAATGCTGACATATATTGCAACAAATTTAAGTACTGGAATATTTTGCATATCATCTTATACTGCTGGCTTACTTGCAATCCTTATTTCATTATTTACAAGATTCACAGACTAACCCAACAATCTGACTTCACTGGCTTCCAATTTCTGTCTTCTCATGAGCATGATTGTTAAATATAAATACGCAAATTCAATGACTACTCAGCCCCCTAAACTTGTACTACCATTTAACAACTTAGCAGCTCGAAGTCTGAACTCCCATGTACCAAAGATACCTTTCAACCCTTGGCTTATCAAATACCTGTATCTGCATTTAAAACATTCTCCAAGAGTCTGCTCTCAGCACCTTTGCCACATGGCCCTCAGAATAAATTTCACCTCAACTTAAATAATTTAAACAATGACCATATCTACATTTTGTCCCCACAACCCGTCAAGACAACCTCAGAACTGTTTCAATCAATCACCTTCACATTCTTAAGCAAAATTATTGTGCATAGCAATGCAGATAAAGTCTGACCAATGTCCTACAAATACAATCCTTCAACTCAATGTCCCAAACAAGCACCTTGCAAACCTCCCTAACTTTTACTACACTAGTTAGCTAGCTTTGTATTCCCCCCCCCTCACATTTCCCCATAAAGTAGTTGAATTTCCAGACCTTTCTCCATTGAACTTGGCTATCCAGTCCTCAACACAGATGGGTAGCTAAGTTGTTTGTGAAATCAAATTTAGTAACTAACCCTCTGGACAGGTCAGTAATGGAAATTATGACTTGTTCAGGTCCAATACCATGAAGCACCACTTAGAACACATTGGGCTTCTGGTAGGCAGAGAGTAGCAAGCACCTCTTATGGAAACAATGGGGGAAAATCTTGAGTGAATGTCAAATAATGAACTTTCTGAATAGCCTCATGAAATAAGTTAAATTTATTATCACCATATACAACCCCGAAATTCATTTTCTTGCGGATATACTCAGTAAATCCAAGAATCCTAATAGATTCAAAGAAAGACCACACCCAACAGGACGAACAAACATCCACTAGACACTAGAATACTACAGCATAGTACAGGGCCTTTGGCCCTCGATGTTGTGCCGACTCATATATTCCTTTTTAAAACAAGTACTAAACCCACACTACCCTGTAACCCTCTTTTTCTTTCATCTATGAGCCTGTCCAAGAGGCTCTTAAATACCCCTAAAGTTTTAAAACCTCCACCACCATCCCTGGCAAGCCATTCCAGGCACCGACAACCCTGTGTTAAAAAAACTTACCCTGATGTCTCCCCTAAACTTCCCTCCTTTAACTTTGTACATACACCCTCTGGTGTTTGTTATTTGTGCCCTGGGAAACAGGTACTGGTTATACACCCCATCTATGTCTCTCATAATTTTGTACACCTCTATCGTCCCCTCTCATCCTTCTAAGCACCAAAGAGAAAAGTCCCAATTCTGCTAGCCTTGCCACATAAGACTTGTTTTCCAATCCAGGCAACCTCCTGGTAAGTCTCCTCGGCACCCTCTCCATAGCTTCCACATCCTTCCTATAATGAGGTGACCAGAACTGGTTTCACATGACCTCTCTACTCTTGAACTCAATCCCCCTATTAATGAAGCCAAGCATCCCATAGGCCTTCTTAACTATCCTATCAACCTGAGCAGTGACCTTGAGGGACGTATGGCTTTGAACCCCAAGGTCCCTCTGTTCATCCACTCTTAAGTAACCGACCATTAACCTGTACTCGGCCTTCTGGTTTGTTCTTCCAAAATGCATCACCTCACACTTATCCAGATTGAACTCCATCTGCCACTTTTCCGCCCAACTCTGCATCCTGTCTATATCCTCTTGTAACCTTCGACAACCTACAGCTCCATCCACAACTCCACCAATCTTCGTGTCATCTGCAAAGTTACTCATCCATCCTTCCGCCTCTTCATCCACGTCATTTAGAAAAATCACAAAGAGCAGGGGTCCCAGGACAGATCCTTGCGGCACTCCACTAGTCACCGACCTCCAGGCAGAATACTCTCCTTCCGCTACTACCCTCCTGTTTTCTTCCTTTAAGCCATTTTTTTTATCCAAACAGCCAAGGTTCCACTGATCCCATGCCTCGACCTCCCGGATGAGTCTCTCGTGGGGGACCTTGACAAATGCCTCACTAAAATCCATGTAGACCACATCTACTGCCCTACCCTCATCAATTTCTTCTGTTACCTCTTCAAAAAACTCAATTAGGCTCGTGAGGCAGGACTTTCCCTTCATAAAGCCATGTTGACTATCCTTGAGTAGGCTGTACTTCTCCAAGTGCTCGTAGATCCTATTCTTAAGAATCCTTTCCAATAGTTTGCAGACCACCAATGTAAGACTCACCAGTCTATAGTTCCAATGTGCAAAAGATAAATTGTGGAAATACCAAAGAGAAAAAAAATCAATAAATATTGAGAGCATGAGCTGAAGAGTTCTTGAAAGTGAGTCCACAGGTTGTGGGAACAGTTCAGTGCTGGGTCAAGTGAAGTTGAATGAAGTTATCCCCAGGTTCAAGAGCGTGATGATTGAGGGAAATAACTGTTCCTTAACCTGGTACTGAGAATCATGAGGCTTCTGTAGCTTCTGCCTGATGGTAGTAGTAAGAGAAGAAAAGAGTATGACCCGGACAGTGGGGGTCCCTAATGGTGGATGCTACTTTCCTGCGACAGTGCTCCCTCCGTGCAAATATGCTCAATGGAGGGGAGGACTTACCTGTGATACACTGGGCTACATCCACTACTTTTTGTCAGATTTTGTGATCAAGGGCATTGGTGTTTCGATACCAAGCTGTGGTAGAGCCAGTCACAATACTTTCCACCACACATCTATCAAAGTTTGTCGAAGTATTAGATGTCATGACGAATCTTCACAAACTAAGGAATTAGAGGTGCTGCTGTGCTTTTTTCATAATTGCACTTACGTGCTGGACCCCGGACAGATCCTCTAAAATAACACAGATAAATTTAGAGTTGCTGACCCTCTCCACCTTTGATCCCCCAATGAGGACCAGCACGTGGAGTTCCAGCTTCCTCCTCCTGAATTCAAGAATCAGCTGTTTGGTCTTGCTGACACTGAGTGAAAGGGTGTTATTGTGGCAGCGCTCAGCCAGATTTTCAATATGCTGATTTGTCACCACCTTTGTATCAATGATACAAAAATAGAAATTAACATCTATGTTAACTCCAATGCAGTGGGTGACATAAAATAAAAGCAAGAAACTCTTAATCTTAAGAAGTTCAACGTCAGTGTCACTAACATCCGAACTAATGAAGACTAGGTCACATGGTCCTTTGTACCAGGGGTCACCAACCTCTTTTGCACCGCGGACCGGTTTAATATTGACAATATTCTTGCGGACCGGCCAATGGAGGTGGGGGTGATAATCACGACCAGAATATAGGTGATGAGTCAACTATAAGTCACTTATAAGTGGCTAATACACTCAATTTTGTCTCTAAAAGGGTTTATCTAACGAATTTAATATTAAACGCACAGCACATATTTTCCTCGTATGAACATATAAAATCATTGCAACACACCAAACAAGAGGAATTCTGCAGATGCTGGAAATTCAAGCAACACACAAAATTGCTGGTGAACGCAGCAGGCCAGGCAGCATCTCTAGGAAGAGGTACAGTCGACGTTTCAGGCCAAGACCCTTCATCAGGACTATCTGAAAGAAGAGCTAGTAAGAGATTTGAAAGTGGGAGTGGGAGGGGGAGGGGGAGATCCAAAATGATAGGAGAAGACAGGAGGGGGAGGGATGGCGCCAAGAGCCGGACAGGTGATTGGCAAAGGGGATATGAGAGGATCATGGGACAGGAGGCCCAGGGAGAAGGAAAGGTGGGGGGGGGAGGACCCCAGAGGATGGGCAAGGGGTAGTCAGAGGGACAGAGGGAGAAAAAGGAGAGTGAGAAAAAGAATGTGCGTATAAAAATAAATAACGGATGGGGTACGAGGGGGAGGTGGGGCATTAGAGGAAGTTAGAGAAGTCAATGTTCATGCCATCAGGTTGGAGGCTACCCAGATGGAATGTAAGGTGTTGTTCCCCTACTCCTCTTCTCAACCTGTCTCTTGCAAAAATGCCATCCCCTTCTCACAATTCCTCCGTCTCCGCCGCATTTGCTCTCAGAACGAGGCTTTTCATTTCAGGACGAGGGAGATGTCCTTTTTTAAAGAAAGGGGCTTCCCTTCCTCCACTATCAACTCTGCTCTCAAATGCATCTCCCCCATTTCACGCACATCTGCTCTCACACCATCCTCCCACCACCCCACTAGGAATAGGGTTCCCCTGGTTCTCACCTACCACCCCACCAGCCTCCAGGTCTAACATATTATTCTCCGTAACTTCCGCCACCTCCAACGGAATCCCACCACTAAGCACATCTTTCCCTCCCCGCCTCTCTCTGCTTTCCGCAGGGATCGCTCCCTACGTGACTCCCTTGTTCATTCGTCCCCCCGATCCCTTCCCATTGATCTCCCTCCTGGCACTTATCCTTGTAAGCGGAACAAGTGCTACACATGCCCTTACACTTCCACCCTCACCACCATTCAGGGCCCCAGACAGTCCTTCCAGGTGAGGCGACACTTCACCTGTGAGTTGGCTGGGGTGATATACTGCGTCTGGTGCTCCCGATGTGGCCTTCTATATATTGGTGAGACCCAACACAGACTGGGAGATCGTTTTGCTGAACACCTACGCTCTGCCAGAGAAAGTGGGATCTCCCAATGGCCACACATTTTAATTCCATATCCCATTCCCATTCTGACATGTCTATCCAGGGCCTCCTCTACTGCAAAGATGAAGCCACACTCAGGTTGGAGGAACAACACCTTATATTCCGTCTGGGTAGCCTCCAACCTGATGGCATGAACATTGACTTCTCTAACTTCCGCTAATGCCCCACCTCCCCCTCGTACCCCATCCATTATTTATTTTTATACACACATTCTTTCTCTCACTCTCCTTTTTCCTCCCTCTGTCCCTCTGACTATACCCCTTGCCCATCCTCTGGGATTTTTCCCCCCTCCCCCTTTTCCTTCTCCCTGGGCCTCCTGTCCCATGATCCTCTCATATCCCCTTTGCCAATCACCTGTCCAGCTCTTGGCTCCATCCCCCCCCCCCCGTCTTCTCCTATCATTTTGGATCTCCCCCTCCCACTTTCAAATCTCTTACTAACTCTTCCTTCAGTTAGTCCTGACGAAGGGTCTCAGCCTGAAACGTCGACTGTACCTCTTCTTAGAGATGTTGCCTGGCCGGCTGCATTCACCAGCAACTTTGATGTGTGTTGCAACACACCAATATCTCTGAATCAGTGGGAGCCCTGGGCTTGTTTCCCTGCAACAACGTGGTTCTATCGAAGGATGATGGGAGACAGCAATACTCGAAGGGGGTTCCTTATGTCCAGTCTATTCCGCAATTTAGTTTTCCTTGCATTCATTGCAGAAAACCCCACTTCACAGAGATATGATGTTGGAAATGAAAGCAATGTTTTCAGTGCTTTCGTGGCTATCTCAGGATATTCAGCCTTGACTTTGATCCAGAATGTCGGCAGAGATGTTATATCAAACATACTTTTCAGCCCACCATCATTTGCAAGCTCCAGGAGTTGATCTTCTTCCTGTGCTGACATGGATGATTCACCAGGCACATTCACAAATGGGTCACGGACCCATTCCCTTGCACGTCTTGGGTCATTTGCGGTTGGGAAGTAATGCTCGAATTCTGTCGACAGCAAAGATAGGTGATTGTGCACCAGCTTTGAGAAGGACGGTGCAGCCTCAGTCTCTCCCAAAATCGCAGCTAATGCTAGGAACATGTAAAATATGCCCCATCCACTCGCCGTCCCCACAATTCCAGTTTGGCTTTGAAAACAGGCACTATCTGCCAACTTGAAGACAGTTGTCATTCTCCCCTGAAGTGACAAATTGAGTTCATTGAGCAGGTTGAAGACGTCACACATATAAGTTTTGCTATCCACTCCTCGTCACTGAAGTGTGCTGCCAGTAGTGACTTTTTTCCTGAAAGAAATCTCTGTAGCAGCTCTCTTAACTCAAAAACCCTGGCCAGTGTTCTCCCCCTTGAGAGCCACTAGACTTCAATGTGTAAAAGAAGGCGTTTGTGCTCTGCATCCATTTCCTTGCAAAGCTGCTCAGATGTTTCTTAGCCTTAGCAATACGGCTAGCCACTAAGTACGACGCTCTCAGAGCAGCAGTTTTTGTGGAGGTGGTGGCTCTCAGAACTTGCTTCTGTCCCGCTTGCTCACGTTTTTGCCGCTGAAAAAAACTCAACGGATTTGTCTTTAACTGCAGGGTGCTTGGACTCAAGGGGCCAAAGCAGTTTTGAGGGCTTCATTGCCCCATTAGACAGCTTGCCGTCACATATCACACACAGGCGGCTTACAGTGTGAGTCACCAGTTACATTAAAGCCATATTTTATGTACGACTCGTCATATTTTCTGTTGAAGGAAGCTTTCTCTTTTTTCTTTGCAGTCTTGACCTCAGCTGTCTCTGCGTTATCATCGTTAGGCCTTTTATGTCCCCTACCACCTCTTCCAATGAAACTCTCAAGTGACTTTTTTTCCCCACTCATCATACCGCCAAACCATATCGTTTCCTCACAGCCCGGTAGCATATGCTTTGCGGCCCGGTGGTTGGGGACCACTGCTTTGTACCAAGTTGGCTATTCAATAGTATCATGACTCATCTAAGCTTGGCATAAACGATAGATGGATAGATAGACAGACAGACAGACTTGATTAATTCCGAGGGAAATTTGGTTTCGTTACAGCCGCACCAACCAAGAATAGAGCATAAATATAGCAATACAAAAAAAAAACCCCAACAATCAAACACCAAAATGCAAACTATGCCAGATGGAAAATAAGTCCAGGACCAGTCTATTGGCTCAGGATGTCTGACCCTCCACGGGAGGAGCTGCACGTTCGATGGCCACAGGCAGGAACAACCTCCCGTGCCGTCAAGTGTTGTATCACGGTGGGATGTGGCCGAAGTCCAACAGTAAAAAATTCAATATCCAGTCTGCAAACACGTTCCTCGATCGTAATATACCCTAGATTACACCATCCGTTGTTAGCCAGATCAGTAAGCACCCAGTTCCTTTACGCTTACCGCTCTCAGTGCACTTCCAGTCAGCCGGAACGGTATTACCCACCGAACTCCTCTTCTCCAAAGGTCTCTGTTGTCTCAACCCGGTCCTCTTTCCTCGGCTTTGTGATTCCCCCTCTGTGTGTTTTCCTCCGGATTTCAGCAGGGATGGCCGCCGCTCTGTTGGCTAAGCCGGCCGGTGTTTGCTGGTCCGTGGAATACACAATGCAACCTTGCTTCTGTCCCGCGTGTCGGGATGTAACCATTTCCAGCGCTAAAGAAAACCCAAATAAAACTCTCTACCAGCATGTTAGAGAGGGTGCAGCTTCGACGTGTTACCGTGAGGGAAAAAAAATACAAAAAATAACGTAAATTAAAAAGTAAGAAGAAAGTAAGAATAGATCGGAACGACTGTACCAGGCTGCATGCACGACCGGCGCATACGCACTATGCAACTGACTATTCCTTATAATCTTTAGCTCCCTAACAAAAAGATTTAGCTCAATATTAAACACATTAAGTGACCCAGCTGCCTGGAGTTTCTCAAATGGAGACTGTTCCTCGACTTGAAATTCCACTTCATTTGCCTTAATAACACTCTCTTGTCCTGGACTTCCCTTGGGGTCTAAACACCCGCCAACAATTTTGTTAAGTCCCGCCACACTAAAGATCTAAATTCTAATGATTAAAGGCACAATCTTTCATTAAATGCCAGTTCAACTAAGATGAACTTTTTTTTTGAAGGAAGAAAAACATCCACCTACATATTCTCTTAATAAGGAAATCAAAATGGTACTATCCTCCAGATGCACCCACAGCATTCTGCATTCATGGCCAGCATAATGTTAAGCATGCTATGTTCACTCTAACACTGACGAGTCCATTCTCTCTATACATGAGATGTTTATTTTTCACTTTATGCAGTGTTTAAATTTTTCATTAACTTCTTTTTATTACATATGCAAAGTCACTTCTCAGAACTGTCTGTGGTGTGCAGAGACCTGTGCATCACATGGGAGTTTTCCCAGCACCTTGTGAAATTTTCCATTTGTGACATTATGGCAGCACTCAAAAAATTTCAGATATTTTCAGATTACGGAATTTTGGATCAGGGTAACCCAACTTGTACTAGCCTTTTGAGATATGATGTCAACTAAGCCTTTTGAAATGGAGTTACACAGGCAGAAGGTGGTATCATCAGGTAGTGACACACATAAAAGTTGCTGGTGAACGCAGCAGGCCAGGCAGCATCTCTAGGAAGAGGTGCAGTCGACGTTTCAGGCCGAGACCCTTTATCAGGACTAACTGAAGGAAGAGTGAGTAAGAGATTTGAAAGTTGGAGGGGGAGGGGGAGATCCAAAATAATAGGAGAAGACAGGAGGGGGAGGGATGGAGCCAAGAGCCAGACAGGTGATAGGCAAAAGGGATACCAGAGGATCATGGGACAGGAGGTCCGGGAAGAAAGACAAGGGGGGGGGGGGAACCCAGAGGATGGGCAAGGGGTATATTCAGAGGGACAGAGGGAGAAAAAGGAGAGTGAGAGAAAGAATGTGTGTATAAAAATAAGTAACAGATGGGGTACGAGGAGGAGGTGGGGCATTAGCGGAAGTTAGAGAAGTCGATGTTCATGCCATCAGGTTGGAGGCTACCCAGACGGAATATAAGGTGTTGTTCCTCCAACCTGAGTGTGGCTTCATCTTTACAGTAGAGGAGGCCGTGGATAGACATGTCAGAATGGGAATGGGATGTGGAATTAAAATGTGTGGCCACTGGGAGATCCTGCTTTCTCTGGCGGACAGAGCGTAGATGTTCAGCAAAGCGGTCTCCCAGTCTGCGTCGGGTCTCGCCAATATATAAAAGGCCACATCGGGAGCACCAGACGCAGTATATCACCCCCGCCGACTCACAGGTGAAGTGTTGCCTCACCTGGAAGGACTGTTTGGGGCCCTGAATGGTGGTAAGGGAGGAAGTGTAAGGGCATGTGTAGCACTTGTTCCGCTTACACGGATAAGTGCCAGGAGGGAGATCAGTGGGGAGGGATGGGGGGGGAACGAATGGACAAGGAGTACATGAAGTTGCGTAGGAGCGATCCCTGCGGAATGCAGAGAGCCAGCCTGATGGCATGAACATCGACTTCTCTAACTTCTGCTAATGCCCCACCTCCCCCTCGTACCCCATCTGTTACTTATTTTTATACACACATTCTTTCTCTCACTCTCCTTTTTCTCCCTCTGTCCCTCTGAATATACCCCTTGCCCATCCTCTGGGTTCCCCCCCGCCGCTTGTCTTTCTTCCCGGACCTCCTGTCCCATGATCCTCTTGTATCCCTTTTGCCAATCACCTGTCCGGCTCTTGGCTCCATCCCTCCCCCTCCTGTCTTCTCCTATTATTTTGGATCTCCCCCTCCAACTTTCAAATCCCTTACTCACTCTTCCTTCAGTTAGTCCTGATGAAGGGTCTCGGCCTGAAACATCGACTGCACCTCTTCCTACAGATGCTGCCTGGCCTGCTGCGTTCACCAGCAACTTTTATGTGTGTTGCTTGAATTTCCAGCATCTGCAGAATTCCTGTTGTTTGCGTTTAAAATCATCAGGTAGTGAACCGTTTATAATTGTATTCCAAAATATTTTCCCTACATGATAGTCATTTGGCTATCAATTGTCTCCATTGAAGTCATGTAATCAATGAGCATCCCTACTGAATCCATGGCTTATCCATGCACACATGCAGTAATATTTTTTTTAAAACACACAAGATTAAAACATACAAGTTGGCGGTGTCATGGAAATGTACACTTAATACTGCAAAATTACTTATCCAAACTCAATCTGCTCAAAAGAAACTTTTACATGAAGCTTTATGAGCAATAAACCACTGAAATCCAGCACTAAGCAAAAAGACCAAAGAGTTGGACAAATCTATTCTTTTTGATTCGCCTTACATGGCATTTCATTTTAAAGCACAAAACCAAAAAGTTGTAATCAGCATTCAGAGCAGTTTATTGAAATCTATCCAATCTCCAGCTGCTTCTTATGATCTAATTCTTATATTAGACTTCAGGTTCAGCCAAATCAAACTGCCTTACACAGATGATTATATGAAACAATGCTTTTAGATAAAGCAGCAACGAAACGGATCACCTGCTTCAAATATCCACACATTCTCTTCAAGAGAATTTTGTTCGGGTTCCTTCCAAGCTTCACCTGACCAATACTACAAAATTTCTCAAAATAATAGATGTTGCTCATCTTGTTCACACATGCTACAGATTTAAGGCAATGGCCTCTTCAAGACACCACATATTTGATGATAGCAAACTTCAGCTCAAAAACTGTAGCAAATTGGTAGATAACTATGAAAATGTAGTAACTGTAGAATGCCTCTCCAATTGCTGGAGTGCTGGTACTCAGCAGATCAAGCAGCATCTTTTAGAAGGGAATAAGCAACAAACAAAAAGGGGCAAAAGCCAAGGAGCAGGGAAAAGTGAGGAGTACAAACTGACATGTAATAAGTGAATTTCTACGTTTGTTCCTATTTCTGCCCTTAATATTACCTGCATAGTAGCTTGTTGCTTTCATAACTAGGGCACCATCTTTTATCAAATCAAGAGACCTTCCCTTCCCCCACCCCCTCCCCAAAAGCTAGCTATGACTCAAACCAGTAAGGTACAAATGTATCTGAGAGAAGGAACCAAAGTCTTGAGGTACCAAATAAATAGCTTAGATATTGTTCCAGTAAAAATATGAGATTGTTCTGGGATGAGTGTACAATTGCTCATTAAGCAGCATTAGATATAACATTGCAAGATCTTACAACATAATACTAAATTAATATATGACATTAATTTAGTGTTTTCTTTAATCAAATGCTATCAGGAGTTCTAAAAAGGTACTTAGTGGATAAATAGAAAGCCTGTATCAAAGCATTGTGTATTTGTGAGAATGTTAAATAAAAATCAATACATTTGACAACCAATGTACAAGCAATAAAATTTGCTTTGAATTCAGAAATAGGGATACTAAACTTGACTTCACAAGAATGATTTTGACTCAACATTACAAAAGGTTGCACAAAATAATTTTTGCACCAGAACGACAGCATTGGTCATGAATAAAGGCCTTCTATTGAAGTTTCCCAGACAAGCAGGTTTATCAACAGCGTGACAGGCCTTGATGGCTATGTTTTCCTGTGACTTTTTAAAACACTATCACCACCTAATGTGCTATCACAATGTTAAAATCCAATCATGCTACTCAGGAACATAGATTCAATAATATTATGCAAAGCAGATGATTACCAGTTCAGAAATTAATAGTTTACAATATGTTCCTCCCTCCCCCAGCCATGGTCAAAAAAGTGTACTGATTTTTATCTTGATCCTTTCTTCAAATATAATTCTAATTCAGTATTTACATATACAATTACTCACAATCTGCCCAATAACCTTTAATAGACTAATTTGTCAGAATAAAGGTTTAATACAGAATAATTATTGCAATTAAGGACAAAAACTTCAAAATTAATGCTTTTTGACAAATTAAGAAATGCATCCTACATTTTATTTACATATCAAGCACCCTTGGGCACCTATCATAAAATTGCCCTGGGGAGAATCAGTTTCAGCCATAACTTACCCTGACAAGGCCTTTTGAGGAGATATAGGACACCAGTTTAATGATTAAGCAAGTATAAAATAGCTTAAGGAGCAGTTAAGGTGAGCAGACTTTTATAACAAGCAAATGAGAAAAGTACAAATACACTCCAGTTTTCTTTAAAAAAAATGCAGCCATAATTTAGCCTACAATACTATGAAACAGTCATATCTGATGTGCAAGTAACTTCAAGTGTTAACAATGCAGAAACTAGAAATCAGCAAAACTTGTACTCAAAATTATTGGATGCTGACTTGCAACAATTGTGCCTATTACAATTCAAAATTGTCAACAACTTGCATAAAACAAGAACTGAAGAACTGACTGCTGCATACAGAGTACAAACCCAGTTAGAAGATGACAAAAAAAATTGAAGGATTTCAAGAATGCACAAGGGTGCACTGTGAAGCAGTCCCATCAAGCGGTGGAGATTAACATTATGTCAGAAGTGGATCAGTAAAGCTCCAACAGCATATTAATGTGTCAAACACCAATAACTCTCACCATAGGATGCATCTTCAGTTTGCTGTTTTGAACTTGTAGGAATCTACAATATTACATGTTCATACTACTATAGAAATAAACACAACTCAAACATTGAACATCTCTCACTCAGCACCATGATCCCTCTCCTTCCCCATTTTGCCAATCTGCTCAAAGACACCATAATGTAATGGATTAAATAAGATATCACAAGTATATTTCAAACTAAAATCTTCTTCCATTATGAATTGGTTTTAATGCAGGTGAACAAGTACAAACTTACATGGAAATTGAAAATATGCTAATTTTTTGAATAACCCAGAAGAAACTAACACGTCCTTGTTTTTATTCAATGAAATGAATGCAGCTCTAGTGAAACCTTTTTAACTAAAACAAAATCTAAGTTGCAATGCTTGAAGGAAAAACAATTTTAAATCCATTCTGTCTCAACAGCGACACACCTAAACATATAAATATCAAACACCTTCTACAAAATTGGTTAAGTTCACCTACAAAACTTGAAACTGTTCTCCTGACAAAGCTATAAAAAGCTGAGCTTCTGCAATGTTTAGTATATGTAAATTTCAAAAATCCTGAAAACAATGTACCTCCAATAGTTGATCATAGCATTAAGCATACCAGTCAGTATTCTTTAAAAGAAAAAAAAATTCCACTGAATAATACAAGAGAAGCTGAAAAGGGTATTAAAACTAAAGACAACAGGCTCAAATAATAACTGATTCAAGCTAACATTAAGTTTAAAGTACTTCAATATTATTCAAGTAAATACTTTGTACTTGAAATTGTGGTCACTTCATCGCGTAACGAAATAGACCGACTGCAAGTATCATGGAGAGGTTGCCACTGCAGAATGATTGGTTATCACCGTAGAAACAAGTGTCTTCTGAAGCCTGCAACAGCTGCAGGCTTAGCCACACGTGCTTTGCCCACAGAGCTCATGAGGTCCATTGTCTGATACATCAATTATTGAGAACCAGTGGAAAGAAGACACTTCTCAGCTCCATGCCTAATTAGAACCCTAGTTTCGTCCATGTAACATTCATGAAGAATGGCAAATTCTTAAAGGAACTTTCAGGAACCTTCCAAATGATGAACTTATCTATCACTCTCGATCAACTATTTTCCATTTTACCTTGCAGGATGCATGTGAATAATTGCCAAAGGATTCATGCTATTGCTGCCAAGGTAGTTGTCAGTTTAATTCAACTCTGCTGGCCTTAGAGATTTTACCTTTAAGTTCTGATTTTAGTCAATCGTAACCAATTGGCATATGGGTGCAACAGCTGCAGTTTGACAATTTTCTCTGCACCAGGGAACAACTTCAAAAGGTTTGAAGGGGTTCACAAAAAAATGACATTTAGTAACAGAGTTGGTCAAATCCAAGTCACTTCTGCAAAAACAGCCCCAGTGTAATTAGTGTATTATTCTGCCACTATAATTTCTTCAATCAACTTGTATGTAAAGGAATAAACCTCTCATAAGTCAACATCTAGTTCAAACTATTTTTGAATTCCTTTCTAATGATTTATGCAATCAAATTCTGTAAACACAGCAAATAAAACAGTGCTCTTTGTTCCCCATTTAAACCACATGTTCATGCAGTGTTGCCATCCTGAACTTTAGGTTTGAGAGAATAAAATAAATAATGAGACTGAAACCCCATCTGAGCACTTAACCATGAACAAAGTTCAAAGTTCATTTACTATCAAAGTATGTATACATTATACAACCCCAAGATTCGTCTCCTTACAGGCAACCACAAAACAAGGAGCCCAAAAGAACCCATTAAAAAATCCAACAAATAAGCAAGCAAACAGCATTCAGATCAAAAGTAAGCCCACAGGCATGAACCCCAGAGTAGACCCACAGCCTCAGTGCAGTGAACAGCAGAGTAAATTCTCGTGGAGGAGGACGAGCTCAACTCTCATCTGCGGTCCCAACACCCTGCTTTTTCCAATCCATCCAGCCCAGCATTTTAATTGACTAAATAGGTCATTCCTCGCACTAGGGCCCTGTGCTTTGATACACTCTAGGCCTGGTTCCCCACTGCCACATTTCAGCCCAACCCAATCTTTCCAAATCAGCCTAGTGCTTAAATCGATGAAACCTTGCTCTTGGTGGACAGACTCCGAAACTCCTCCACTCCACTCGCTCCAACTCTGTCTCTGACTTCAAACACATGCATTGACTACACTCACATCCATCCATATGCCTCAAACTTCAAGTCAGCTTCACCTTCACCTGCCTCTTCATTGTTTGTGGTGATCATTTACCATTAAGTAAAAATGTTGTTAAAGTACTTAATTGCAATTCTCGCTTTGCAAACTGCCAGTAAACTGTCACCTTCAGCAGCGCTGTCTTAAGGCAGAAATAACAGAACTAGAGAGCAAAGGACTTCACAAATATCAATTCACGTGCAGCAATGCAAAAGCAAACTAAAACCAGTTTGAACTGGATCAAATAATGAGCTTGGTTTCTTCAACACGGTCCAACCCGATGTGCCAAGATATGCAATACTGATTGCTTATGCAAAATGATGAGAGGCATGAAACAGCATTAGGTTGTCATTATAAGTTATGTGACTAGTAATGTAAAAGCTATACTTTAACATGGCTACTAGGAAACATTATTAAACACTCGAAGTTAATTTTTACTACTACAAGCACTACCATATGCTACTGGAATAATCTTAAGCATTTCAACTTGGAAATTATTGGACAAATAAGCATTTTCTTAAGATACAATAAAATCAAGTCTGAGAGAAATAGTGAGGTGTTGTTCATGAACCATTCAGAAATCTGATGACAGAGGGGAAGATGTCCGAAATTGCTGAATGTGGGTGGTCAGGCTTTTCTACCTTCTTTCCAATGGTAGTAATGTTAAGAGCACATGTACTGTACTGTGACACAATCAGCAAACTTCTAAACATTAGGGATTCTGCAGATGCTGGAAATCTTGAGAAATAAACACAAAATAATGGAGGATCTCAGCAAGTCAGACAATACCTATGAAGGGAAATAAACAGATGACTGATCAGGCTGAGTACTGTGGGCTACCATCAAATTTCTGCTTTAAGTAATAGCATCAAACTATAATGGAGGTGTGCAAGAGCAAGTTCATTGGCTGTAAACATTTCTTTTAAATCTTCCAAGTCAGTTTCAAACGTAATTATATACCCATGTTTAAACAACATTCATTAGCAAACTGCTTAACAAGCTTTCGGTTTTGGCCCAGAAGATACTCGTCTAGATTCTGTAATCCAATACCTAGATCAAGGTGGGACACTTGAGAAAATAAATGAGGCAACCAAGCTTTAAGCATTAATCAGTGGTAGCAAAATATATGAATATCACCATTTGCTACTTTAAAGACTATTATCTGTTAGATTTGCACTTTCCTTATTTGAATAGATTTCCAGATCATCAGACTTGCAAATAATTTTCTGTTACAGATGGTGAGAGAGGTTAATATAACAATGAAATACGAGATTTAGTACAATGGAAGGGAGAAATAATAAAAACTCGATGGAATCATTGAAACAAAAAGAAAAGCAATATCCCAGTTACAGCATGCAATGGCTGTCACGCCATGTACACTGTCAATATATTCCTCAATGTGAATGGCTAAGTATTATATGAACCCCCTTGAGCACAAGTGACAGTATAAATATGATCAAGAAGTTACACCACTTTCAAAGATGAAGCTTTATTCACAACTTCAGGCCAAGTATTCAAGGATTTGTCTAATACAAGTAAAAATGACGTCCTACTTCCTCTTGGTATTATTACTGTGCTCTGGAACACCTGGATGACAAGACAAGCTATATTGCATTCTGTGCATTATTTCTTCGAGGCATCCAGGACTTGTAGATTTTGAACAAAATGCTGTTCCTGCAGTATTTTAACAGTGCAGAAACAAAGCTCCCAATATCATATTTAGTAACAAAAACATCTTTGCCAGGACTCCAAACAAGATTCTGAATTATAAAGAAACCATTGGCATACAAGATTACAATATGCCCTTTTTCACTTCTCTCCAGTCAAAATGATATTTAAGGCATGAAATTGTTCAAGGACATTTGCTTAATTCCAAATGATGCTCATCCAAGGATCAGGCAACTTGAACAGAACTTGAAATACATTCAATTCTTTGAAATCAGGTCTGAAAATCCAATTCCTTTTTGGAAATTGGAAATTATGCTGTTGCCAGATTATCCACTTACTCAAGGGTCAAAACGTGGCACTCTTATCCAAAACAAAATGGCCACAAGGTTCCATTTGCTGAGCACAGTCTAATCTAAGAATTCAATATAGTACTGTCAGAATACCATGGTTCAATTATATTAATCAGACAGACTGTCTGCCAGTTACTGAAGTAAAAGGTAATATGGTATAATGTCAGGAGAATGGTCATTCTAACTACATAGACAAAATAGTTAATACAAAAAAATGTGCTCAGTGTGCAATGTCTATACTGAGTAGCGTCCATTGCCTCAATCCCACGACTGACACCACTCATTGCAGCACCCTGGATACTTAAACAGCCAGCATCATGAACAGAAACTATAATTGCTGTACCAACAGACAGACACTGCATTCTAACTGCTGAATTAATCTAATTGGCCACTACATGTCAGTGGGAACAAACATTGCAATGAAAAAAATTGACAATTCCTAGTATCCATGATTATCTTCTCTGCGGGCCTCTGTAGAAATCACAACGATATCCTGCTTTTTTTAAATCAGTCTATTTTCCAATTTGAAGAAACTTGCCTCCATGCAGGAGTTAATAAAATTATCAAAGCATTCTTGAACAGGAAGCACCTTCACAATTCATTAGAAAGCTCAATATGGCTTTGCCACACAAAATCATGCCACTTAAAGAACATACTGTAGGCTCAAGATGTGAAAGAGAACTAGCTTTTAATCTGCAGCAATACAAGGATTTGACAATACTGTTTAGACTGAGACACTTAAGGATCATAGACTAAAAAGCAAGACTCCAGAGATTAGGACACCAAAGAGGTGGTCTCAGGAGGCACAGGAGCAGTATTGGATTGCTTCAAATTGGTGGGCTGTGTTCAAGAACTCGTGGATTTGAATGAATACATCTCAGTTGTCACAGACTTAATAAAAACAGTCATGATGAGTGTGTCCCCCATAAAATAATTTGGAGTCTTCCTCAACTTTTTGCTGAGGATGTGATTAAACACAATGATGAAGGTGGAGCAGTAGATGTAGTGTATATGGATTTCAGCAAGGCACTTGATAAGGTACCCCATGCAAGACTTATTGAGAAAATAAGGAGGCATGGGATCTAAGGGGACATTGCTTTGTGGATCCAGAACTGGCTTGCCCACAGAAGGCAAAGAGTGGTTGTAGACAGGTCATATTCTGCATGGAGGTCGGTGACCAGTGGTGTGCCTCAGGGATCTGTTCTGGGACCCCAACTCTTCGTGATTTTTATAAATGACCTGGATGAGGAAGTGGAGGGATGGGTTAGTAAGTTTGCTGATGACAAAGGTTGGAGCTGTTGTGGATAGTGTGGAGGGCTGTCAGAGGTTACAGCGGGACATTGATAGGATGCAAAACTGGGCTGAGGAGTGGCAGATGGAGTTCAACCCAGATAAGTGTGAAGTGGTTCATTTTGGTAGGTCAAATACGATGGCATAATATGGTATTAATGGTAAGAGTCTTGGCAGTGTGGAGGATCAGAGGGATCTTCGGGTCCGAGTCCATAGGACGCACAAAGCAGCTGCGCAGGTTGTGGTTAAGGTGGCATACGGAGTATTGGCCTTCATCAATCGTGGAACTGAATTCAGGAGCCGAGAGGTACTGTTGCAGCTATATAGGACCCTGGTCAGACCCCACTTGGAGTACTGTGCTCAGTTCTGGTCGCCTCACTACAGGAAGGATGTGGAAACTATAGAAAGGGTGCAGAGCAGATTTACAAGGATGTTGCCTGGATTGGGGAGCATGCCTTATGAAAACAGGTTGTGTGAACTCGGCCTTTTCTCCTTGGAGCAATGGAGGATGAGAGGTGACCTGATAGAGGTGTGTAAGATGATGAGAGGCACTGATCGTGTGGATAGGCAGAGGCTTTTTCCCAGGGCTGAAATGGCTGCCACAAGAGGGCACAGGTTTCAGGTGCTTGGAAGAAGATACAGAGGAGATGTCAGGGCTAAGATGTTGTTTTTTAAAAACGCAGAGAGTGGTGAGAGCGTGGATTGGGCTGCCTGCAACGGTGGTGAAGGCGGATACAGTATGGTCTTTTAAGATACTTTTGGATAGGTACATGGAGCTTAGAAAAATAGAGGGCTATGGGTAACCCTAGTAATTTCTAAGGTAGGGACATGTTCGGCACAACTTTGTGGGCCGACGGGCCTGTATTGTGCTGTACGTTTTCTATGTTTCTATATCCAAGAACAGAGGAGTGGTGTCAGACAAAGTCAGCTTCCACTGGAAAGAACACTTCAACCATGGTTTCACCAGGATGCACAGGTGTCCAAGACGACACTACCTTTGGTAAAGGGTTTAATATTTCTGTTTAGGAGAGACTGACAAGCCCAAGGACTGCAAATGCTGGGTTTGAGAAATAATGGAAGGTGTTCGTCAACTTGTCTAAATAATGGTCGTGGGCAAGGACTCCTACAGTCAATAGAGATGTTACTTTCTCAACGCAGGTTTTGAGAATGTCTCGAATTACTTCCACCAGCTGCGACAAAGCTTGAGGACAACTACAGAATTTTGGGATCTTGGAATTAGACATATGAGCAAAATGGTAATGTTTTCACTGCAACCACAAGGAGAAGATTCTGACCATTTCCCCATGACCTCAATCTGAACCATCTCCACCTGGTCTCCCCTCAGCCATCAATGCTCGAGGGAAAGCAACCCAAATTTTTCCAGTCCTTCCTTTCTAGTTCAAACCCGCTAAACCAGGAATTATTTTGATAAACATCTTCTGCGCCTTCACATCCTGCCTGTTCTAGGGGATCAGATCTGTACACCATAGAGATCAAGTTAAAAATTAAAGCTAGAAACTATCAGTTACAAAAGTTGCATCAAAAAAATCAAAGCAATGGTGCAGCCAACTGAAGTAAATCAAGGGTGGAATTCAAGGCTCAAGATGAATTGCAGGCAGGATAGTTCAGGGTCATGGAGACATTTTGCAAAAGGTCACCTGGAGTTTGGCTTCTTCAATATGGAGGTCACCACGTAACAAAACACCAACTGTAATTTCTTTACAATTATAGGAATGTTCATTTTGCTCTCATTTTCATGCAGTCCATATTTGGGTTCTTCCCCTCCTCAATATATAATACTCACCTTTCCAAGTAGAACAGAACATTTGTTGATCGTATGACATCTCTTCCACTCAATGCTTTCTCCCACTTTATAGATTTTTATTCAGTCTTCTAAAAGGTAACTCCAAGCATCCCAAGTTGTCTGTTACTCTAATTCCCCATCCCACTTTGGCTCACGCACGACACATACAACTCCAATGATGCACAGCAACAGGTGAAATATTACAACTTGCAGTCCTTAAAACATGATGTGAAATGCCATGACTAATAGTAGCTTCTTCTCAATAGATGTACAAACAACTGGCTTCTATTGCCAGCTGCTTAGCCCCCTCTCCCCCACCACCCAACAACCCTGTGAATACAAGCTGAGGTCAATATGCGAGCATCCTTCAGGAGGGTGAACCCATGGAAAGCATCCAGCCCAGATGGTGTACCTGGCCGAGTACTAAAGACCTGTGCTGATCAGCTGGCTGGAGTGTTCACTAATATCTTTAATCTCTCACTTCAGCAAACCTGAGATACCCACCTGCTGCAAGCAAGTCTCAATCATACAGATGCCCAAGAACGCAATAACCTGCCTCAATGGCTATGGTACAGAATCACTTACCATCACTGTGATTAAGTGCCTTGAGAGGTTGATGATGAAATATACCAATTCCTGCCTGAGAAGCAAATCGGATCTGCTCCAATCTGCCAACCATTACAACAGGTCCACCATTTCAGCAGATACCATTTCATTGGCTTTTCACTCAACCTTGGAAAACATGGACATGAAGGATGCATACAACAGGACATACTTTATCTATTCAGGTTTGGCATTCAAAACAATTATCCACTTTAAACTAATCAACAAGCTTCAAGACCTTGGCCTCGATACCTCCTTGTGGAATTGGATCTTTTATTTCCTCACTTGCAGACCCCAGTCAGTTCTGGTTGACAACAACATCCCTTCCTTAAACTCCATCAGCAAAGGTGGACCACAAGGCTGTGTGCTTAAGCCCCTGCTCTACTCATCTTACACTAATGACTGTGCTTGAGCATTGCTCTAGCACCATGTTTAAGTCTGCTGATGACACCACTGCTGTTGGCTGAAGCAAAGGTGGCGATGAATCTGCATATTGAAAATCTGGCTGAGTGGTGCCACAAAAATCAAGCTTTCAATCAGTGAGCAAGACCAAGGAGCTAATAACTGACTTCAAGAGGAAACCAAAGGTCCATGAACCATTGGGGGAAAATCAGACACGGAGAGTGCGACTCCTCAGTGTTCTTCACCCCAGTGTTATAATTTCAGAGGACCTGTCCTGGGTCCAGCATATTTTACCAAATTTTACTTTTCTTTCCTAAAAGGAAGTAACAAAGTCTTGCATTTTAAATATCTTCACGTATCATTTACTCAATGCAATAGAGTAAATAGAGTTTAATCCTGGAATCACTTTCATAAACGTTCTTTGAACCCTCTCCAGTTTCAGCACATCGTTTCCAAAGTAAGTGGCACAAACCTGCTCACAATACTCCAAGTGAAGCCTCACTGGTTCTTTATATAGTTTCAACATTACATTCTTGCTTTTATATTCTTCCCAAACCGTATATCATCTGCCATTTCTTCACCCATTCCCTCAATCCGTCCAAGTCCTTCTACATGTAACCTTACGACTTCCTCACAGCTACCTGCCTCTCCACCGATTTTCATACCATCTGTAAACTTTGCAACAAAGCCATCAATTCCATCATCCAAATAATTGATAAATAAGGTAAAAAGTCCCAATACAGACTCCTGTGGAACACCACTAATCAGCAGTAGCCAGCCAGAAAAGGCTCCCTTTATTCCCACTCTTTTCCTCCTGCCAATCAGCTACTGCTTTATCCAAGGGCTGTAATACCATGGGTTTGTAGTTTGTTAAGCTACATCTTCCAAACCACTGAGATCAGACCAACTGGCCTATAGTTCCTTTCTTCTGCCTCTCTCCCTTCTTGAAGAGTGGAGTGATATATGCAATATTCCAGTCTTCTGGGACCATTCCAGAATCTAGTGATTCTTGAAAGATCCTAAGAATTCTTAAAATCCTCCACAATCTCTTCAGCCACCTTTCAGAACTCTAGGGTGTACACCAGGGTCCAGTGACTTGTCAACCTACAGACTTTTTCCAGTTTTCCAAGAACCTTCTCTCCAGTTATGCCAACTTCATGCCCCCTGACACTTGGAGCTTCCATCATACTTCTACAGTCTTCCACAGTGAAGACTGATGCAAAGTACTTATACATAAGACTCATGCAAAATACAGCACTCCAGAAATTCCTCCTCCTGAAATCCAGAACTGACTTGAAATTCTCAATCTCCTGCATATTGAAGTCCTTCTTGACAGGTAACATTGCCTTTTTGGCATGCATTTTCTATTTCCCGTTTGTAGGGCACATCCTTAATGATGCTTGAGGGTTTGTATACAACTCTCATTTGTTTCTTTTTTACCCTTGCAGTTCCTTAGCTCTATCCAAAATGATTCATCTTCCAACCCTATGTCACCTCTATCTCAGAAAGGCAGCATCCATTATTAAGGACCTCCAGCACCCAGGCATGCCCTTTCCTCTCTGTTACCATCCAGTAGGAGGCACAGAAACCTGAAGGCACACACTCAGCGATTCAGGAACAGCTTCTTCCCCTCTACCATCGATTCCTAAATGGACATTCAACCCATGAACACTACCTCACTTTTTTAAAATATAATTTCAGTTTTTTTCAAGTATCTATTCAATACACATATACTGTAACTTGTTTACACATTTATTATTTTTTCTTCTACTTTATGTATTGTATTGAACTGCTGCTGCTGCTGCTGCTAAGTTAACAAATTTCACGACACATGCTGGTGAAAATACACCCGTTTCTGGTCTCTTTCTAATGATTTAATTTACTTTACTTAACTTTATACTTTTGATACCAGAACGTACAATTTTTTTTTACCAACAGAGCAATGCCAACCCCACTGCCTTCCTGCCTATCCTTTTGATACAATGTGTATCCTCGGACATTAAGTTCCCAGCAACAATTTTTCAGCCAAGATTCAGTGATGCCTACAACGTATACCTGCCGACCTGCAATATACTGCAAGTTCGTCTACTTTATTCCGTATATATGTACCTCATTATACCTACCTACCTTATTCACTAAACTGTGCGCATTCAGATGTTGGATGTTCAGTAGGATACCAATACCCTTGTCACTGAAATTCAACTTGCGTCTGGAGTTACTGAATAGGAAGGCAAATGCCACATTGGCTTCCTTACAAGGGATTTAATTACAGGTGGGAAAAATACCTATTACTACAATTATTTGGGATCTACACTGGGCACCAAGTTCAATAAAATCTAGTTCCCTTCAACTGAATTTTTTTTGAACCAACTGGCAAAACCCTAAACACTACAGTTGATCACTTGGCACTAAAATGAACCATTTTTATTCTAACAACACACATCAAATTTGCTGGTGAACGCAGCAAGCGAGGCAGCATCTCTAGGAGGAGGTACAGTCGACGTCTCGGGTCGAGACCCTTCGTCAGGACTAACTGAAGGAAGAGCTAGTGAAGAAATTTGAAAGTGGGAGGGGGAGGGGGAGATCCAAAATGATAGGAGAAGACAGGAGGGGGAGGGATGGAGCCAAGAGCTGGACAGGTGATCGGCAAAAGGGATATGACAGGATCATGGGACAGGAGGCCCAGCGAGAAGGAAAAGGGGGAGGAGGGGGGAAAAAGGGTATAGTCAGAGGGACAGAGGGAGAAAAACGAGAGAGAGAGAGAAAGAATGTGTGTATATAAATAATGGATGGGGTACCAGGGGGAGGTGGGGCATTAGCAGAAGTTAGAGAAGGCAATGTTCATGCCATCAGGTTCGAGGCTACCCAGATGGAATATAAGGTGTTGTTCCTCCAACCTGAGTGTGGCTTCATCTTTACAGTAGAGGAGGCCATAGATAGACATGTCAGAATGGGAATGGGATGTGGAATTAAAATGTGTGGCCACTAGGAGATCCTGCTTTCTCTGGCGGACAGAGCGTAGGTGTTCAGCAAAACGATCTCCCAGTCTGCGTCGGGTCTCGCCAATATATAGAAGGCCACATTGCGAGCACCGGATGCAGTATATCACTCCAGCCGACTCACAGGTGAAGTGTCGCCTTACCTGGAAGGACTGTCTGGGGCCCTGAATGGTGGTGAGGGAGGAAGTGTAAGGGCATGTGTAGCACTTGTTCCGCTTACAAGGATAAGTGCCAGGAGGGAGATCAGTGGGGAGGGATGGGGGGGACGAATGGACAAGGGAGTCGCGTAGGGAGCGATCCCTGCGGAAAGCGGGGGGGGGGCGAGGGGAGATGTGCTTAGTGATGGGATCCTGTTGGAGGTGTCGGAAGTTACGGAGAATAATATGTTGGACCCGGAGGCTGGTGGGGTGGTAGGTGAGGACCAGGGGAACCCCATTCCTAATGGGGTTGCATCTCCCCCATTTCACGCACATCTGCTTTTAAAGAAAGGGGCTTCCCTTCCTCCACCATCAACTCTGCTCTCAAACGCATCTCCCCCATTTCACGCACATCTGCTCTCACTCCATCCTCCCGTCACCCCACTAGGAATAGGGTTCCCCTGGTCCTCACCTACCACCCCACCAGCCTCCGGGTCGAACATATTATTCTCCGTAACTTCCGCCACCTCCAACGGGATCCCACCACTAAGCACATCTTTCCCTCTCCCCCCCACCTCTGCTTTCTGCAGGGATCGCTCCCTACGCGACTCCCTTGTCCATTCGTCCCCCCCACCCCTCCCCACTGATCTCCCTCCTGGCACTTATCCTTGTAAGCAGAACAAGTGCTACACATGCCCTTACACTTCCTCCCTCACCACCATTCAGGGCCCCAGACAGTCCTTTCAGGTGAGGCGACACTTCACCTCTGAGTCGGCTGGGGTGATATACTGCATCCGGTGCTCGCAGTGTGGCCTTCTATATATTGGCGAGACCCGACGCAGACTGGGAGATCGTTTTGCTGAACACCTACGCTCTGTCTGCCAGAGAAAGCAGGATCTCCCAGTGGCCACACATTTTAATTCCACATCCCATTCCCATTCTGACATGTCTATCCACGGCCTCCTCTACTGTAAAGATGAAGCCACACTCAGGTTGGAGGAACAACACCTTATATTCTGTCTGGGTAGCCTCCAACCTGATGGCATGAACATCGACTTCTCTAACTTCCGCTAATGCCCCACCTCCCCCTCGTACCCCATCCGTTATTTATTTATATACACACATTCTCTCTCTCTCTCTCCTTTTTCTCCCTCTGTCCCTCTGACTACCCCTTGCCCATCCTCTGGGTTTTCCCACCTCCCCCTTTCCCTTCTCCCTGGGCCTCCTGTCCCATGATCCTCTCATATCCCTTTTGCGTATCACCTGTCCAGCTCTTGGCTCCATCTCTCCCCCTCCTGTCTTCTCTTATCATTTTGGATCTCCCCCTCCCCCTCCAACTTTCAAATCTCTTACTAACTCTTCCTTCAGTTAGTCCTGACGAAGGGTCTCGGCCCAAAACGTAGACTGTACCTCTTCCTAGAGATGCTGCCTGGCCTGCTGCGTTCACCAGCAACTTTGATGTGTGTTGCTTGAATTTCCAGCTTCTGCATCTGCAGAATTCCTCGTGTTTACATTTTTATTCTAATTGTGTTTGTTCTTGTGAAAATTTGATGTAATTTATACTTGTGAATGCTGCTTGCATGATGCCCAGTGTCAGTGATGCTGCAAATAAGTTATTAATTACACCTGCGCTTATGATAATAACACTTGAAAGCGAACCCAAGGTAGGATGCCAGCCATGAATTTGTTTAATGGCATAGCTGGCTCAACATACAAACGTCACAAAACTCCAGCAGTCTTGCACAGTTACGACTTTGGTGCTCAACTAGCAGATTTCAGCCCATTTTTCTTTCTTGACATTTAAAAAATTGAAGCAATATTGAACTGTTCAGTTCAAAGAGAGTGTGGTGACTGAAGCCTGAATAAGGAGCAGAGCAAACATTATCTGTTGAGCTAGGTGGCAATCTGACAGGGTTTTACTGCAGTGCAGCCTACCTATACTCTTTTTTCAAATGTTCCTATGTTACATATTTAATGCAGAGGGCACTACATCATCTTTGATTCAAACTAAAGAAATCAGACAAATCTCCAAGAATATTGAATGCTCTTTCATGTCTAATACAGGCCATTAGCCTAATCTCTTAATTTCTGACTGGTGTAAAACTCAGCCATCCTATTTCAGATTGCATTTAACAGCACAATATTTTAAAATTCCATTCTGCAGTTCAGCATTCTAAGTTAGGACTGTTAAGAATACAAGGACATACCACTCTAACCTTTCCATGAGAGATAAACTAAAGAGCACTGAGTTGAAGGGCCTGTTACAGTGCTGCATTGTTCTAGGTTCTTAAATGAGAAACTAAGATCACTAACATAGTTTGAACTTCATACTGCATCTTTTTAGACGCATATGGTCTATGCCACTTCAACCATGAATTGGGGTGACATTCTCACTTACATCACAAATTCAGTGCTTAAGTCCCACTTTAAAAACCTGACTATATTGGTGTCAATTAATATGTCAAAGCAGTTCCAAGTTTCCACCTTTGGGAGTAGATGTTAAAAGCTGGCCCCATCTGCTCTCTGCAAAAGATACCATGCCACTACTTCAACCAAGAGTGCAGTTATGACTTGACCAATATATTTTCTTTATTAAACATTACATAAACAGATTACTTTACCTAATTTTTACATTACACTTTGCAAAAAAAAACCATTTTGTGTAACCGCAATCACTTTTCCTAGGTTCTATCAATGGCTATATTTATGATTACTTTTAACCTTTTTAAACTCAAAACATAATAACAGGGATGATTCTTTTTGCTTCAGGCTAGATAGTGGTAAAATAAATTCAATGAATCTACTCTTCTTTGTTGCTTAATATCTTGAGCTTTCAGCCCAAATGCATTGTTAGTTATATTAAAGATCAAATGCATCCATCATACCCATCAAAACAGAAAGGCTCAGCTGTATCAGAAGGCCAACCAAGAAATTATACACAATATGGCAAGCACAAGCTTACTGCTTTTCAATTATTTTCTACTACTGCTTTTACATCTTGCCTCCTCCCGAATGCAGATCTCCTCACAACTCTCCATTTTGCAAATCCTGAAGCTTGTGCATGGATTCACTTTTTCTTTTCAATCCTATACAATGTCATTCATCAGAATTTTGGCTTTGACCACTGACAGTCACTTATGAGTCAGGACACCAAGCTTACTGCTCTAAGCTTTATAATTCTCATATTTGTAAAATTCACCACTTATTCTAGTTGGATCAGACACACTTGCGTTCTTAATTCGGGAAAACCAAATATCATCTGTGTAATACATTGTCAATATCTGAAGAGCTATTAAGCAGATATCCAAAAACTAATTCCAAGGGGACTAGTCAGTAAAATTTTGTTCTTAATTATCTCAGAACACAACCAATGGTGATCTTTCTAGTCAGCCACATTTTGTTGTTGCTCTATTTCGTACTCCATTTTTTTTTTAATCAAGTGGGATGGATTTAGCACCAAATTGCCAGAAACCATGGTAACATCACAAAACATCCCTGTCTTGATTTGCAATTCAACAATGCATCACAGGCGGCACTGCACTTGCGTCAGCAACCCAGGTTTAATTTCACTGTTCTCTGTTAAGGAGTTTGTACGTTCTTTCTTTACCCACATGGACTTCCTCCAGGTGGCCCAGTATCCTCTTACATTCCAAAGATGTGTTAGTAGGATTGGTCAATGGGCATTATTGGGTGGTGCAGGCTCATTGGGACAAATGGGCCTGTTGCATTATGGTAGCCAGTAGTACAGAGAGAAAAAAAATTCCCATTGTAAAAATACAGTTTGATCATATCAAAATAAGACTGACAACATCTCCTTAGTAGAGGTCATGCACTTAAAATCTATCACAATTCATTTACAGATGTTAACCCAAGTTTACTGCTGAAACTCAACTTCCTCAAAGGCAAGCTGCAGCCAGTCATAAGGCAAGTAGTTAGTTTAATGGTAATTAAATGTGGGGTAACTGGAAGTAATTGAAATGCAACCATGTTGCTTCACCATTCTCTCCGTGGGATGAATGGTGGAAAAAGTTGACTTACTTCCACTCCAGTTCAAAGGATATCAAGAGTCCAACTGACGAGTGGTGTTCAACAGGGCAAGCGTGGAGGGCTGATACTTTACTTCTGTAATCTTTGCAGCATTTACACAGTCAACCAAAGATTCTTTGCCAATCGACAGTCATGAATCAGGTAAACCCATAAAGCAGTGGGGATTCAGTTATACACCACAGAAACACCTTAAGTCCATAAGATACAAGCAGAATCTGGTCATTCAGTCCATCAAGTCTGCTCCACCATTCTATCATGGGTGATTTATTTTTCCTCAACCCTATTCTCCTGCCTTTTTCCTGTAAACTTTGTCACCCTTACTAATCAAAAGCCTTTGAACATCTACATTAAATATACCCAAAGACTTGGTCTCTACAGCCCACTGTGATATTGAATTCTCAACGATCTGCTACAGAAATATCCAAATATCGTTATCTCTGTTCTCAAGGGACATCTCTTGATTCCGAGGCTAAGCCCTCTGGTCCTAAATTCCCTCCACGTCCACTCTATTTTGGCCTTTAACACTTGGCATGGTATGTTTCAATGAGATTTATCCTTCTCAACTCAAGTACAGGCCCACAGCCATCAAATGTTCTTTTTATGTAACTCTTTATTCCCAGGATCATTCTCATAAACCTCCTCTGGACCTTTTCCAATGCCGGCATATCCTTCTTTACTGTATGTCTAAGACCCAAAACTGCTCTCATTACTCCAAAAATGATCTGACCAACACCTTATAAAGCCTCAGCCATTGCATCCTTGCTATTATATTCTATTCCTCTTTGAAATTAATGCTAACATTGCATTTGACTTCCTCACTACCGACTCAATCTGCAAGTTATCCTTTAGGGAATCCTACACAAGGACTTCCATATCCTTTCGTATTTCCGATTTCTAAATTTGCCATTTAGAAAATGGTCAACACTTTTACTCTTTCTATCAAAGTACATGACCATTGAATGCTATTTTCCATCTTCCACTTCTTTGCCTATTCTCCCAAACTTGCCAAAACCTTTTGAAGATTGGCCAGTAGCCAACCAGAAAAGGTCCCCTTTCTTCCCACTCTTACCATTCTGCCAGTCAGCCAATCTTCTATCCATGCCAACATCTTTCATGTAACACTATGGACTCCTCATGTTGTTTAATAGTCTCATGTGCAGCACTTTGTCAAGGGCCTTCTGAAAACTCAGGTAAACAACATCCACAAGTCTGCTTGTTACTTTCTCAAGGAATTCCAATCACTTTCTCAGGCAAGATCTCCTCTAAAGGAGATCATGCTCATTTTGGCCTATTTTATCATCAGGTGTTTCCAAGTTCCCCCAAAACCTCATCTTTGTAATGGAACTCTTAAAATCTTAACCACTGAAGTCAAACTAACCAGCCTGTAGTTTCCTATATTTTGCCTTTCTTTCTGAGCAACAGAGTGACATTTACAATTATCCAGTCATCTGGAATCATTCAGAACCTAGTGATTCTTGAAAGATCTCTACTAATGCCTCTACAATTTCTTCAGCTAACCTTCAGATACCTGGGGTACAGTCCACCTGGCCCCAGAGATTATCTACCTTCAGGCCTTTCAACTTCCCAAGCATCTTCTCCAAATAGCAACTACATTCACTTCATTTCTGCCCTGACACATTCAAATTTTTGGCATGTTGCTGGTACCTTCCAAAATGAAAGATAAGCAAAATACTTGCCAGTTTGTCAGCCATTTCTTTATTCCCTTTTACTACTTCTCCAGCAGTCCAATGTTCACCTGTTTTCTTTTATTCTTTCTGGGGGAAAAAAACTTATGGCATCCTCTTTTATATTACTGGCTAGCTTACTGGTATCTTTTCTTTTCTACCCTTACTGCTCTTTTGAGTTGCCTTCTGTTGGTTTTTAACAGCACAGTAACAGGTTCTTCTGGCCCAACTAGCCCACACCACCCATGTGACCAATTACAACTTTGGAATGCTAGAGGAAATTGCAGCACCCACCCGGAGGAAATTCATATCGCCATAAGGAGAACATACAAATTTCTTACAGACAGCGAGCAGCATTATTCTAACCTCTACGCCACTGTAACACCCTTCTTTAGGATGAAATTATCCTGCCTCTTCTGAATTACTCCTTGAAACTCTTGCCAGCCCTACCTTAAGCTCCCTATAAATCAATTCATTGAACAGCACCAAATCCAGTATTGTCTGGATAAGGGGCTCAACCACAAGCTACTCTAACAAGCTATTTTGTAGGCATTTCACAAATTCTTTCTCTTAGGGTCTAGTGCCAATGTGATTCTCTCAGTCTCCCTACCTACTGAAGTCCTCCATTGACTACCATAACATTGTCTTTCTTGCATGCATTTTCTATTGCTCTTTGTAATTTGTATCCCACATCCTTGTTACTATTTGGAGGCCTGCATGTAATTTCCATCAGGGTAATTTTATTTTTGTAGTCCCTTACTCTACCTACAAGGATTCTACATGCTCTGACCCTATATCATTTCTTGCTAAGGATTGATTTCATTTTTAACTAAAAGCCCCCCCACTCCCCTGCACAACTGTCTTTTCTTTACAACAAGATGTGTATCCTTGCATGTTTAGCTCCCAGATGTGATCTTTTTTCAGCCATGACTATGTTGCTTACAACATTCTACCTGCCAATTTCTAACTGCACTGTAAACTAATCTACTTATTTTGTATGCTGCATGCATTCAAATAATACCTCTTCTCAAATTTGTTTTCATGTTGCTTGAAGTCAAATGTTTATCCATTTCGAAACTTTTGTCTTTTTTTTATTCTGGAGACTTCAGTCGCTCTCCAGTGCTACCCTTCCTTTCGACTTCATCCATACTTTTCCAGTCTGTTCAGTCCCACCCCTCTACTGTTCAGTTTAAAATCCTATCCACAGCCTGAGTTATGTGATTTGGCAAGACTCTGACCCTGGTTCAGGTGGAACTTATCCCAGAACAGCTTTTTTCCCCTAATACTATGCCAATGTCCCGTGAATTCAAACCCACTTCTCGCGCACCAATCTTTGAGCCACGCATTTAACTCTTTAACCCTACTCATCCATACTGACCAACATAAGCTGATTCCATCTGCCTGCACTGGTGAGAAAGACTGATGTAACCCATGCCCCTCTATAAGGTCACGACTTATTCTTTGTTCCAAGGAAAACAACCCAGCCTAGCCCATCTCTCCTTATCAATCAAATCTCCAGCTCCAACAATATTCTTGTAAATCTTTACTGTTACACAAACAAATCTTTCCTGCACCTTACCATAATCCCATTTTCTTATAGCATGGCAACCAGAACTGCACACAACACTCTGATTGTGGCTTAACCAACTGTTTCTACAATCTTACATCCTTACATTTTCTCTACCCAAGACCTTGACCACACCCTACAATCATCTCACTGTCCTCATGCTAATTTCCTCACAATTGAGAACCTGTTCAAGGTTCTCTAGTACTTAGACCTCAATGCTGGCTTGAAGACACCAACATGGATTAACTTACTCAGCCAGTGGTTTGGGGGATTCTGCAGAGACAACATTGGTGGAAGCAGTAGTACCTCTCCTCTTTTCAAGCTGTTTGCTGAAAGGAGAACTCATTGGTGCCGATAATGAGCTTTGTCGCTAAAAGCCCATTCACTCACATTGTGTATAGCTGTACTGTTGTAGTGCCAATGGTAAAGTTTACCACCTTCAACAATAGGCAACTTCCAAGATATGGCAAGTACCCCTTGCTTGCCAGAGTTTTGTAAGGAACCTTAAAACTGTTTAAGGATGCAACAAGAGCATATAGAGGATTTTATTTTGCAGGACTCTAATGCAAAGTTCATTCTGTATTTTCTTTCATAAACTAGTCCAACTCCTGGAGCTTTCAGCTCCAAATGTACAATCTGCAATGGAGATGACTAAGATTGAATAGTTTTTCCCCCATTTGAACTCACAACCAGCTCCATGCCAGTTGGAACCTTGTCTTACACAAAATGGATCAAGTTTAGGATGTCTTGCTTAACCCCAGACTGCCCTGTGAAACCTTTAGTAGCAATCACAGTACGTAACTGATATAAAATGGAGACAAATCTACAGGTGCAGCAGAATTTTACAATTCTTGTTTATCAAGTCTCAGCTCTCCCAATGTTCTCTTCCTTTCAATGGCTAAAAAAAACACTTCCCAAGTCAGTATGAGTTGCAACCACTTGGAAGGCACAATGGACATCTATACTCTCATGATATCCAAGAAAAATAAGGGAGGGGGCAGGGGAAGGAGGAGAAGAGCACAGAATCAACCACTACACTCTGGCCTTTTACACCACAGAACAGTCTTGGAAACACATAGCCAAATGAAATACAACTGTATGGGAGAAGGGTAGGGTCAGCTTTTAGCAAGATTTTAGGTCAAAGCTTACATTGGATCCTGCTGGCACCTTTGGCTCCTTATGAATAAAAATCCTATGGGGCTATAAGCTAAGTTTTAAACTTGAGTTACCCGAGTGTGTTGCTTATTTTCACAGGCTGAAAGAGGGAATCAAATCTAGTTGACACGTAAAATTAAGTACTTTTAAATTAATCCACTGAATGAAACAAGGTTTGCCATCAGTGTACAATGCACTTAATGAGGAACACCATTTGTTGTACCATTTTTGAACTTGCAAATCAAACAGCTTAATAAACTTGCTTCGAAAATAGAAATATGTACCTATAAATAGTTAGTGGTCAAAGAAACCAATGTATCCAATTTATTTCCTTCAATCTGCAAGACGAACTTATCACTTGTACAGGTTATTGGGGCCTCAAACACAAAAGGCTAATACAACAAAGGAACAGGCTTTCAGCCCAGTGTTATGCTAACCTAATGAAATAATCACACGTCCAACTAATCTCCTTTGCCCACAATGTATTCTTCCATTTCCTATGCATTCACGTGCCTATCTACAAGTCTCTTGAACATCCCTATTGAAGTTACCTCCATCATCACTACAGGGAGTGCATTCTAAGCACACCCCACTGTATTAAAAATACTTGCCTACATATCATCTTTGAACTTACCCTCTCACCTCAAATGCATGCCCTCTGGTATTAGATATTTCAAAAAAGTGATACTGGCTGTTTATCCACTCCAGAGAAAACAAACCAAATCTGTCCACCCTACCATATAGCAATGCCCTCTAATCCAGGCAGTGTCCTGGTAAGCCTCAATATCCTTCATATAATGGGGCATCAGAACTGAATGCAATTCTCCAGATTAATTTAACTAGTTTTATAAAGCTGCAATGTAACCTCTTGACCCTTGAGGCAAGCACATCAATGCCTTCTTTACCACCCCATTGATCTGCAAAGTCAATTTCAGGAAAGTATGAACTTAGACTTCAAGATCCGTCTGCTCACCATGACAGTTAAGGGTCTTGCTACTAACAAACAGCATACTGTTCTTTTACATTAGATCTCAAAGTACAATATTTCACTTTTGGCTGGATTAAACTCATATTCGGCCGGGTCATACAAGTAAAATATCCAGTGTTTCCACACAGGCTTGATATATTAAAAGGGAAAACTTTGTTTCTTGACTAGAAGTCCATCTGTAGTGGCATACTAAAGCATGGGTGTGGGGCATTTTATTTTTGTAAACACGTTATGGGTTCAGCTTTCCATATCCAACAACTACATACAATTACTTTTGTTCCAATATGCCGATAAATGTAAGAAATGAAAACAACTAGAATTTTCAATTATGTTTAACACGAGAGCTTCGAAGCTACAAAATACTATTGACATCTGTGAAAGAAATAGAAACATTAAAGAAATGCAAGATCAAGACAATCAAAAATGTTAAATACAATTTACCAAGCAAGGGATGACAAAGCCAAATACTTCCCAATGAAAATGCCCATCTTTTCCCTGCAAAATGCCATTTAAAGATCTAACAATCTTAATTGGAGTTGGCAGATATTTGTACTTGGACATCTATGAAGCCAAACACCTCAATGTCTCTCCCTCAACATAAACCTATCTGTTGCCAAATCTATGGATATAGATTTTCGGTTAGGCCATTTAACTAATGAAGAGATAGCTCTTTATGCACATCAAGAATGGGATAACCTGGACCTGATTTGGCTACAAGCCTATGGAAATTATTTCAATTAATATTTACGTCTTGTGAGCTATGAGCACACACTAAGAACAATTAAATGGAGGCACAGACCATCCTTGAATTAATCTAGGTCTTTAACAGGGACCAAAATCTGAATGAACTTCCTGAGCAAAAATATCTTATGGTTACACTAGTCATCTTATTTCAGAAAACATTTGAAAAAGTACCTTGGCTAATACTGCAATAGGATAACATTGGATTTGAATTGCAATATATAAAAAAGTACTAGTCACAACTATCAGCACTTCTAGTGCTCTGGGTTCCAATGATATTGGCATCTGCCGAATGCACAAACATTACACAAAAGGAACCATACCTTATGATGAAGGAAATTAAGTTAATTAAATTTATACTTAATTAAACCACAACTGACTGTGTAAATTAAAAGTATACATTAGATAATTAATTCTAAACATCTCACAAAAATCACACAAACATGCAACTCACTAAAACCAGTTCTTGGGCTGGCTGCCTGCTCTATTTCAGCCCTACTGATTAACAATTAGTTTATTGTGCCTTTCAAATTAACTAATCAGAGCCATCAGCCAGCTTCATTCCACGTCAGTCAACAAGTAAGGCTCTCAATTGTCACCGGCACTGCTCCAGATTAGTACACTCTCCCAGTTTTTCCATATGCTTTCACGCACTGCCTCAATCCAAATACGGAAGTACTGACACTAATAGATAATACAATTGTTATACAACAAATGAACCGTTGTTATACAAACTGGTGAGACCACAATAAAACATAATGCCCTCTTGGAGGTCAATATCCCAGATGATATGAGGATAGAGTCTGGCGTCTATGGACTGAATAAAGAACTTGTTTTTTGCAGTGGTCATTGTGGCTTTAATACACTTGTATGTGTGTGTATATATATTAAAAAAACTGCATCTTGACAGTTAATCAATTGCGTTGTCCCAAAAAAGTCATATCCAGAAAGTCTAAGTGTCCAAGATTATAAACCAAAACCTGACTTTCAACAGGCAATTTCCCCAAACTCACCTCAAGCTCTCTAACAGTGCTGTACAATTTGATATTCTCTTAACCCACTCAAAAAACATGTTTTTGCCAAGCTCAAAATCAGATCTTAGGTCTTAACTTCTTGTTGACCATTTAAACCATCAAGCATTGCAGTAACCTATTATTGCAACTACTGTGAAATAATGGTCAATTGTACTGTTTCTTCATTGAACAGGATGAACTTCATTTTCCTCAACTTTAAAGCACAAAAAGCTGTATATACAAGTATGGAAAATATTGATTGCAGTCAATTTAAATTTACATGTTTGTTCCATGTTTATGTCAGCATGTAGTAACCTGTTATCAACTCTTATTTCCCCAAAGAGTGCAGACTTCAGGCTAATGTATAAATATTAAGCAATGTATAGATCAAAGACAAAAGACTGCAGATGCTGAAATCTGGAACAACAAACTCAGTGGATCAAGCAGCATCTATGGATGCAAAGGCTGCATCTATGTACAGTCCATGAAATGTAATTTGTACTACAGTTTTATAATGAGTTGCTGGATTAGTCATTCTTGTTCATGGGAACCTAGTAATTGCAGCCTATGTTATGAAAACTAATGAAGCAAACTGCAAGTTTTATAGTTCCATCAGTTAAAAAAAATGTGTTCAAGCAATAAACATAAATTTTAACAATTGCTCTGTGCTTATGCATGATACCAAACAAAACTCCTGAATATCACATATTGTGTAGAGATTTAACTAAAACCTCAATTATACATTACTCCCTCTCAAAAAATTATTTCTTCAATGCACAAGTTCTCAAGCATCAGTTGTGTCGAAATTTTCTGCAAGAAAAAGGGAATGAATGACTTGAGAACTGACTATAATGGGACGATATGAAGCATTAACACCCAAGAATGGAGAAAGCAACTCAACTATCACCGCTTTGGCTGGGTTCTTGATTATGTTCACGTAGCTACCACCCTTATGACAAAATATTCCATCCATATATTTTACAACATACAAATCATTAGACATGTGGAAAAATACATGAAACCATGCACAGATCAAGATTGGTGGCAAAAACTTGATAGCAGGTAGGTACTGGAGATTTTAGGAAGAGAGTAAATAATCTTAACACTAGCTCAGTAATGCTGGGGTCAAGGCTATATTCAAACAAAGGCCAGAGTATAAATTTTAAAGACCAATTTCCTGGGCTACATCTACATTAAAGGTCTTTAAAAGAATTATTGCAAGTTATGTCTGACAGACATTATAAAATTCATAACTGGTGTGCTTCAAGAATGTAGTTTAACTCAGTTGCACATTTCAAAGAACAAATGGCGTAAAGAAATTAGTGATAAAATTTCTCAATCCAACAAAAAATGCTTCTGGACCACAAGATATTCCCAAAACCCAGTTCGAAGTTGAGTGGGGGAGTGATAGTTCTGCAAGCTAGCATAAGCTTGATGGGCTGAATGGCTTATGCTATAAGAAAGCATTTAAAATGGAATATGGAAAATACCTTGCACATTTTAACTCCTGCTCGTGGTTTGTTAAGTCACCAATCCAAGTTAAGTACTAAAAACAAAGTTTTATTTGCTATCGTATGTACAATTTCTCCAGGGAATCTACAAATTCAAAAAGCGGAGACTGACGTCGACTCCTGCCAGTTAAGACCAACAATGTGCATGGTTAAACACAGAAAACATCACCGACTACTGGCTGCGCACAGCCCAAGGGAAAACTACCTCAATGTGGACTACCCACTTAAAATGCATCATAATTTTTCATAAACTCTAGTAACTGCGTTTCAAAGCGATTGTACGTCATATACATTTTTTTAAGTTAAGGTAAAAACATGCAATTCTAAAGTAAAACCCGAAATAGGACTCACGAAAGTAACAAACCGGTTAGATATCTATATAAAAAAACATCAGTTCCTCCTTCAACAGCTACATACTTCCTGTTGATTTCAGCTTTATTTTCTCGCTGGAAGTTGGCGACAAGTTTCAGTAAAAAAAAAATGACCAAGTTGCTTATAATCGCCGCAAAGGCTTTTCGGGGCCTTCACATAATCCTTTTACGAAGAGAAACGGCTTCATTGCTCCAACCCTATGACTAATTGTTTGAGAAGCTGTTGTTGAAACAGCAGCCCTGCCAGAAAATGGTGACGATGAACTAGAGAGGAAGAAAATCCTCTAAGCGATACAATGAAACACAAAAGGCAGGAGATTCAAGGCTGAACTTTTCAAAGCATGTAACTTAAGAAGAATGCATGAAATTAATAAAGGAAAAATAGTGAAGTTAGAAAGAGAGAAAAGACTCCTACCTTTAAACCGACTGCTATAAGATCGGTGACAATGCTGTAGGGAAGGAAAAGGGGAAAAGAGAACGTGAGAAAAAAAAAGTTAAAGCGCCAGTTACTTACACAGTGATATAATGAAACTTAAAGAGACAAGGAGGGGTATGGAAATAATTTATAAACTTAAAAATGGATTTTAACAAAGGGGAAAGCTTATAGGAAAGTATGCTTATGGCTTACGTTTGCAGTTTTTTTTCTTCTTAAAGGCAAAAAGAGAACACAGATGAAGCTAATCGAGTTAAGGAAACAGAAAAAGTCTCTAAGCTTTCATAATGGGGGAAGGCTCTTCACTCCAGCTCGGTGGTGTTGTACAAACCAAATTACAATCTGAACCACGGTCGCTCGTACAAAGCGAGACAGGAGGGGGGAAAAAAGCCAGAGAAGGCCATGATACTCTACTAGGAAACCAACACTCACCCTCCAGCCCCTCGCTCGTTACCACAAGTTCCAGTTGTAGACAGAACTGGCTTTGGGGGAGGGGGAAACCTTTCTTTGATTAAAAAATAAAACGTGTTCATAAATAAACAATTCTCCCCTCATATTTACAATTTCACATAACATTTCAAATTTATTTTGGGAGTTATCGTGCTATGACCAGTTAATAGAACATTTTTAAGACTCAAAAGGAAGGCACGCACGCACACACAAAAAAAAATCAAGTTGGAGAGCGAAATTTTAACTCAAATTTACCAAACGGTTTTGAAATCTCAACATGATCAGACAACAAAATGTCACGTAAGTTTAACACCATCAAATCATCCTAGACGCACGGTAATAAATTTAAAAGGAAAACAAGTCGGCGTCGACGAGTCTGGGCGCCAGCGTAAGCCCGCGGCCCGAGGAGGAAGGGGAGGAAAAAAAAAGGCCACCATGAACTTACCCGTCCATCGCACACACGCCCGCCTTGTGCACAGATCCACAACGAGAAGGGACAGCGACGGCGGCCGTTGGTGGGGAAGGGGAAGGGGGCTGCCGCGAGCTGAGCTTTCAAACACGCGGTGATGTCCGAAAAGAAGACGGCAGCGGCAACTTCCCGCCGTGAGTAATACCGAAGGGAACGAGGCGTGCCAGAGCGAAAGGCTGACGGAAAGGGAGGTAGAGACTGGGGGGAGGGGGGCGGGTGAAACAGAAACTCCTCCTGTTCATCCACCTCGCACTCGCATTCACAAAATGGCCACCAAGCCTTAGCAACGCCACCAGGTCTGGAAACCACAGCAACCTTTTGCTTAGTTAACCACTCCAAATGTTGTATGATGCGTTTATTTTGCATTCCTTTTCAATTGCGTATTTTGAATTGTTCTTGCCCACGTACATCGGTACAATTCCTGTTCTGCTGATTTTTGCTTCAAAATGTAAATATGGTTTTGTTGTTTTGGTTCCTTGGCTGTGGAAGCAACTTAGCGATAACCGTCTGTATCCACACACAATTGCAAACAGAAGAAGAAAATCAGGGGGGGAAAAACTGCAGATCTGAAATAAAAGCAGACACTGCTAAAAAAAAACACCTCAGCAGATCGAATAGGATCTGTTTTTCTGAAGGGTTTGGCACCTGAAACGTTTATAGTTACTCTTTCTGCAGTTACTGCCCGAACTGTTGAATATTTCTGTTGTTTTCTCCTTTATGAACTTAGCTGGTAACGATAGCATTCTGTTCCCACATTTGTTAACAGGAATAAATGTGTTTTGAGTTTCAATAAATAGATTCAACTTGGTGAGTTTCTACTTAACGTTTTAAATCTTTTAACAAAATCATTCCAAATTATAGCCCTGGGTGAAATCACTGTTTCTTTGGAATTTTTGTAACTGAGTAATTTTCAAGATTTGTTGCAGTTTGCCAGTATTGCATTTTGGAGTACTGTATTGCAAGAAATATTAAAATAGATTCAAGATTTAATTTCTGATTTCCAGTATCTGTTTTGATTTTATTCATTTATTATAATTGAAACTTGTGAAGTAAGAGATTAAATTTCTTTGACCCTCAGCAGGAAAAGAATATCTATCCTACACCTATACCAACATGTCTGTCCATGTCCTTCACTACTGCCATGAATCAGAATCAGGTTTGATATCACTGGAATATATTGTGAAATTTGCTAACCTTGCAGCAGCAGTACAATGCAATACATATAAATTTAGGGGGAAAACTGTGAATTACATGTATATTAATTAGTTAAATTAAGTAGTGCAAAAGCAGAAATAGTAAGTAGTGAGGTAGTGTTTATAGGTTAAATGTCCATTCAAAAATTGGATAGCATAGAGGAAGAAGCTTTTCCTGAATCACTGAGTGTGTGCCTTTGGGCTTCTGTACCTCCTTCCTGATGGTAGCAATGAGAAGAGGGCATGTCCTGGGTAGTGGGGGTCCTTAATGATGGATGTCACCTTTTTTTGAGACCAAACTCAGATTTGAGGAACATTACTTCATTTTCCATCTGAGTAGCTTCCAACCTTATGACTTGAACTTTGATTTTTTTTCAACTTCCATAATCACTCCTCTCTTTCCCCCACCCCATCTCTATTTTCCCATTTCCCATTCTTGTTCCCCTCTCACCCCTTATTTCCCCTGCCCCTGCTCATGACCAGGCAATCATCTTGTACTGCTTTACTACCTCCTATCCTTTATTCCTTCACCCACTGTGCTCTCTTTTAAGATCACTTCTTCCACAGCCTTTTACATCTTTCAACCATCACCTCCCAGTTCAAATATCATCCCCGCTATCCCACCTACCCATTTTCCTCCTTACTTAAGTTTCACCTATCACCTACCATCTTTGTACTCCTCCCCTCCCCCACCTTCTTATTCTGGCTTCTACATCCTGCACCCCCCCCCCAGGCCTGGTGAATGGTCTCAGCCTGAAACGTCAACTTCATTTTTCTACGTACTTGACTTGCTGAGTTCCTCCAGCATTTTGTGTGTGTTGCTCAAGATTTGCAGCATCTACAGAATCTCTTGTGTCTCTGATTTGCTTCCATCCAGTTCTATTGGATGTGAGATGGCTCATAGATTCTGCTGTAGGAGGGTCAGCGGATTCTTGATGGTGGGTGGGTAGCTTAGGAGATGGTGCAGCCTGTTTGTTGTTTATGCAATGCTTCAGCGTGCTCTTCATACATACCACAGGCATATTTCAAGCATTTATAGGCCAGTGATTCCCAAAGTTGGTGAAGATGTTACAGTTCTTGAGAATGCTTTAGGAACAAATCTGAACCTATTTTCCTTTGTCTGCCTAAAAAGCTCTTGTGATACTGCTTTGATTAGAATATCTGTTTTGGGATTCTGGTGTTAAGCATGCAAGCAACAGGTAAACAAGCCTGTTGGGAAAAGACACATTGATTAGAGAATTTAGATGAATTTGCGGAGTCAGCCATGGTGAACATCATCTAATGGGTAGGCCTTGACTCTGAGGAATTAGGGAAGACTGGATTACTGCTGCCTGGTGGACCATAACTTGATGCCAAATTTAAGCTCTTCATATCCAAACATTCTTTTACGTGTGGCCAAATGACACACTGGATAAAATGGGATAATGCATAGTGATTTATGTTTTCTTAGATCATATCATGGACCTCTGTTGTTGAGTACAGTGTTATGCAAGGAGGGCATGTAGGGAGAGGACTCCCTACTCTGAAAGTAAAGATGAAATCTACTGAAAGTACTCCACAGTATCTATAGAAAGAAAAATAATTAGTCTTTGTCAGACCTGGAACACTAATTTTGTTTCTCTTTCCACAGATATTGCCTGACCTGCTGAATGTTTCTAACGTTTCTGTAAGAAGAGAAAATCTGCAGCACTTGGAAATCTGAGCAACACACACAAAATGCTGGAGGAACTCAGCAGGCTAAGCAACATCTATGGCAAAAAGTACAGCTGATGTTTCGGGCCGAAACCCTTCATTTTCTGTGTTTAAGCAAGACACATCAAAGTTGCTAGTGAACGCAGCAGGCCAGGCAGCATCTCTAGGAAGAGGTACAGTCAACGTTTCAGGCCGAGACCCTTCGTCAGGACTAACTGAAGGAAGAGTTAGTAAGAGATTTGAAAGTTGGGGGGGGGGGAAATCCAAAATGATAGGAGAAGACAGGAGGGGGAGGGATGGAGCCAAGAGCTGGACAGGTGATTGGCAAAAGGGATACGAGAGGATCATGGGACAGTAGGTCTGGGAAGAAAGACAAGGGGGGGGGAACCCAGAGGATGGGCAAGGGGTATATTCAGAGGGACAGAGGGAGAAAAAGGAGAGTGAGAGAAAAAATGTGTGTATAAAAATAAATAACAGATGGGGTACGAGGCGGAGGTGGGGCATTAGCGGAAGTTAAAGAAGTCGATGTTCATGCCATCAGGTTGGAGGCTACCCAGACGGAATATAAGGTGTTGTTCCTCCAACCTGAGTGTGGCTTCATCTTTACAGTAGAGGAGGCCGTGGATAGACATGTCAGAATGGGAATGGGATATACTGCGTCCGGTGTTCCCGATGTGGCCTTTCATATATTGGCGAGACCCGACGCAGACTGGGAGACCGCTTTGCTGAACACCTACGCTCTGTTCGCCAGAGAAAGCAGGATCTCCCAGCGGCCACACATTTTAATTCCACATCCCATTCCCATTCTGACATGTCTATCCACGGCCTCCTCTACTGTAAAGATGAAGCCACACACAGATTGGAGGAACAACACCTTATATTCCGTCTGGGTAGCCTCCAACCTGATGGCATGAACATCGACTTCTCTAACTTCCGCTATTGCCCCACCTCCCCCTCGTACCCCATCTGTTATTTATTTTTATACACACATTTTTTCTCTCACTCTCCTTTTTCTCCCTCTGTCCCTCTGAATATACCCCTTGCCCATCCTCTGGGTTTCCCCCCCACTTGTCTTTCTTCCCGGACCTCCTGTCCCATGATCCTCTAGTATCCCTTTTGCCAATCACCTGTCCAGCTCTTGGCTCTATCCCTCCCCCTCCTGTCTTCTCCTATCATTTTGGATCTCCCCCTCCCCCTCCAACTTTTAAATCTCTTACTAACTCTTCCTTCAGTTAGTCCTGATGAAGGGTCTCGGCCTGAAACGTCGACTGTACCTCTTCCTAGAGATGCTGCCTGGCCTGCTGCATTCACCAGCAACTTTGATGTGTGTTGCTTGAATTTCCAGCATCTGCAGAATTCCTGTTGTTTGCATTTTCTGTGTTTATTTCAGATCTCCAGCATTTGAATTTTCATTTGTTTTGCAGACTTGTAGCATATGGCCAGTTTTTGTACATTTCATTGACTGAATTAATGGTGATATGGAATATGGTCTTCAAAGGTGTGTACCAGCAAGCATTGTCAATGTACTGTGGTTCAAGACTGAAGCTGCAGTGACTGGTTCTGAAATGTAGGCAATAGATTTTAAACATTTTCCCTTTGTTCTGAAGATAAGCTCCACTCTATTGACCACCTTTAATTTAGGAGTTGGTTGTATAATTCGAGTGGAGGTGGAGGAATTCCAGCTAAACTCTAATAACTTTATTATTAGTGTTATATTCTGTAAAATCACTATGTACATTGTGTTACCATATGTTAGTTAACTTCTAATATATCCAATTCCAAATCAAAATTACTTCAGCCACAGTCATCCAGTTGCAGGATGCAACAATGATGAAGCTTGTGTCAACTTAGAAGCTGAGCTCCCAATCGTCATTGACTTCTTTGGGGAGAATGAGTCATATACTAAACATTCATAAATAAATGTGTTCTACCAATGCCTTCTGTCCAGTGCACAACAAGATCAATGAAGTGAACCAGATATGATCTGGTTCATCCACCTTTTATCTCGGATGCCATCATTTAACAAAGAAGGACACTGTTATTGAAATTCATCACAGTCTTTAGGGTGTTAGCTAGCACATCCTTTGTAAAAAATAATTTTGTAGATTACAGCCTCAAAACTGGGCTCACGATCTGTCAATCAGCAGTGATCACTGCCAGTTGATCAACAGCAGGTATTCAAAAGTACATTAGAGGTGCCCTAATGATGAATTCTCAAGGTCCTCCAAAAATAGTACTAGATAAACAATTTGGAGATTGCAAATTGTTGGTCTTTCCCAGGCTAGTAGCTCCTTTGTTTAGCCTTTAATTATACTCAACCAGATCTGATGGTCAGGCTACATTGATTGTGTACCCAAAACCACACTCCTGAAATAGCCACTCTGAACTCTTTGATGGCAAAAAAATACTGAAAGGATGGAGAAAGCACTTGAAGCATCATCTCAAAGCTTTCTTGAAAATACATAATCCTCTCCAATTTATGGATATCCCTCATCCATTACCAATTAAGATGGTGAATGAACATTTGAGAGAAAAGAAAATACTTGGTAAGTGAACAGTCACAGCCAATAATTCCAAGAATTACAGTCCAGTGAGGGGAAAATGCCTCATTTCATAAAAGTAGATGCCTTGTTAATCTGATACAATCTCCAGCCAGTTCCACCTAGCTCCATTTTACTGTGTCATCTCCATATTCCTTTTGTTATCTTCCAAAGAATCTACAATGTTCAAAGCTTAAAAAAGCAGGCAGAAAAAACATGTGGTTTTCCAGCTGCTGTGTTATCAAAGCTCTATTCAGTAGCAAGATCAATTTTGTTATTATCTCCCTGCAATAAAGGGCAACATTCCATTTGCTTCCCAGATTACTTGCTTTACCTATATGCTACATTTCTGAATTCCTTGCAAATGTATTTACAGGTTTTTCAGAACCTAATCATCTCACACCACTTAAGTGCTATTCTGCTTTTCTATTCTTTCCTCTCTATCCTTGTACTTTCCAACATTATATTACATTTGCCATCTTTTTGCCAGATAACTAACTACGTGTACTTTACTTACTTTGATTTAATCTTTACGTCTCTAGCAGACCTGACATTTTCACTTGGATCATTAATGCAGATATAAAAAATGAGAGGCTCCAATATTAGTCAGCAGCTTTTACTTTGCTCTTCATTGAAGTGGTGCTCAGGGACCTTTTATTGCCTACCTGAGAAAGTATCTGAGAATTTGTCTTAATTTCTCATCTAATAGACAGCTCTTTTGACGTTGGATATCCTCATGACTTCACTGAAGTGATTTTGCATATCTCAATGATGTTAGCAACAGGAGTTAATGCATTATCTTTATGCATGATGTGATAGAAAAGTAATCAGATATCTGTTATGTACATTGTGTGGGTGTACTTTGGTTTTATAAATCAAAGTGCTATCTTCAATGACATGCCAATTAGTACATAATATGGACATCATTTGGACAATCTTTTTAAAGTTATACTAATAATTTACAAACTGCACAGTCCTTGATTTGGAAAGCTGATGCTAACCGAATGGTTAAGACCTGCTTCTATGTTGCATAGTCCAGGACTTTCCCTGGGACACTGCTGTTGACCAATGTTAGGGAGTATTCCTAAGATAAGTTCCTTGATTACTCTCAAAATCTTCCATGATGACCACCATCCACAACTCCCACTATCATCTTGTCCAACCTCCACCTCCTCTGTAAAATTGATGTTATTCTCTTTTAATATACTGATTTTCCTCTTCCCACACTTCCTAGAATCATCCTGTCTCAACTTCTTCAATCATGTCCCAGCACCCTCCTCAAGATCTTCTTGCCAATCTACTCTCATGTTCTTTAGTACCCTACTTCCACTGTCTTTTTCCTTCCCCTAACCAACACCAACAACCTTGTCCCTTACACCCCCCATCCCAGTCATTGTAAAAGATCCTAGAGGCAGGCTTATCATGCAATTTGGACATTATGCAATGTGGGAATCCAATCTTACATTTATTTCTCCAATTTAGATCTTGAGCAGTTTTGTAATTTTTAAATTGTTGGCCTGCATTGTTTTTCAAAGCAATTTAAACTTTTTAAATATTGGTGTGACAAGGCTCCTGAGAGGCGCTTGTAAAATGAGACGTTAAAAAAATCAAATATTGTTTTATCCTCTGCAGCAGATTTGGTAATGACAAGACTTTTGGCGAATTATGTCCATATCCTCACCACGTTGAGAAGCCTGAAACTAGAGGTATCAGTTTCTCAGCTTAAATAGCATGATGCAATTCTTCAATTCTTCAGGTGAAATGATCAATTATTCGGAGATGGAAGGCAATCTTACATTGTTTTTCTGACTCCTCTTGGCTGGGCAGGGACAGAATATGGACAGCAAAATTCAGAAGTATTTTGTGTAAGCCTTTGGTTGAATCAAACACTTGACGTACACTGAAAAGATCATATCAGGGTTCCTGAATGATTGGTGAAAGGTAGATGCAGGACACCAATTATCCTTCCAAGTGGTTTGGAACTGACAAGCACCTGCAGCCCAGCAGACAAGGAAAAGACTTTTGGAAGAATGAAGTAAGGCGTGCCAATTGACCTGTTTAAGCATGTTGCATTGCTCTTATTAAGAAGCAACACAACAGTTACTCAGGATTAAATTGATAATTGGTTTGTTCTTGTCATAAATGCTGAGATACAGTAAAAAGCTTCTGTTTGCATTCTACCCAAACAGATCATTCCATACATAAGTATATCAAGGTAGTGAAGAGTGGGAAAAAAATGCAGACTATAGTGTTACAGGTACACAAGGTGCAGTGCAGGTAGACAAATGAAATGCAAGGGCCACAATGAGTTAGATTGAGAGATCATCTTTTATCGTATAAGAGGTCGATACGAGAATTTTACTGCAGTGTGATAGAAGTTGTTCTTTAGTTTGGTGGTACATGTTCTCAAGATTTGTATCTTGCCCAGTGGAAGATAGGGGCAGAAGAGAAAATGACTGCGGATTGAGGGATTCTTGATTTGTTGGCTGCTTTCTTGAGACAGCAGGAAGTATAGACAAAATCAATTTCTTGTGATTGACTAGGCTACGTTCATAAATCCCTGTAATTTCTTGTGGTCTTGGACAGAGCAGTTGCCACACCAAGCTGCAATGCATCCAGAAAGGATGTTTTCTATGGTGAATCTGTTAAAATTAGGTGAACATGTGGAATTTCCTTAGCCTTCTGAGCAAATAGAGGTGCTGGTGTGCTTTCTTGGCCATAGCACTGACATGGCTGGACCAGGACAAATTGTTGGGAATATTTACACTGAGGGACTGGAAGCTCTCAGCTATCTCCACCTCAACATCTTTGATATAGACAGGAGTGTGTATTCTACCCTTTTTCTTAAGGTCAATAACTTCTTTTGTTTTGCTGGCATTAAGGGAGAGAAGATGGCAGTTATGTGGACACTGACTAAGTGCCAAGGAGATAGGTATGAATTGTTCTGTGCAAGTGTGAGAGACCTTGTGCCATTGGATGTGTACACACAGATTTCATCTCTTTCAAGGGTACTACATTAACTATTGCATACCCTGTCTCCTGTCCAAAACATGTAAGTGTATTTTGCCTGACTTGAATGGAATAGATAAATGAATTAGATATGTAGCATTGCCCAGGCAAAAACAAAACTAGCAGCATATCAGTATATAAGCCCTTAAGGCATCATACCAAAGTAGCCTTGATCCTTTGCACAGCTCCACATTCACATTTAAAAAGCATGTTTAGAATTAATTTTGTTGTTTTTCTAAATGAACTAAAAATTCTTACTGTTATTTTAGGATGTACATAAAGAGGCTCCAGAAATGACATCCAACACAGTACGTTTTGTTTTTTGTTGACAAGGATAGCTTCTTTAGAAAATGGATCTCGCCTTTCTTAATTTATCCTGAAATATTTTATACTATATAATGAGAAATGGCACTGGTGTTCAGAAGGATTGAAGGTGTACTGCTCTTGTGGCTCTGGGAATGTGGCTTACTAGGGAGGAATTTTCTGAGTTCCAAAGATAACAAAGAAACATGTCAGGTTTTTATTTTGTGCTGAATTTAGATTGAAAAATACTGACGTCTCTTACCAAATATGATTTATTATAAGTTATGCTGACTGCCAGCTGAACCTTGACCAATTACAGTTAGGAAACAAAGGATTTTCTATCCAATTGACTAATATAAACAAGGACATCTATTACATGTTAAAATAGTGGGAATAACAAAGACAGGAAATGGTTTTGGGGAGATTGCAGCATTCATTGGAGATCGTTGCAAGTGCATATGTGTTATTTTCTTCTCACAACACTGGGGTTAATTTTCATCCCTCACTAATGCAATGTTGGCAGTAGAAACCTCAGGGCAAACCATATAATAAATTTAATATACCATAAACAGAATGCAGGAATAACTATTTAATTAGATACCTTTGATATATAAGTAAAGTACTACTGCAGTGAACTATAGTTGTCTTGAATTATCCTGCGTACTCTGCAAAGATAAGTACTTTATGTCAGATGAATTATGACATTTGCTTTTGCTTTGAGGCTTTTGGATTGTATGGAAAGCTCCTTCAGTTATCCTTTTATGATAATTTAATTAGGTAGAGCTGAATTAAAGGAACAAGAAAAACTTCTTTTCTTGCCTGTACTGAATACATTTATTATTTGCTGCAATCTGATTTTGGAAATGCTATTTATTGCCATGATCAAATAACCATTTGTTCATTCTCAAATTTGGGGCTGATCACACATGCACTTATCATTGTGATTGCTTAAAAGTAATCAGAGGCAAGAATCCTATCCAATTGTCCCTTTCACTGCTTTGGTTAAAATTGCCTATGCTCTTTGTATCAGCACCTTACTGAATCTTTAGTTTATATTTGTAATTTATTTATGTGGAAACTTTGTTTTGTTGAAGCAGTAGTTACCATACTAAAGTGACCACACTGACATTGAGAAAATTCCTTATGTGACATGCTGACTGACATTAACTCCGCTTGAGACACTATTATCACATATGTGGACCCTTTAATTAACTTGCTGTCCTTGTTTATTATTTACTCAAAAATCAATTTATCCAAAGAATTATGGAGTTACACTCTACTAGGTACCTCCTGAGCCTAATAGAGTGGCAACTGCATATAGGTTCGTGGTTTTCTGCTGCTGTAGCCCATCCACTTCAAGGTTTGACACATTTTGCATTCAGAGCTGCTCTTCTGCACACCACTGTTGTAACGTGTGGTAATTTGAGTTACTTTTGCCTTCTCATCTGTTTGACCCAGTCTAGCCCTTCTCCTCTGACCTCTCTCATTACCATGGCATCTTCACCCACAGAATTGCCACTCATTGAATTTTTTGTTTTTTTTTGTTTTTTGCACCATTCTCTAGATATTGTGCATGAAAATTCCAGGAGATCAGCAATTTCTGAGATACTCAAACCACCCTGTCTAGCACAAACAATCATTTCATGGTCAAACTTATTTAGATCATATTACTTCTCCATTCTGATGTTCAGTCTGAAAAATAACAATCTCTTGACCATGTCTGCATGTTTTTATGCATTGAGTTGCTGCTACATGATTGGCTGAATAGGTACTTGTATTAATGAACAGGTGTACAGATGTACCTAATAAAGTTGCCACTGAGTATGTATAACAAGGAAAAAGACCCTTCGGTCCAACTGGTCTGTGCCAACCTAGGTGTCTGCCTAAGTTTATGTACATTTGTCTCATATCCCTAAACATTTCCTGTCCATGTACTTGTTGAAATATCTCTAAAATGTGGCAATTGTTCAATTTCCTTTGGTAGCTTGTTCCAGATACCCACCACCTTCTGTCTGGATAAACTTACCTCCTTGGTCCCTTTAAGATATTTCCTCAATCACCTTAAAATTTTGCTCTTTAGTTTTAGGTTCTTCCATCCTGGAAAAAAGAATGTGATTATTCACCTTATCCATGCCTTTCATGATTTTATAAGTCTCTAGGGAAAATAATCTTAGCTATCCCATATTTCTGTATAACATAAGCCTTCCAGTACTGGCAACATACCTCTTGTGAATAATTTCTGCACCTTCTCTAGCTTAATCACATGTTTCCTATATTGTGGCAATCCAAACTGCACACAGTGCTCCAAATGTGATCTTACCAGCATGTTGCTTAATCTCCAACGTTTAATGTTACAATAGTTTAGGACTTTATTCCTTGGAACATAGAAGATTGAGGGGAGATTTGATAGAGGCATACAAAATTATGAGGAATATTGATAGGGTAAATGCAAGCAGGCTTTTTCCACTGAGGTTGGGTGGAACTACAGCCAGAGGTCATGGACTAAGGGTGAAAAGTTTAAGGGAAACATGAGGGGAAACATCTTCACTCAGAGGGTCAAGAGAGTGTGGAACAAGCTGTTAGCACATGCGGTATATGTGAGCTCGATTTCAACATTTAAGAGGAGTTTGTATAGGTACATGAACAGTGGAGGTATGGAGGGCTATGGTCGATGGGAGTAGGCATTTTAAATGGTTCGGCATGGACTAGATAAACTGAATAGTCTGTTTCTGTGCTGTACTTTTCTATGACTTATGACTTGTATTCACTTGTCGAATAAAGGCAGTGTGCCATAACTTTCTTCATCACTCTGTCTAACTTTAATGTCACTTTCAGGGAACAATGTACTTTCTGAGACAGTTATCGGGAGCATTGCAGATGAAGGGCCCAAAGCATTGTTGAAGCTCTCCACCACCCATCCCACAATCTATTTGACACACTACCATGAGGAAGGATGTACAGAAACATCAGAACTGCCAGTCTGTGTAACAGCTTCTTCCTTCAGGCTGTGAGACCATGCCACCACCAAGGTCTTGTCACTAGGTCAATGTGCAGTTTACTGTACATTGTTTACTGTTTACCTGTCTTGCATGCATTTTGAATGATCTTTTATTAACTTAATTGTGGTGATAAAACATAGAAATCTACAACACATTACAGGCCCTTCGGCCCACAATGTTGTGTCGACCGTGTGCCTAATCCAGAAACTGCCTAGAATTACCCTACCACATACCACTCGATTTTTCTAAGCTCCATGTACCTATCTAAGAGTACCTTAAAAGACCCTATTGTATCCGCCTCCACCACCATCACTGGCAGTGTATTCCACACACCCACCTCTCTGTGTGAAAAACTTACCTCTGACATCCCCTCTGTACCTACTTCCAAGCACTTTAAAATATGCCCCCTCCTGTTAGCCATTTCAGCCCTGGGTAAAAGTTCTGGCTAGCCACACAATAAATAGCTCTCATCAACTTACACCCTTCTATCAGGTCACCTCTTATCCACTATCGCTCCAAGGAGATAAGACCAAGTTCACTCAACCTATTTTCATAAGGCACAATCTCCAATCCGGGCAACATCTTTGTAAATCTCCTTTGTACTCTTTATATGGTATCCACATCCATCCTGTCGTGAGGTGATCAGAACTGAACACAGTTCTCCAAGTGGCGTCTAACCAATGTCTTATATAGCTCTAACATTACCTCACGTCTCTTGAACTCAGTCCCACGGTTGATGAATGCCAACACACAATATACCTCCTCAACAACACTGTTAACCTGCACAATAGCTTTGAGTGTCCTATGGATGTGGACCCCAAGATTTCTCTGATCCTCCACACTGTCAAGAGTCTTACCCTGTCTTCACAGTTGACCTACCAAAATGAACCTCTTCACACTTACTTGGTTGAACTCCATCTGCCACTTCTCAGCCCATTTCTGCATCCTATCAATGTCCGGGAGAAACCTCTGACAACCCTCCAGACTATCCACAACACCCCAAGCCTTTTTATCATCAGCATACTTATTAACCCACCCTTCTACTTCTATATCCAGGTCATTTATAAAAATTACAAAGAGAAGGAGTCCCAAAACAGATTCCTGTGGAATGCCACTGGTCACCAACCTCCATGCAGAACATAAACCATCTACAACCAGCCTTAGCCTTCTGTGAGTATGCCAATTCTGGATCCACAAAGCAAGGTCTCCTTGGATCCCATGCCTCCTTACTTTCTGAATGAGCCTTGCATGGGGAACCTTATTAAATGCCTTACTGAAATTCAAATACATTACATCCACTGCTCTACCTTCATCATTGTGTTTTGTTACATCCTCAAAAAATTCAATCAGGCTCATAAGGCACGGACTGCCTTGGCAAAGCCATGCTGACTATTCCTAATCAGATGATGTCTCTCCAAATGCTCATAAATCCTGCCTGTCAGGATCTTCTCCAACAACTTGCCCACCACTGAAGTCTCACTGGTCTATAATTTCTTGAGTTATCTCTACTCCCTCTCTTGAACAAGGGAACAACATTTGCATCCCTCCAATCCTTCAGTACTTCTCCCATCCCTATTGATGATACAAAGATCATTGCCAGAGGCTCAGCAATCTCCTCGTTCGCTTCTCATGGTAGCCTGGGGTATATCTCACCCATTCGTGGCGACTTATCTAACTTAATGCTTTTCGAAAGCTCCAGCACATCGTCTTTCTTAATGTCTATATGCTCAAGTGTTCAGTCCATTGTAAGTCATCCCCACAATTACCAAGATCCTAATCACTGGTGAATACTGAAGAAAGGTATTCATTAAGTACCTCTGCTACCTCCTCTGACTCCAGGAATACATTTCCACTATTACACTTGATTGGTCCTGTTCTCACATGGCTTATCCTCTTGCTCTTCACATACTTGTTAAAAGCTTTGGGGTTTTCCTTAAATCCTGGCCGCCTGGGCCTTCTCATGGCCCCTTCTAGCTCTCCTACTTTCATTCTTAAATTCCTTCCTGGCAACCTTGTAATTTTCTAAAATATTAGTACCTAGTTTCTTGAACGTTTTGTAAGCTTTACTGTTCTTTTTAAGTAGATTTTCTATATCCTTTGTATACCATGGTTCTTTTACCCTACTATCCTTTTCCTGCCTCAGTGGAACATACCTCTGCAGAATACTATGCAAATCTTCGCTGAACATATTTCACATTTCTGTCATGCATTTCTCTGAGAACGTTTGCTCCCAAGTTCCTGCATAATAGCATCATATTTCCTCCTACTCCAATTAAATGTTTTCCCAAATTGTCTGCTCCTATCCCTCTCCAGTGCTATGGTAATGGAGATAGAGTTGTGATCACTACCTTCAAAATGCTCTTCAACCAAGAGATCTGATACCTGACCAGGTTCATTTCACTAATCGTTAATTTTGTTGTCATTTGCAAACTAGTTCCTGCATTCTTATTCAAATTATTGGTAATCATGAATCATTGGTGGATTTCCTCAGGTATAAACTACAGGATATAAATTGTCTTTATTACCATGAAGTTAATTGAAGATAGTCACAGATGTCCATTTGACTGGTGGCATACCAAGCTCTCATTCTATACTGAGTTTGCCCTTGTCCTTGTTCTTACATTTCAGGTATAGTATCATATAATCTCTAATAATATTCTAATTATCTATTTGTGATGTGTGAATTTTTTTGTTATCAGACTTTGAGTTCAAAAATATAACTTTATTATACCGAGAAATAGAAATATTCTCTTCGGTATTCTGGGTCATTCTAATATGTGGAGAGAGTTAGCAATTTCAAGTTCCTGAGTGTCAAGATCTCTTGAGGATCTAACCTGGTCCCAACATAGTGAAAAAGTTTTATAGAATGCAAGACAGTGACTATATTTCATTAGGAGTTTTAGGAGATTTGGTTTGTCACCTAAAACACGTATGCCGGTGATATTAATCCTGATTCTGATTCTGTATGATTATTCCAGTCTAATTTTCTCCAAGTGTACTTGCATTGTTAATTTGCTTAACTATATTTTCATGAGGAAATACACAATCATGACATCTTATATTTTCTTTCATCCTCTCTGCAATATTTTATTGTAATATATTTTTAAACACTGCATTTTAAATTTGCTTCTGTTTCAGAAAGAGTGCAATTAGAAGAAAACTGCATACAGCACATTAAAATCAGAACAGGTTTATTATCACTGGCATATGTCGTGAAATTTGTTAACTTAGTAGCAGCAGTAGTACAATGCTATATGTGATAATATAGAAAAAATAAGTAAATCAAGTACATTAAGTATATATATATATATATGTATATATTAGTGAAATTAGAAATAGTGCAAAAACTGAAATAAAAAAAAGTGGGTTCAATGTCTATTTAGGAATCAGATGGCAGAGGGGAAGAAGTTGTTCCTGAATCGTCTTCAGGCTTTTGTACCTTCTCCCTGATGGTAACAGTGAGAAGAGGGCTTGTCCATTAGGAAGAAACATCAGAAATTAGGATAGTTTTCCTGAAGTTGACAAAGCAATCCAGAACCTCTGGTATATATTGGTCATGAAAAGACCATAATGAGCCAATAATCTTGGTAAGATTTGTTAACAATAATTGCTGTTTTAGGATTTCACATTAAGCATTGTATCATGTAATTAATTATTCTGTTATTGCAACAAATGTTGGTGCAGGCAATTCCAGAAAGTTTGTATGTCTCAAAGAGAACCCCAGTGAGAAAGCTGTCCTTCCAAAGTCAGTTTTTCTTTCATTTTATGAAGAACTCTTGGTTTTGGATTGAATTACCAATTATTTGTCTCGTATCACATTTACTGAGACAACTGCTGATTAACAACAGAATTGAAGCTGCTCTGGCTGGGCCCAGGTTCTGAAGCAACTCCTTTTTTTTTCAGTGGGCAGTCAACAAAATCAGTGGTTCTAATTTGACTATGAGTTACCCAAATACATTTAAGAAAATTAATGTAACACAAAAGGAGATGCTCATCTTGTAAAAAAAAAATCAAATATCACTTGTATTATTTGGTTTCCTGCAGGACCAGGGAAGATTTAGCTTAAATTTCTTTTCATTGAAGGTGTCGAACTGAGATGAGCAAAGGTGACAATTTGGGCGGCAGGATACTGGCTCAAATATTTTGAATTGGAAAATGTAGAAAATGATATAAAAGCCTTGCAAGTTGATAAAATATATTGTTTATGACTAACTAAATTGCATTTCAGACTAATTTATCCTTACTGTAAACAATTTTAAAAATCTGCCCGTCTTAAATTCAATAGGAGTTTGTAGTTGATATTTGTCTGCAAGAAGGTGTATTAACATGAAATATGTTTGCAAGTTGATTGTTATTGCTGTTTACCTAATGCTTGGGAGGTCATAACTCGCAAGTGCACAACATGAATATTATTACATGCTTAAAATTACAACTTCAGAGGTATTACTTCACATAATGTGTTTAGCAATTGCAATATTAGAACAGCATTGCTAAAATTGATATTTTTTCTTTCCAACTTAATTTTGTAATATGTAGCAGCTAGCATTGCTACAAAAAGATCAACATTTCTGTAAAACATTGATTTTCTAAGCTGTATAATTATTGTCTCATTGGATAGAACATGGATCTATTATCCAGTCTTATGAGGCAAATTCTAGTCAGTCCAAAGGTGTGCTTCAAAACAATAGTGTGTAATTTAATGAAATAGGGATAGGGGAATGGAGGTCATCTATTGCATCCGGTGCTCACAGTGCAGCCTCCTCTACATTGGTGAAACCTGACACAGATTGGGGGACCGCTTGGTCGAGCACCTCTGCTCCGTCCGCCACAACAGACAGGATCTCCCGGTAGCCACCCACTTCAACTCTGCTTCCCATTCCCATTTGGGTATGTCCATGCATGGCCTCCTCTACTGCCATGATGAGGCTAAACTCAGGTTGGAGGAGCAACACCTCATATACCGTCTAGGTAGTTTCCAGCCCCTTGGTATGAACATAGAATTCTCCAACTTCCGGGGATTACCTCCCCCTCCCTTCCCCATCCCTCTGCTCCCTCCCCCAGTTGCCTATCACCTCCCTCATGGTGCCGCCTCCTTCTACTACCCATTGTGTTTTCCCCTATTCCTTCTTCACCTTTCCTGCCTATCACCTCCCTGCTTCGCCTCCCCCACCCCTTTATCGTTCCTCTTATTGGTTTTTCACCTGGAACCTACCAGCCTCCTCCTTCCCACTCTCCCCCCACCTTCTTTATAGGGCCTCTGCCCCTTCCCTCTTCAGTCCTGATGAAGGGTTCTGGCCCGAAATGTTGACTGATCGTTTCCACAGATGCTGCCCGACCTGCTGAGTTCCTCCAGTGTGTTGTGAGTGTTGCTTTGACCCCAGCATCTGCAGAGTATTCTGTGTTTATAGTTCATTTAATACTTCTGTGACTTATTTCTATTTTTACCCACAAATATAGCAAGAAAGTTACATAATCTGTAAGCCACCTTCATTTGTTCAAACTATTTCCCCTTGCTGAATTGTGCTTCCATTTCCTTTCTATTCAATCCGAGCAAGGTTTGTTCATTTTAGTGTATAAAATGTTTTTGCACTTTATCGAACTCAGCAGGCCAGCTAGCATCCGTGGAGAAAAGTACAGTCGATGTTTCGGGCCGAAACCCTTCAGCAGGACTGGAGAACACACCATGTCTTTGCCTGTCCATCGCCTCCCTCTGGTGCTCCTCCCCCCCTTATTTTTTCTTTCTTCCATGGACTTCTGTCTCTTTTACCAATCAACTTCCCCCTACAGGTTTCACCTATCACCTGGTGTTTCTCTCTCGCTTCTCCCCACCTTTTAAATCTACTCAACTTCTTCCCTCCAGTCCTGCTGAAGGATTGCAGTCTGAAATGTTGACTGTACTTTTTTCATAAATGCTGCCTGGCTTGCTGAGTTCCTCCAGCATCTTGTGTGTGTTGCTCTGGTTTCCAGCATCTGCAGATTTTCTCGTTTGTACTTTATTGTGTTACTTTGACTTTTGTACTGATCTCAAATTTGTTATTATCCTAAATCTTCCTCTCCTTCAGTTCACTTAATCATTCTGATTTATTGCTGAATTTTAGAATAAAAAATACATTTTTTTATTAGAAACAACATGTTATTGAGATGATCTGTGATATATATATATATAAATGATTTGAATAAAAATATAGATTGATTGGTAAGATTGCAGACAACACAAAAGATTGTGGATTGTAAAGAAGATTGCTAAATGATTCAAAGGCATTTGGACCAGTTGGAAAAATGTGCAGAGATATGGCATATGGGAGTTTAATTTGGACAGATGTGAAATGTTGCATCATGAGAGATCAAATGCCAGAGGAAAGTATAAAGTAAACGGCAGGACCTTTTAGAGTATTGATATACAGTAGAATTTTGTGGTACAATTCAATAGCTTCCTCTAAGTGGCAACACAAGTAAATAAGGTAATAAAGAAGGTGATTATCATGCTTGTCTTCATTGTTCAGGGAGCTGAGTACAAGGTTTGGGAAGTCATATTTCAGCTGTACAAAACTTAGGTTAGGCCACATTTGGAACATTGTGCACTATTCTCATTGCCAAATCACAGGAAGAAAATAGAGGATTTGGACAAGGAAAGTATTGGAAAAATTCGGATTGTTTCCTCTGAAGCATTTAAGGATGAGGGGCAACCCGATAGAAGTATATAAAATTAAGAGAGGCATAGATAGGGAAGGTAATCAGGGTTTTTTTTCTTTCAGGATGTAAATATCAAAAACAGTACTTAAGAGTACTGTTTTGAGATGAGAGAGGGAAGTTCAAAGGAGATTTACAAGGCAAGTAGTTTTTTAGATAGTGGGTGATGGGTGCCTGGCATATGGTGCCAAGGAAAGTAGGATAGTAATATTTAAGAGGCAGTAAGAGGCACATGAATGTGCAAGAAATGAAGGAATGTAAGACCATGTGGAAGAAAATGGATTAGTTTAAATTGTTATGACTTTTGTGGCTATGTTTGTGGACAATACAAAGATAGGTGGAGGGGCAGGTAGTGTTGAGAAAGCAGGCAGTTTGCAGTAGGAATTAGACAGATTAGGGGAATAGGCAAATTAGTGGCAGATAGAATACGGTGTAGGGAATTGTATGATCAGGCAATTTGGTAGAAGAGATAAAGGTGTAAACTATTTTCTAAATAGGGAACAATTCAGAAATCAGTGGGGCAAAGGGACTTGGAAGTCCTTGTGCAGTGTTCCCTAAGAGTTAACTTGCAAGTTGAGTCGATGGTAAGGAAGGCAACTGCAATGTTAGCATTTATTTTGAGAGGACTAGAATATAAAAGCAGCAATGTAATGTTGAGGCTTTTTTAAGGTATTGGTCAGACAGCATTTGGAGTATTGGGTCCTGATGAAGGGTCTTGACCCAAAATGTCGACTGTTAATTCATTTCCATTGATGCCACTGGACCTGCTGAGTTCCTCCAGCATTTTGTGTGTGTTACTTGGAGTATTGTGAGCAGTTTTGGGCCCCTTATCTAAGAAAGGATGTACTGGTATGGACAGTATGTTCTCATAGGCACACACTCATCCTCACAGGTTTTAACAGTCAGGTTTTCATTCAGACTCGAAGATGAATCCCTGAATACTGTCAGACCACCGACTCAAAGCAGTCCTGTAAGCGCTCCTCCATCTCCCTTTTACATAGCTTCTTGGTCCTCACTACTGGTGCTGTGGTCCTCAGTCTTTGCCTATACTCAGGAAGTAGAAGTATAGAGTGGGCATAGGATAACACCATAAGCATTCTTGATGACAATACAGCAGTGGTCCAGCATGTTCCACAAATGATTTGTTGATACTAATTATTGAGACTTTTTCAAGCTGGCCTGGTTAAAATCACCAAAATAATGGGGAAGGCTTCAGGGTGCTCTGATTAATTGCCTGTTGATTACATTGGTCAGTTCATCTACAGCCTATTTGACAGGTGGAATGTACACTGCTGCCAGGGTGATGGCTAAAAGCTCCTGTGGCAGATAAAATGGATAGCAGTTGATCGCTAGATGTTCCAGGTCAGTGAACAGCAATGGAATAGAGCCGCTGTGTTTGTGCATCACGAGGAGTTAATCATTAAGCATACTCCAGCTCCTCCGCCTTTGAAAGACTCAGCCTTCCTATCTTGGTGTAGAATCATGAAGCCAGTGAACTGTATCTCTGCATCCAGAATGGTGGGGGATAGCCAAGACTCCATGAAACAAAAAACTACAACATTCCCTGATGTCCCACTGACACAGCAATCTTACTCGAAGTTCTTTGATTTTATTTTCCAGAGACTATGTTTGCCAGCAGAACCCTCTTCTCCTTAAATGAGCTTTTAATCCAATGTGACATCCTCTCATCCTCTCTTCTGCTGACTTGTAGGGGAACCGCACTTGCGACTGGAGACTGTCGTCCAAGGCTTGACAATTTTGAGTAGCGATGGATTTTTTAAATGCCTTAAGATGATTTTGCTTACCGTATTGTCCAGGTGGATTTTAGCTGTAGCTATGGATTTCATCTCAGCGGCCTAAAACAGAATATTTGAAGATTTCTATCAGAGCTGCTCACATGAGTCCCTTCTTAATGATGCCACTGGAAGTACTCTCACAACAATTACCCTCCGTAAGTGCTGACAATTTCAGACCGTGATGAGAAGGCATGCAGTAGTGAGGTAGGTCAGCTAGTTGAGTGGTGTTGCAGCAACAAACTTGCACTCATTGTCAGTAAGACCAATGAATTGATTGTGGACTTCAGACAGGGTAAAATGAGGGAACACACACTAGTCCTCAGAGACGGATCAAAAGTGAAAAGGGTGAGCAATTTCGTGGGTATCAACATCCCTGAGGATCGATTCTGGGCCCAACATATCGATGCAGTTACAAACAAGGCGTGATAGCGGGCCACTTCACAGGATCAAAATAAGTTGCAGAAAGTTGTAAACTCAGTCAGCTCCACCATGGGCACTAGCCTCCAGCATCTGGGACATCTTCAAGGAGTATTGCTTCAAAATGGCCTCATCCATCATTAAGGACCCCATCACCCAGGACATGCCCTCTTCTCAGTGCTATCATCAGAGAGGGGGTACAGGAGCCTGAATAGCTTCTTCCCCTCTGCCATTAGATTTCTGAATGGACATTAAACCCATGACTACTACCTTACTACTTTTTTTCTCTTTTGCACTACTTATTTAACTTATATACACTGTTATTTACCGCTTTTTATTATTATGTACTGCTGCCACATAAAAAGTTTCGCGACATATGCCATCGATATTAAACCTGATTCTGAATCTGGTATTGGAGAGAGTCCAGAGATGGTTCATGAGAGTGATCCCAAAATGAAAGTATGATGAGTGTTTGATAGCTCTGGGAATGTACTTAGTGGAGTTTAGAAGAATGAGGAGGATCTCACTGAAACATACTGAATATTGAAATGTCTAGAACAGTGGTCTTCAGCCTGGGGTCCACAGACCCTTCAGTTAATGGTAGGGATCCATGGCCTAAAAAAGGTTGGAAGCACCTGGTCTGGAAGGAATGGATGTGGAAAGGATGTTTTCTGTATTGGGGGAGTCTAGGACCAGAGGGCACAGCCTCAGAATAGAAGGACATTCCCTTAGAATAGAGATGAGGAGGATTTTTTCTCGAAAGAGGGTGGTGAATCTGTGGAATTCATTGCCACAGTTGGCTGAGGAGGCCAAGTCATTGGGTATATTTAAAGTGGAGGTTGACAGGTTCTTAATTAGTCAGTGTGTCAAAGGTTATGGAGAGAAGGCAGGAGAATGGGGTTGAGAGGGATAATAATTATGTCACGATGGAATGGCAGAGAAGACTTGATGGTCTGAATGGCCAAATTCTGCTCTTATGGTCATCATAGATGGCACGGACTTCTTTGGTCAACGGATCCGTGTTGTGCTGTCTGTTTTATTCCATGTTCTCTTTCCTAAGCTTGGTGCAAAGTAGCTGTTTTGATTATTGAGAATTGGATATATGAAACTATAATAATTATAATTCTGTTGTTGGCACTTTTAAAAAATTTGTTGGCAGATTGTATCCTCAATTTTATTTTCACAATTATGCAATATTATATGGCCAGTTTGTGACTGATTCCTTCATACTTTGGATTTTTGTCCAGAGGGCATTTAACAACTTAGTTAAATTCTTATGCATTCGGTTGTTTTTCTTCTATACAACACCCATTACAAATACTACCATTGAATGATAATCCACCCCTCTAATTTTATTTGGTACATGATTTTATGGTTTTGTTACTGACTTGAATGCTTTAGTTTGGTTCTTTGTAAATTATTGATTTATATGATAGATTTTTAATTTGGATGCTATTTATTCGGCATTGTTTGCATTCCCACAAACCTGTGATTTTTTTTTACTGGCTCATTCTTAGCTTTCATAGTCATTACCATTTTCATATGTTTGATGAAACATTGCTTTTCGAGATGTTGATTTTACCTTCCAGACTTCGCCTTTTCTCTTGAAGTTTATTTGCAGCTGTTGGTGACTTTCCTGCAAGGATATTGGTTTAAGCTTTGTTCAAATGTAAGCCACTCTTTCAGTTAGTTAGCTCTTGTCCCACAACTTGTGCTCCAGAAATCCATAATTTTGCATATTTCTTACAGAAATATATTTACATTTGGATATTTGTATATTGGATATAATTTTGAAGAAGTTTTTCATCTATATCATTTAGTCACTGTCATGGTCCCATTTTTCCAAATGGCCTGCATTGTATACAGTTGTAGAATTCCTTTCAAATTGTGTCCCTTTTGAAATTCACCTTGAGGAAAATATTTAGGCTTTATTTTTTGGCAGTGCTTCAGGAATCTTGATTGTTTGCAATACTGTCTTTCCAACTTCCACTTTATTTTTAAAGGAACTGGTCCTTTTTGATTTGAGGTCAAATTTCGTATATTTTCTTGAGTTTCTAAATTTTGTTCATATTAGCTAAACTGCAAAAAGAAGCTATAGAAACAATGTAGTCAAAGGCAAGTTTATTGTCATATGCTCAATACATATTTGCGCAGATGCAATGAAAAACTTACTTGCAGCAGCAACACAGGCACACAGCATTGGAGGATATCAGTACGAAGGATATTTCAGACATAGCAAAAAGTTGGCATCAGTGGAATTTTAAATATTTGGACTTCAAAAGACATTTGAAGTCCCACACAAGAGCTCTGTGTGCAGAATTAAGGCACATGATATTGGGGAAATATACTGGCATGGATAGAATACGGGTTGATTATCAGCAACTGGAGACTGGAAATAAATAGGTCTTTTGTGCACTGACAAGCAGTGACTAGTGTATTACCACAGGAATCATTGCTAGAGCCCCAGCTATTGATAAAGGTAACAATGATTTGGATGTAGGAATTGGATGTAAGATTATTCAGTTTGCTGATGACTCAAAACTGGGTGGGATTGTACAGTATGTAAGCTGGCAAATATGGGGGGGGGGGGCGGGAAGCCCCTGGGTTGTGAATTCTGACTTTACGCAAATTCTCCCATAAATTTTAAAACATTTTTCAAGACATTAAAGTTATTTATAGGAATACAATAGAAATACAAATGTGTTCTGGAGTTATAAAATAAATATAGCATCTAGTTAATTCAAAAGACACCCGGTCTTCAAACCAAAACAGTTTATTAGTGATCTCCCTAACAGAAAGATGGTCTTTAAGAGCACCCAAGTATAGAAAGAACATATCTAGACTATCTTATAAATAGCACTGATGAAGATGTATTTGGATTTTCAGAAGATTTTTGAAGTCCCACTTAAGAGGCCAGTATGCAGTTTCATAGCTGGAGGCCACTTAAAGATTTGCTTTGGAAACTGAAAAGGCAAATCTTTTTTATTGACATACATAAAATATTTTATCAACTGATGTAATATCCATTGATGTTTTAGGGACATCAAAATTTGCTATTGGATGTGGATCTTTCTGATTCTGTGCCAATATACCCGTAGAATGGAAGACAATAATTAAACGTTTATGTTAATTGAACCTCAATGAAATTGATTCTGAGTTACATAAAAACCATTTTAGGGATAGTTTTCTGGAACAGAATCATCACATAGTCCAGGGACTGCATTTATGTGGTAAATGAAGTATATTTAATACCATGATGGTGGAAATATATTCAGTAATAGTTTCAAAATAAAATGTGTACTTGAAGAAAATTATTACAAAAAATGAGAAAAGAGCAAGAAGGTAGGACTAATACGACAGTCCTTGAAGATTTGGCATGAGCGCAGTGGGTTGGTTGTCTTTTTCCCCCAAACAAATGTGATCTTAAAGATAGCATTGATTCTCAGATCGCCAAATATATGTTAACATCATGTGATCGTAATATACAAAAATGAAATACAGTAGATCTGGTAATTTAAGGAATAGGGAGTATTTGAAATGAAGGTTAGATATTGACAATGGAGATAGAAGCAGATTCATGGAATTACAGATACTTAATTGACCTGTTAACAAAGTTTCTGATTTACTGAAACTCCATGTTAGCGATGATTCTCAAGAATAGAACCCTCATGTAACCCGTGAAGTGTCCTGTACTTATCATAATGAACAATTCTCATACTCGAGGAAGGTGATCGTGGGGCAATTTCTGTTCAGCATTTTCTGTGATCTTGTTATCTCCACTTCTTCCTCCCCACATGGATCCTCCTATCACTCGCTAGCTCCTGGTCCACCGAATCTTGTCAGTTCTTTATATTAGCCACCTCTCTTTTACACTAGTATTGATGTAGGGTCTTGACCTAAAACATCTATCCCTTTGGCTCACAGGTTGCCTCCTGACTGACTAACTTGCTCCAGCCTTTTTTTTTGCTCCAGTAATAAACAATAGTTAGAGAAACAGAGAGTTTTGATTGGGAGGTGGAGTCTTTACATCAAAAAAGAGATGAGACAGTGAAGGAATGTAAACCTGTTTGTCAGATTTGGACTAAAGATATTGGAGAAACTGAGAGGCAAAGTGAATAGATGGGTGAAGGAGATTTTCCAACAGCAAAACCCATTACTTTTAATTTCTGTTTTACATCTGCTCTGTCAATGCCTCAGGTTAAAAACATCAGTATGTTGTTTAAATCCTCCTAACTCTGAAATTGTAGTGGTGGCCTATTGTTTTTTTTGCTGTTGCATGTACGTTCACATAGTTGAGTCAGCTAATAACAGAATATGGTCTTTGAAAGCATCCATTTTCAAACCTCACAGCAGTCACAGTTGCTATTATAAGAGTATTGAATTGTTCCTTTGTATAAGATGGACTCCTGACCCTACTATCTATCTATGTACCTTACTATGTTCCTGCACTGCACTCTCTCTACTGCAACACTTTATTCTGCACTCTGTTACTGTTTTGTGTTTGTACTACCCCAATGCAATATTGTAATGATTTGATCTGTAATGGCATGTGACAATGATATACCAATTTAACAAAAGCTCAAGTTCATATTACGTAGTACAGTCAGCTCTCAAAAAGTACACTCACACTTATATTTTACACAAATTTATTTCAACATATGAAGACATCTCACTGTCCCAAATCTGTTACTTTTGTCAAACTGTTCCCTAATACATTCCCCATCCCTTTGTCCTACCATTGGCAACTCTTGTCTTCATCTAAAAACAGTAGACTCTACAGCCAGTTCCTAGATTTCCTTCCCTGACCTCTTTTAATATCTACCTTCAGTCTCATAGTTTTATTAAATTTTTGTCACTCCACTGAAATTTTTAGTGGTGAAGAAGTATTTATGGTATAAATTAATATCCTCACCTCTCCAATCTAGGAGGGGAGCACCTCAGAGATGCTGTGATCATGACATTATGCAAGAAAAGAGAAAAAGTCTGACTACAATAAATAGAGAGGCTCCCTGCCACAGAGAAAATCAGCACAAGCATCCTCTTGAACCACAACTTGCTGATGGCTGAAGAGTTGCAAAAACATTTTGTCCATTAAAGAACAATCATGATTTTCACCATGAGACAAATCCTAAGTGCAGGGAGCAATACCGATCATCATATGTGTCCTTTTAGGCTTCACAAAAGATTTCAACTTTATTCATTGAATGGGATTAGAGAGAATCCTTCTCAGAATTGCCATTCCATATCTGCATGATGACACACAAGCTGCTATCTTCATCAATATATGCACTGCACACCCAATCCTAGAGTAGATCATGGTCAAGCAAAGACGTATTATTATATCAATGCTCTGGTCAATTCACCTCTGCACTTTACTTTCAGCAAATTCACCATGGAGTGGAATTAATCCGATGGTTGAATGGGAAACTTCAGCCTTCAACACTTCTCCTCCAGAACTATGTCATTTTAAACTCAAACATCAAGTTACAATACATTTGTATATGCATGCTTCAGGCCAATGTCCTATGAATTGTTGACTCTTTTATTGCAACATACAAGAGGATGGGCTTCACACTAAACACCTGGAAGAGAAATAATATCTTCTAAGTGCTCTTTCAGCATCATACTAATCTATGATAACTAAGATCTGTAACATGGATTAATTTACACTACTCAGAGTTGTGGCTAGTCTCTGAAATAAGTAATCTACACTCTTCATCAGAGCCAACGATTTCCAGGAAGGCATAGAAAAAGTTTCAAAGGTTTTCTCAGGACCCTGGGGGAAAATTGAATGTTCTCAGCCTGATTTCAATCAAAAATCAGAAATAAGTATCCACGAGGGTACCAAACACTTCAAATAAAGATGATGTGAGAATACAGAGGCCATCAGCGATAATGTCAACTATCACCTCCTTCCACCTATGATTTCAGTGATTCCACAGATTTCAGTGACTATCTCAAACACATGAAATGAATTAGAAGTAAAACATTCTGGATCAATGCAGAAGAAAAGTAAGTATAATTGAATAAAGTCTAAAACTTAACAGTCGAACTGACAAAAAAAAACTAGGAAAGAATGTTATTCTTTGCAGGAAACTTAAATGCAGCAGCTGAATAACATATTAAACAGAAACTATAAAGCATGCTGCATTGGTGCTCACATTTTAATTTTTGCAAAATTTATTCAATACTGATTTGTCACTTAATGAGTCTAAGTAGATTTTTAATAAATGGGTTTTTAGAATTTTTGATGGAGTTATGAGAATTGCCTTTTCATCTTTATACAAGAAGGCAGAAGTACGGCAATCATGAAGCAGCAACCTCACTTCCTTACAGTGATATTAGTGAAGGCTAATGAACAGTAGTACATATGTGATTTAAATATCATCAAAAGAATCATACCTTTGCCAACTATAAAGGGATAATTGGAACATTACACTCATTTGCATCACACTAAAAATAGAATTGAGAAGGCACGCCTTAAACTAAATTACAAAGTGGTACCTGATATATTCTTTAGCTTTGTTCTTTTACTCTTCTCATTGTTGTTATTTTCTAGATCCTTCCTTTGTTCTCATTATTCATTTCCCATTTGCTCTTTTTTTTTTGCTTTGCTGTTGCTGCGCACAATTTTCAACACTGTCAGTTTGTGTCCTTTAGGTATTCCAGGATACCGAAATATGTAGTTTCTTTGTTAGGAAAGTGGGAGAGGGGCAGGAAAGAGAAAGCTGGAAGTTACGGGCCAGTTAGCTTAACACTTAACATCTGTCATACTGAAAATATTAGAAATAATTATCAGGCATTATTGGGTCTTGTATTGCTGTGCCAAAATGTTCAGTGCTCGTGCCTCATTTTATTTTACATTTTATATAAATGATTTGAGAGATATATTTCCTAATTTGACTACTATATAAAGATAGGTGGAAAAGTAAGTTGTGAAAAAAACATGAAAAAAGCTACAAGGGGATATAGACAAATTAAGCGAGTGGATGACGATTTGTAAAATGAAGTGTAAGGTTAATGAAACTATCCGTTTTGGTAAAAATAATAAAAAAGCATGTTATCAAAATATTTAAAAACCACAAAGCTCTGGGTTTTCTACCTACCTTCTCAAAAGTCAGGTTTTGAAAGTAATTAGGCTGCTTTTTCTTTGATTCTTGAGGAATTGAATACAAAAGTAGGAAAGTTATGTTAAGTCTTGAAGGACATTTGTGAGACCATGTTTGGAATAGTGTGTTTTCCTGAATTAAAGGAAGTTGGAAGTGCAAAGACAATACTGTAGTTCAAAGATTTTTAATGGACTGAGTGGCTCATCTTGTGAGGAAAGGTTGAACAAGCTATGCTTGTATCCACTGGGGTTTGGAAGATTGACAGGAGACTTGATAGAAACATGTGAGGTCCAGTATTTTTTATTTTATTTATCTATTGAGATACAACATGGAATAGGCCCTTCCAGCCACGGTGCCAAGCAATCTCTGATGTAATCTTAGCCTAATCACGGGACAGTTTACAGCGACCAATTAACCTTCCAACGGTAGGTCTATAAGACTGTGGGAGGGAACTGGAGCACTAGGAGGAAACCCACATGGTCACTGGGAGAATGTACCAACTCCTTATAGGCAGCGGCAGGAATTGAAGCCATAAAGCACTGTGCTAACCATTACGCTACCGTGCTGCCCATTTTAAGATAGAAAAGAGGTGAGACAGCAATTCATAACTCTCAAAGGGTTATGAAACTTAGAATGCCCTTCTCCAAAGTGTGACAGAAAAAGAATATTTGATTGTTTCAAGGTACTGTAGAAGTAGGTACTTGATAAATAGAGGGCTAAAGGTTACTGGGAGGTAAGCAGAAATGTCGAGTGGAAGTTACAATCAAATCAGCCATGATCTTTTGGCTGGCAAAGTAAGCTTGCAAGGCCTACCCCTGTTTTCATACCCCAGATGGTATGTTCTCATCTATATAGCAAGTGAAATAAAAACTTTTAAAATCATAATGTAAAAAGAAAAAGAAATTCTGGAAAGCTACATAAAGAAGTTGGCTTCAATGAAGAAGATGGTGTGCAAACTTTAAGGCTCTATTAGAAATTAGTAAGGTAATAAACAGGAATATTTAAATTTTGTCTGGAGAAGTAAAATATAAAAGGAAGGAATAACAATAATCACACTACTGACTAAATCACAATGATTCTTTTATTATAACTTCACTAATATTCTGCAAAGGAAGCTTATGTCAGTTCCTGCACTATCAGCCCCATCAACCTGGGCTGTAGATTATCTTTATCATTGATTATTAAAGCTTATTTGTATGTTGATTTTATAGAATAAATTGAACTGTTGTTGTAATATGTTGCTAAGTTTTAATGCTATCTCTCTAAAAAAGCTTTCACAGTGTTTTGTCCAGGGCTTTTTACCCAGCAGTGCTGAAGGAACAATGATACTCAGCAAGTCAGGATGATGTTCAACTTGGATGAACTTGAGGTGATGATATTTCCATACATTCTATCCTTGTTCTTCATGGTAGCAGAATTCATGGGTTTGGCAGTGGCTTGGTAAATCAATAATTGAATTATGGGTAAAGACTTTGGCTTTTGAACTCCAAAAGGTAGCAGTCCATCATCTGAAGCTTAATGGAAGTTGGATAAGGTAACAAGACAATGATCCGAAACAAAAGAGTAAATTAGCAACAGAAACAACAGGAATTCTGCAGATGCTGGAAATTCAAGCAACATACATCAAAGTTAGTCCTGTTAACTGTTAGTCCTGACGAAGGGTCTCGGCCTGAAACGTCAACTGCACCTCTTCCTATAGATGCTGCTTGGCCTGCTGCGTTCACCAGCAACTTTGATGTAAATTAGCAACAGAATGGTTTAAAAGAAGAAAATTTGTGTTTTGGAATGGCTGAGTCAAAGTCCTGACCTCACTCCTATAGAAATATTGTGGAGGAACCCAAAGCAAGCAGTTTGCGCAAGGCAGCCCACCAACATCTCAGAGTTGAAGCAGTTTTGTAAGGACGAATGGCCTAAAATTCCTCCAAGCCGATGTGCAGGACTGATTAACAGTTACCAGAAATATTTGATTGAAGTTATTGCTGTACAAGGAGGTCACACCAGTTACTGAAAGCAAAGGTTCACATACATTTTCCAACAGAATCAGAAACAGGTTTATTATCACCAGCGTGTGACGTGAAATTCGTTAACTTGGTAACAATATTACAAATATGTAATATTAGATTATTTTTCTCAATAAATAAATGATCAAATATCATTTTTGTTATTTATTTAATTGGGTTCTCGTTATCAATCTTTAGGATTTTTGTGAAGATCTGATCACACTTTAGGTCTTATTTATGCAGAAACAGAGAAAATTCTACAGGGTTCACAAACTTTCTAGCGCAACCACTGTAAGTGGAAAAAGGTGTCTCAAGGCATTTTGGATAGCCAAATCGTGCTGAGATTTATACTTCAATTATGACTACAAATCATATAGTCCAGGAAAAAAAAAATTAAATCTGGAAATTTAAATTAAAAACAGAAAATGCTAGAAATTCTTAGAACAGGCTATATCTACAGGAAGATGAAAAAAATGTTTCAGTTCAAATGATCTTTTGAATGTGGAAGCTGGTGGCATAGGAAGTGAAGAACCGGGGAACTTCGTTCTGTTCCAGAAAACAGGGGTTCTAATCTTCCACCCTGTCAACCTCCACCTTTGACAGATCATTCTCCACAATTGCTGCCACCTTCAAAGAGACTCCAACACCAGTTACTTCATCCCCACTTCTCTCCTTTCAATATCTTGCAGAAACCATTCCCTTTCTAACTCTCTGGTCCATACTTCCATTCCCAACATTCACAGTGCTTCTTATAGTACTTCCCCTCGCAACTAAAAGTGACACACACCTGTCTTTTCACCTCTTCCAGTCCCACAGTTTTGCAGAACAATCTAGATTGTATGTTGGGTCACCCATCATTTCTTATTTTCCATTGATGCTGCCGGGCCTGCTAAGTTCCTCCAGCATTTTGTGTGTGCTGTATTATTTCTTAGCATCTGGTTTCACCTACTTTTCTTACAGCATCTGCAGGCCCTTCTATCTCCACTTAACTTCTTCCTCCCCCTACTTATTTTTCTTTCTAGTTATTCGTCTCTATCATCCAGCAACCGTTATCTTCCATCTCCATCCTTTACCCCACTTGCCACCATCTCCCCTCCGCTGGTTCCACCTACTAGCTCCCGCCTCACCCCTAGATACTAGTCATCTTTCCTCTCAATCCTTATATAGGATTTAGATTCGAAACATCTACCATAACTGCACACCCAGAGATGATGTTCATCCAACCCCACTGAGTTCATCCAACAGTTCAATTCTTTTTGTTCCCCATTCCTTATCTGTAGTCTCGAGTCTCATGACTTCCTGCCTGATTGCATTAAGCCCAAGTTCTTTAATATTTTAACATTCCAGGAAGGTGAAACGCTGTAATTCGAAAATTATGCGATAGGAAGCTTCTAGTTCACACCGTCTAAAAATAAACAACGTTCAATTGCCTATTTAAACTACAAGGCTCAAAAGTTTCAAAGACCGACCAAACGGAAATGTGTCAAGACGTACTGATTGACGTGTGCGTTCGCCTATCATTGCACGCAAATCAGGATTTTGGACGCATCGTTCGGGAAACGTAGAAAAAAATGAATATGTAATAAAATTCTAAGAAGGATTTTAATAAACTTGTTTAAATACACTGGTTTGTGCTTTATCTTCACTGAAAAATAAATCGGCGCCATTCACTCTTTAGGTGATCGCTCTAAGAAATGTTCCCTTGCAAAAAAATGGAGCAAAAGGCACAGTGATTCATTGATTAGTCTTTGCGACCGCCCATCGCCTCTCTGCTTCATACTGACGATTTGCGACTATGCCGTTTTTCATATTGCGTTACTACACTACCCTGAAAATGTTACAAAACACCGGGTAAGCAGAATACTGAGCAAACGTGTATATAATTATGTTTAATGTATCGAAAAGCAAGATACAAAAAGTGCACTTAAAATTGGGGATCGCTGTTTAATTATATTTACAACTTAAGCATAGTTTTACCCACTTCTGTTTGAAAGTAAACAGGGGGAACATCTCGTTGTTTGCACTTCAAAATGCTAATTATCCCGTGGTGAATTACAAGATTTAATATTCAAGTAGAACACGTTAACGCTTGTGATTTGTTATTTTTTAAATTAAGTTGGTGGTCATTTGGTATGCTTAAAGCTATCATTAATTTTCCTTGAGAAATGCTGTTAGGTGAAGTACGAATGTGTTTTGTACAGAATTTGAATGAATACGACCGACCTCAACAACCTAGAGTTTATAATGAGAATGTGCATAATTCGAGTGCATGTGATAATAAAGCCAATTAGTTCAACGGACTTTAAACAGTTTGGACTACCTGATTCTACACTTTGAAACAGACCGTTTTATATAGCAAGAGTTACCCGATCCAGGGAATGTGTATGAGTCATTTAGTAAAATATTAACCAGACTCCGGACTAGATGAAAATGTGCCTTTGCCTTTTTCTTCGGGAGAGTGGTAAATATGTTGACTAGGATTATGTCAAACTTGCCAAAGTATATTCACTGTTTGATTGAGATGGTGACAGGTTATAAAGAACAGGTAATCCATGCAACCTCAAAAGTCTTTAAGTTTTATCTTCAGGAATGATCGCTTATTTATTATGAAGGAGAGGAGATATTTGGCTCTTTGGGCCTATGCCAGCTGCTGTCCTTTTCTCTGGAACTTATTTGACAAACAGTTGCAACAGTGTGTACTATTTACAAGATGCACTGCAACAACATACTGAAGTTCCTGATTGATCTATGGAATAAGATAAATGTTGATAATGAAACACAGAAATCTCTATTAGCAAGGAGACCTTTGTTCCAAAACAGACTTATTCCTTTTACAATGGACAATCAACTTTTATATAATTGGTACCAAAAAGGAATTTAAATTTATAGGAGATTGTTTTGAACGAGGTATATTGATGTCATTTGAACAAATAAAGGATAAATATAAAATATCAAATAATACTTGTTACCTTCAATTAAGGGCTTACTTAAAAGGTAAGCTGGGTCAAACAATGTTTTTGCCAAAACCTAATGAAATTGAAATTTTAATTCAAAAAGGGAAAATTAAAAAAATTATTTTTTGTATGTATAATTTGATTCAAGAACAGACAATTAAACAAGGAACCCATAAGTCAAAGCAATGGGAAACAGATCTAAATATTAATATTGATGAAACAAATTGGTCAAGACTCTGTCTTGACAGTATGACAAATACAATAAATGTTCGACTTAGATTAGTACAATATAATGTTTTACACCAATTATATATTACACCACAAAAAATAAATAGATTAAATTCAAATCTATCCGATAAATGCTTTCGGTGTAATCAAGAAATTGGTACGTTTTTACATTCTACTTGGTCTTGTTTTAAAATTCAACCCTTTTGGATAAATTTAAGAGTCTTATTGGAACAAATTACTGGAACTCAACTTCCACATAACCCTGTATTATTTCTATTAGGTGATATTGAAGGGATTAAGCCGAAACTTAAATTGAATAAATATCAGAAAGAATTTATAGAAATTGCATTGGCAGTAGCTAAGAAGACTATAGCAGTTACTTGGAAATCTGATTCGTATTTAAGTATGGATCGTTGGAATAATGAAATGGCTAGTTCTATTCCACTCGAAAAATTTACTTATAATTTAAGAGATAAATATGTAACATTTTTGAATATTTGGCGCCCTTATTTACAAAAGATAGGATGGCATATTTAAGTGCTCCGATAAAGATCTTGGTCCCTTGGGGAAAGTAACGAATAATTATACCAAATTTATTTTGAATCCCATGGAGCATGTGGAAACCTTCCAATACCCAGGGGGCTCTTTTTTTCCTCTTTTCTTTCTTTTTAGGTAGGACTATATATGGGGGGGGGGAGGGTAGATTTTATCTTTTCATGTATTCTTTTTGAAAACTCAATAAAAATTATATTACAAAAAAAAACACACTGAAGTTCCTAAGGCAGCACCTTCCAGACCCACAACCACTACCATCTAGATAGAAGGACGAGGACAGCAGGTACCTGGGAATGTCACCACTTGGAAATCCCCCTCCAAGTAACTCACCATCCTGACTTGGAAGCATTTCGCCGTTCCTTCATTGTCACTGGGTCAAAATCATGGAATTCCCTCCTTAATAGCACTGTGGGTGTACCTATACCTCAGGGACTGCAGTGGCTCAAACATCACCACCTTCTCAAGGGCAAGTAGGAATGGGCTTAGCTGGGGATGCCCACATCCTGTAAATGAATAAATTAAAAACATTTTCTCACGTGCATCAATTTTCCTTTTATCCTTTTGCCATTTGCAATTACAAAAGGGTAATTTCCAGTAGCTATTTAACTCAGCAGCATATTTTCAGGATGTGGGAATGCACCAGACCATGTTGGAAACCCACTTGGTCCAGGAAGAACTGCAAACTCAATTTACGTTTGTAGTTAGGATCAAATTCAGATTGCAGAGCCGTGAGACACCATTGCCAACTACTGAGTTATCTTGCTTGAGTATTTGATGAGTTAATAGATCTCAGGTTGGTGGTAGAATCACTTTGGGTCCCAAGTTACAAACTTACTGAGTTTCTCCCTTCTGATCCATTCCACAACTACGCAACTATTGAGTGAGTATAAGATTGAGTTTGAGTGTGACCACGTTAAACATGCAATTTAAGAAGTAGTTAAAAAGACAAGTGGTACATTGCCCTTTATTTTGGTATGAGATTTTAAACACTGAAGCAAGCATGTCTTGTTGGAATTATGCAGCACCTGGGTATCATGCTGTTTTGTTTCCCCTACCTAATAAAGGATATGCTTGCCTGAGAGGGTTCCTGTGATATGTGATGTGATTGTATCAATTAGGTTTGTATACAAGGGTTTTAAAAAATGTGAGAGTATTTTGCTGAAATAGACAAAATTTTGACAATAAATTGGAAGTAGAGAGGATATTTACCCTGGTAGGAGTGTCTAAACCAAGGAGTCACAGTCTCAAACGTTTAGTTAGTATAAGGTGAGGAGGAATTTCTTTGCTGATAGGATGGCACTGTAAAAGGTTTTTACCGCAAAAAATGGCACTGGGCACAATTGCTATTCGGAAAATAGAGATTGCTCTTGATGGTATTGTGATTGGTAATCACATTGAATGGTAGACCATGCTCAAAGAGCTCAGAGGCCTATTGCTGCTATTTATTATGTTTTGCTGTAATGTAAAAATCGTTCATTATATGGAATGTTGCAGAATGTCTTGCAATGTCAGCAAATAGATAATGAACAAAGGAAAGACACTAGGATAAAACGGAGCAGTTTTTTTTGATTATAATGAAAGGGGCATTTGCTTGTGAAGTAGCACTGGGAAATTTTATGGAATTTTTGATCAGAAAAAATATAAAGGCAGAATAAAATGAGACATCTTATGTCAAAGTTGGCTTAGTAGTGGTATTCAGCCTCTGAATTAAAGGCTGTGTGTTCACGATGTACAGGGACTCCACAATGCAGAACTAAGCTTCTTTTGTAGGGGAAAGTTGCCGAGTTAATCTTCAAAAAGAACGTATCAAAGTTCCCCATGATCTCAGATTTTAATAAGACTTTGGATTGGGTGTTACATAAGCGATTGGGCTCATAAAGCATAAAACATCAGTCATTTCAACCTGATTCAAAAGTTTTACAGTGGTGCAATAAACTAAGTGCTCATCAACAACACTGGTTTGCAATTCAAGGAGTGCGCCAAATTATCTAGAGGTTTTCAAGCTGTTGTGAACAAACTCACATGGGACACCTTAAAGAATTTCATCACTTGGGAAAGGAAGATTGGTAACATGTGATGTGCTAAAGATATCATTCTGATAACATAGACACCTGAATAGCGGCAAAGAATTGGTAAAATACTTGAGGAGAGGGAAACTAAGTGTGATGATGTAATGGAACCAAGTGCTCAGAAAAGTAAAATTGATGTGAACGTCAATGATGAAATAGCAGAAAGGGGCACAGGTATTCATTTTCAATGAACCACCATTACAGAACACTTGTTCATTTAGTCATTTATAAGTGATTCTATGTAAGTGAATTCTATTGGGTTTCTTTGTTTTGTGGGTGCCTGCAAGAAGATGAATCTATAAATTTAAACTTCCATTTCCTAACTCATAAGTCAAAAAGAAAACTAGAAAACATTGTCTTTGAAGGTGACTGTTTGAAACTTGAATCACAAATATGAAATGTCATCTCCCTTGTTTGGAAAGAGTAAGACATGCCAGGGAACCACAGGCAACATTAGTGTGTTCAGCTGAGGGACAGGACACAGAACAGAAATACCCTTAAGAACCAAAACAAATATGAAACCCCTTTTAATAAGTTCTTGGGATCTGGAATGCACGGTCAAGAATAGTAGTGAAGGCAGATGTCAAATTCTTTCCTAACTTAATCTGATTTCCAAGCAAATAAAGAGAGACCAGGGGCCTGGGACTTGCTGGATAGATTAATTACTCTTATATAGAGCTGGTACAGTATGGTCTGCCTCGATAAGTTCTGGCATGGACTGGTTCAGCCAAATGATCAGTTTTTGTTCTGAATATTTTAATTAGCATGTGTATCAATTGCTTTAAAGCATTGTTTAGTTTTGGAGAGATTTTGTGTTACAGCTGTGCTAAGATGTAGTTGAATAAATGGGCAATCCCTTTAATATTGTTGCCCATTAACAGTCTGAGTTCCTGATCTGTGTATTCATTTCTGACAAATTTTAAGCCCCTATCATTACTTGGGTGTTTTCCTTGAGAAAACTGAAAAATGTAGAGCTTACAAGTGGGATCACTAAGACCAAAAAAAAAGTCCTATTGTTTTCTGAGCCTTCTAGTTCTATAGTGTGTTATATAAAACATTATGCTCCAAGGCAGCAATAACTATAAACTTCTGTCAGTGGATCTAATATTCATACTTGCGTTGCTTGGAATGACTGATGTATCCTGGGGCTGCTGCCTGATTGTGCCTTTGAACTCATTGGATCAAATCATCGCTGTTCTGTTGTTCTTCTTGATGAAAGTTTCAAGGAAGACTAATTTATGATGCGTAAACTTTGGATGGAATGATTTAATGTTTAATTTTGTGTGGCTAGAGCCCTACCCTTTATATAACATGAAATATGATAAAACATGCAATGTCATGTTTTAATGCAAAGTAATATGTGCATACTGGTGAAAGACATTTCAAATCTTGGAGACAGAATTCTGTTTTGAGTGGCACCACTTTCATGAAGCAATGGGGAAACCAGAAAAAAAATTATTTGAAAGTGTACATAACCTGTTTAGAGTTAACAATGTTTGATGAATAAATCTACAGAGTTTCTTAAATTGCGCCAAGATTACTGTGCACACACTCAGGCAGGTAATGAGACACCAGTATTGCCCAGGTATTTCACAGGATTATCAATGTTCCTACATGCATTTGCTCTGTAAGAGTTTTGATTTGCATTCTTTTTTATTTTTTTCATAAATCTGTTTAGGAAATTTTTAACCTGAATACTAAGTGCCATAGACTACCATTCAAAGAAGAGGAGGGAAGTTCTGATTCTCAGCGTCACATAACTCAACACTTTAGCTAGTCATTTAGTCAAAAAATGCATTATAACTTCAACATTACCTAATTGGCAGCAAAGTCACAGAGGAATGCGACAGGGAAGCAGGTTCTTCAGCCTGACTTGTCTATACCAACCAAAATAAAATAATTTCAATCTGACCAATTCTTCAAGGCTGTATTTTCTGCAGTGGACTCCTTGTTTATGAAAACATTTCCTAATCCACTGGTGATTGTCATATGTCGAAAGATTGGAGCGACTGGGCTTGTATACTCTGGATTGAGAAGGCTGAGAGAGGATCTTATTGAAACATATAAGACTATTAAGGAATTGCACACGTTGCAGGCAGGAAGCATGTTCCCGCTGATGGGTGAGTCCAGAACCAGAGGCCACAGTTTAAGAATTAGGGGTGGGCCATTTAGAACGGAGTTGAGGTAAAACTTTTTCACCCAGAGAGTGGTGGATATAAGGAATGCTCTGCCCCAGAAGGCTGTGGAGGCCAAGTCTCTGGATGCTTTCAAGAAAGAGATGGATAGAGCTCTTAAAGATAGCGGAATCAAAGGTTATGGGGATAGGGCAGGAACTGGATACTGATAGTGGATGATCAGCCATGATCACAGTGAATGGCGGTGCTGGCTCGAAGGGCCGAATGGCCTACTCCTGCACCTATTGTCTATTGGTTGCTAAGTAGCAGCCGATCTTCCACAGTCTACAGCTTTAAATGTGTAAGCGTTTCCAACTTTAACTAAAGGGAATGCTACTTACTTTATACACGTGTTCTTATTACAGTACATAGAGATTGACAGAAGGAAAGCACACCCAAAGCTATTCTCACATTGCTATCTTCCAGAAAGAATGTATTTTATGTTCTCTCACACTCTGAGGTTCTTAAGGATCAATTATATACTTTGCAATAATAACAATTAAAAGTACTGAAATACTCGGCAGATCAGAGCACATTAGTGCAAAGAGTAACAAAGTTATCTTGTCAGGTCTAAGACCATTCATTTGATGGATTTGCATGCAGAATTGAATTGAATTGACTTTATTTCTTACATCCTTCACAGACATGAGGAGTAAAAATCTTTACGTTACGTCTCCGTCTGAATGTGCAATGTGCAAACTATAGTAATTTGTTATAAATAGTATGTACAGTAAGGTATACAACAGAATAGTCAATATAGCTTAGAAATACAATTGTGTCAGCATGAATTAATTAGTCTGATGGCCTGGTGGAAGAAGCTGTCATGGAACCTATTGGTCCTGGCTTTAATGCTGCAGTACTGTTTCCTGGATGGTAGTAGCTAGAACAGTTTGTGGTTGGGGTGACTCGGGTCCCCAATGATCTTTTGGGCCCTTTTTACGCACCTGTCACTGTAAATGTCCTCAATAGTGGATAGTTCACATCCACAGATGCGGTGGGCTGTCCGCGCCACTCCCTGCAGAGCCCTGTAATTGAGGGAAGTACAGTTCCCATACCAGGCAGTGATGCAGCCAGAGTACATACAGTGAGAGTACAGTGTACAACGTAGGATAAATGGTAGCTGTTTTTTTTCTTGGTTAAAGTCCCAGAAACAGCATGGCGATGATGATAGCAATACACATCAAAGTTGCTGGTGAACGCAGCAGGCCAGGCAGCATCTCTAGGAAGAGGTACAGTCGATGTTTCAGACTGAGACCCTTCGTCAGGCGATGATGATGATCAAGTCATCTCTTTGGCAATTTTGGTTGTGAGTTGAATATTTGCCAGGATATTAGGATAATTTTCCTTGACTTTTGAAGTAGTGTCATGTTTTATTTCCACCAGAGTGAACTGATGAAGGTCTGAGTTTAATGCCTTGTGCAACTGAAACTCTCCTACAGTAGCACATTCTTGTACTGGCCTCCATTTTATGCCTAATCATGGCTGAGAGGGGTGGATCTTTCCCAGTGAGCCACATGTGACATCTTTTGTTTGCTGTATCATAGCTAACATAACAGACTGCAGACCTTAAAGCTCTGCAGTGTTCTGGCACTTGCTGGATAAATCTGCTTAATTATTGCGGTAACTATTCTCTTAAAATTTGAGATTAAGTCACGAGTTTATATAAGTTCACTTTTAAAATTCATGTGGATTTCCCTTTAATTGCTTTGCTCTGAATGTGATCTCTCACTGAATTTTTTTTTCAAATGGGACACTTGTTGAGCAGATGTAATGCTTAGTGAGTAATCACGAGAAGTTATGGCAAGAGATAATGTAGAATTTTATATTTTTTCTTGCAGTTTTGTATGGAATATCATTTTTAACAATTGACTGCATTTAATTAGTACTAGTTCTCAATGTAATAACATGCCCCAAAGTATTTAGCAAACTATTTGCCTCTGAGCACTAGTCAAAAAAGATATGGTAGATTAGATGACCACAAGTGGTGCAAAGAGGCACATTTTAAAGGCAGTCATGAAGCATGAGAAGTAGGGAGATAGAAAGTAGGAAACCACAGGACAGGTAGCTTAACTTCGGTCATAAGGAAAATACTGAAAATTATTGTTTTAGTCAGTGTTATGGACACTTAGAAAAATTCAAGCTATTCAGGCAAAATCAAAATTGTTTTTCATCATTGATCATTTGTGATCAATTTGTTGGAGTTGTTTGAAGAAGGAACATGCTGTGGATGAAGAGGAAATGATGTATGTACTACACTTGGATTTGCAGAAAGAAGGCAGCGAACTAGCTGTTGCAATAAAATCTCACTGCAGATAATGTTTGAGCAGAATGGAAGGTTGGTTGGTTAACAGGAAGCAGAGTAAGCATGTGAAAGTAAAACAAATCTGTAAATGCTGACAATCTGAAATGAAAACAGAAAATGCTAGAAGCACTGAGTAAATCAAGCAGCACCTGTGGAAAGAGAAAGAGTTAATGTTTCAGGTCAAAGACCCTTCTTTGTTTACGTCTTGATTGCAGTCTTTTGTGGTGCTAGAAAGTCTGTGAACCCTGTAGAATTTTCTCTTATTTCTGCATAAATGCAACCAAAAATGTGGTCAGATCTTCACGCAAGTTCTAAAACTAGATAGAGAACTCAGTTAAATAAATGACAGAAAAACATGATACTTCATTTATTTATTGAGAAAAATGATCCAATATTGCATGTATTTGTTGGAAAACGTATGTGAACCTTTGCTTTCAGTAACTGGTGTGACCCCCTTGTAAAGCAGTAACTTCAACCAAACTTTTCCGGTTACTGTTGATCAGGCCTGCACATCGGCTTGGAGGAATTTTAGGTCATTTCTCCTTACAAAACTGCTTCAACTCTGGGATGTTGGTGGACGACTTGAGGTGTATTAGTGATGTTTGTCAGTGAGGAGGAGATGGTATTTCCAATCCGCACAGGCTATGGTCTCCCGGTGAGGGAGTGAAGGATCCAGTTGCATAGGGAGGTACAGAGGCCCAGGTTTTGGAGCTTGTCGTTTAGAACTAAGGGTATGATTGTGTTGAACGCTGAGCTGTACCCTGATGTAGTTATTACTATTGTCCAGGTCATCCTAGGCCAAGGGGAGAACCAGTGAAATTGCATCTGTTGTGGTCCTATTGTGGTGATAGGCAAATTGCAGTGGTTCCAGCTCCTTGCTTAGGCAGGAGTTGATTCTAGCCATGACCAACCTCTTCATCATAGTAACTGTGAGTGCCACTGAGTGATAGTCGTTGAAGCAGCTCACCCTGCTCTTTTTGGGAAGCAAGTGGGTACCTCCGACTCCAGTAATGAGAGATTGATGAGGTTTCTGAGCACTCCACTAGTTTTGGTTGGCAGAGCCCTACCATGAACCTGATGCCTTGCGAGGGTTCGCTGTCTTCAAAGATGATCTGACATTGGCCTCTGAGACAGAGATAGCAGGGTCACCAAGTGCTGCAGGGATTTGCATGGGTATAGTTTTATTCTGTATTTCAAAGCTTGGATAATAGGTTAAATCAATGTCCAAAGATGTGGCGACTGATGTATAATACAGAAAAATGCGAACCTCTCCATTTTGGCAGGAAAGTAGAAGCATTTTATCTAAACTGTGAGAATTCAGAGCCAGGAGGTGTAAAGGAGTCTGAAGTGTCTTAATGCATGATTTGCAAAAGGCTAAAATGTGAGTACAGCCAGTGATTAGAAAAGCTGACAATATTATAGTTTGCTAAGGGAATTGAATATAAAAGCAGGGAGATTATGTTTCAGTTAAATATGGCTTTGTTGAGATCACATGTGAGCACTGTGTACAGTGTTGGAGTGTGCTGATAATGAATGTGTTCACAAATTGAGGATCAATTTTGATCAGTTGCTGGAACTCCAAACTCCAAATTAGAAAATAGCACAAGACAGAAAGCTCAGCCCCTAATCTAGCCTGGCTGTCAGTGCAGATATTTTGTATGAAACTTAAACTGTCTACCATTGCCAAATCTCGCTGAGTTGAGGAGAGGAGTTATCCCAGGTTTCTGACCAATATTATTCCTCAATGAACATTTTTCCTAAAAACAGTTCATTGCCATTTGCTGTGTGGAACCGTAAATATTTCAGATCACTATAACAAAATTATTCGATGACACTAATTTAAAGAACTCAACAGCTGTGAAAAATTTTGAATATTTTTTAGGATCTGTGAAAGACCAGATACAAATACAATTTTTTTTTAGGTTTGCCAATGGTCTTTGAACACTCTATTCTAACATAGTATACAATAGTGATGGTTGGGGACATTTCAGTTTTAACCTTATTCTTAATTTTTTTTCTTCACTTCATGAATTCAGTCTTATTTCATTGTGATTTGCCGAAAACAGACAGCAACTTACTGCTGTAGTGTTAGGTCTAGGGTTTCTTTTGGCAGTTTTTTAAGCAAAAGCGCAAGAAACCAAAATAGCAGACTTGCATGTATTGTTACAGTTTACTGACACCATAGTAAATATAATTAACAAATTACTTTGTTAATACTCTGTACTATAAAGCATATGGTCCTCTTCCTCCTGCAGTTGGTGTTGCTATTGTCATCTTTCTACCTGAAGCACAGCAAGTATGTAATGGCTGTGAAGTTCACCTTTCAGATAAATAGGGCTGGTAAAAGTTCCTCACTGGCTTTTAAATAAATTCAAAAATCAATGGGGTAAAAAATACTGCATTCAGAAGTTTGTTGCATGTAGTAATCCTCCAAACTATTACCTTACAAGGCAATATGATAGGTAATGTTTAATCTAATTATCAGAACTAATGCATATAATTTATCTCAAACTGCTCTTATAATTTCTGTCCCAAGTTAGTGGGGCTTTGGCTGTCCAATGGTATTACAGTCATCACATAATATAGTGTACAGTGTAGTAATACTGACAGATGAGTTCAGTGTGAAAAATGGCTGTGTTTCATCATGGAGGGTGGATACTCTATAGGTCAAGGTTATGGAATGTTAGTCCTGTTGCAATTATTGGCGGTTGGATGAAAAGATTATCATTCTATTAGAATTTTAACCGTACCTCCTAACATTCTGAAGTAATCTCGAATTTCATATATTGTTGTGGACTTTGGCCTATTTTGTAATTCCTGAATCTGAAGGGAGTGTTCATGTGTTTTATGTCTTAATTAGCACAATAAATAGAACTCTATTGAATTAATGTTTTTAGATCAGTTAGCTTATTACCTTCGATCAAATTTAAAATTGTTAGCTCTCAGTATAGTGCATTTGTCAAAAAATATGGCATCTTTGCTCTCAATCTATTGACAAAGCTTCTTATCTACAATGCATGAAAAGGAAGAAACCTGCATTTGTTTTTAGTACAGCATTATCTGCACAGCAATGTACTATAATAACCAATGAATTTACTTATTTAGCAGTACAACATGTTACAGGCCCTTCCAGCCTGATTGTGGTGCTAAACATGGGATAAGTTTTGGTCGGGAAGTCCTGAAAATTATCTTGCACTTTCTCAAGGAGGTGTTGTGGACAGCAAAATTTCAATTCTTGATATGGATGCATCTTTAAAGCCATCAGAGGTGGAATTTTTAATGTAACATCTGTCAAAATCTAAAATGGTTTAGCCTTGATTTTGTAAAATCCATACAGGGTTTCAAAGGTGAGGGTGCTGTCAGTTAAGTAACGGCTGCGATTTATATTGGAATATTTTACTATAACGGGCAAAACTTGCTTCTCTGTAGCTATTTGTTAAGTTTTTTTTGTAGTTTACTTGATCTGGTGACCTTCTAGTTTAATATTTTTGGAAAAAGTCACTCTAATCTCTACAAGTACATCGAAATTGGTTATTTTTTGTTCTATTTAAAACTGCTTCTCGGCTACTGAAGATAGCTGTTATGTTGAGGTTAGAAGTTTTGTTAATTGTCCTGATGAATGGTGACGATTATTCGTGAAAATTACGTACACTGCGGCTCTGCCATTCAATGCTCTTTGCATCAGTATACAAAGAACAACCAGGTCAATTGTAAGATTTACTTAAGATAGATTTTAGTGCGGGCCATGATTTACAATAAATATCTTTAAAGTTATCAGCCTTATTTTGAAATTCCACTTTGTCTCTGTAATCTGCCCTGGCTGCAAGCTCCCAAATTCCCTCCCTAAAGAACTATCTTCCTGCCCCTCACTTGTAAGATGCTCATTAAAAGTTTCCTCCTTTATCAAGGCTTTATTCACTTGCCCAAACATGTCTTGATATGTCTCCATGTCATAGTTTGTTTGATAATGCTTCTGACAAGTGTCTTGGGTTTTGAATTATCAGCAGTCCTATTATGGTATCGGACTTTCTCTTCCAAAAAGACAGAAAATTAGCTCTCCCTTATGACCTTGAAACGGAATGTTTACTTTCTCATCCAATCAGAAGTGGAGCTTTGTCTGGGAATCCCCTGGCCAGCCCTAGCACCTTTACAAGAAGCAGTTGGTTAGATACTGGAGTTTGCAATGAACTGAGAATTTTCATATGCAAACACGAAGAAATCTGCAGATGCTTGAATTTCAAGCAACACACATAAAAGTTGCTGGTTGCTGGCCCGAAACGTCGACTGTACCTCTTCCTAGAAATGCTGCCTGGCCTGCTGCGTTCACCAGCAACTTCTATGTGTGTTGCCTGAGAACTTTCATGCTGTACGGCATTTTGGTAAATGTCGAGGATAGCTGCATGTAGTTGAAGACCAGAGGTGAGAGTTCATTGTTATGATGTTACGTCCTGCACCACCTCTTGCTGTTGAGCCCAGACTTTGGGATCTTGTTCAGAGTATTTGGCTCAGTCTCTTGAACCAGAGAATCGTGTCTGGGCTCAACCACTGTATTGACCCTGGTTGCTCCAATAAATCATTGGACTGGAGCCTCCAGCCTGATTGCAAAGCTAAACCATGTTCATGGGCCAACATCGTGTTTATTGGTCCAATGTTCATCGAAGGAGTCCAGACCCAGTTTCATATCCAGAAGTAGCAATAGGTAAAAAAAAATGGACAGGAAAGCAGTGGGGTACAGTGCTGGTGGGTTCAAGTGTACTGTATTTTTAAAGAGCTCATTGCAGAGCTGATGCTGTTGGAATGCGTTTGGAATTTCCATCTGTGTTACAGACTCTGGCCTGATTTTACTCTTGTTGAAGACATGTACATGTATATGAGCCTGAATAATGTTGTGGTGCAGTGATTATCGATGGTCAGGGAGAAAGTATGTCCCTTCTTGATAAGGACGAGTAGAACTATTTTGCCTTCCATGAGGAAGGCTTGGTTAGCAATTTTGTAAAGAATATTTTGTGTGTGTTTATTTTCTTGAGTAGTCTGGAATTTATTGCATTTATTGTTTACATTTAATTTTCTTAGGATATAGAGTGAGGCCATTTGGCCTGTTTGGTTTATAACAGCTCTGAGCAATCCCATAAATACTCCCCCACCTCCCCTTTTCCTGCAACTCACTCAGTGAACATAATTTCACATATTTTGTAGTGTTTCAGGAGAAAAAGTAAGATTTCAGGAATACATAATTATCAGATATTTTATGTTTTCTTCCAAAGCTAATTTCATATATTGTTCATATTTACACAAGACTGCTTGGCCTGTTGAGCCCATGATGGTCCTGAGATAATCTTTGATACAGTGGGGCATATCATTGCCTGGTTACAACATTGGCATTGCTGCTTTGCATATTTTATAATGTTCAAAATGCTGCAAAATGCAGATTGCTGGTGATGCAACATTAAATGTAAACAGTTAAGGTCATGAAGCAGACAAAATTAAAAAGCAAGAAAAGGTCTGAATGCGCTTGTGGTTTCTGCAGTTTGGAATAGGTCTTGGTGTGGCGATTGAATCAGCGCATTCTTTCAGATAAATTGCAAGTTGTTTTTCTTTATAATTTCTTTAATGCTCTTTGTATATTGAACATTATCCCAATCCCTCCCACAATCTGGACTATTTAATCTCCCAAAGCCTTGCTCTCTCATCAAACTGTTGGATTGAGGTTCCTAACTCCTGTTAACTGTGTCTGTCATTGGGTAGGCTTAAATTGTTGTAATGTGGTCACTTCTGTAACTGTGAGGTACTGTACCAAATTCTGGGAATGTTATTGAAATATGAAAAACTTCTGCTGGAACTATAGAGTATAGTGTTTTCGTTGGGAGCTCTGTTTGTAGTTCATTGGCTGTCTACCATGCACCACCGTACCTAAGTTGTCAAGAAAAGTCAAAGTAATGGGACTTGCTTTATGATGGAAAAAAGGACATTCAAGTTTCTTTTTGAAAATAGGGAAGAGATTGGGTTTATTTAATTGCAACACTGCAGTTAGAAAGCTGAGTAATGTTCTGTATAAAAATCATTGGAAGTACTGTTGTATGGTATATGGTTAATTTTTCAGTGCATGTACATTTGTTTCTGAGACCTGCATTTGAATGTGTCCTAAGGTGCTGTGATGAAAGTACATTTGAGGCCAAACTTTCTGAATAAAAGCTACAATTAAAAGGCTTTGAAAGTTGTGCTTAACGTGGTGTAAATAGGAGTGAGGTTGAGGCTCATGTGGTGCATAGGCCTTTTGATCTGACTGTTCATTTCTCCGCTGTCCTTTCTGTGTAATTCCTCGACGGATTTATTTGGTTAAGGTTAGCTAGGGATTTGTCTAGTGTCCAACCACCCCAGTTAGGAATGTCCCAAGTTATTTTCAACCATTATGTACAGATGAGTGTTTGGCAGATTGACAGGATGGATTTTCTAGTGGCTGTATGCTTCTGCTGTGTGGGAATTTGGTTCGCAGTACCATCTGAATGGCTGAGTTAAATGCCTGGGTTTAACTCCATATTGCCCTTGGTTGGCCTTAATTTTTATTTAAATATATTACAAGGCAGCTGCATTCTTGGTTGTGAACTGTTTGTGTTTTCAGTAATGGAACCATGTCATAAGCTGAGGAAGACCTGTGTTGTAGAAAATAAAAATAATTTGTAAGTTTAGAATACTATATCACGCTCAGGATAATTGGAAAATAATTTGACCAGTCAGAGCGTTGAAGCAGATGACGTGAGTTCAAAGGAATTTCAAGTATGTTTCTGTAAACTGGGATGCCGAAAGTATTGGTGCTGAGCTTAATTGAAAAGACATAATTAGGGCAGTTTTATTCCAAGTTTGCAGTTCATTTCTGAGGATGTGCCAAGTTGTCCCGTTCTTGTGAAAATTCTAGTAAAGTGGCATAACTTCCTTCATTCCTAGTGTCTGACAGATGTACTTTTAAAAATGGAGGTTGTTCTGTGTAGATTAAATTTTACTGGAACAAGGAGATGTTTCTGAATGCCCAAAAATTTTTACATAGCACAATTGACATAAGACTTATTTCTAAACCCCTTTTTGGACAGACTTCAAAACTCTTCTTCCTGCTTTAATTGTCTTGCTAAATAGAAACAAACAATTATCATACTCCTGTGTTTTTTCTGAGTTTCTTCTGCTAGGCATGTAAAATACTCTAGATTTCCATGCAAAGCATCAGTTGTCTGCTAACATTGGGCTCCTTGCATTGGGCTCCTTGCAATTCAGCTATACTCTAAAGTGCAGTAACACAGCGCTCAAATAAAAGTTCATTCAAACTCATTTAATCTTTACGTCAACTTCAATAAAAATTATACCTGGCATATTTCTATTTCAAAATGCACAGGCAATCTCTAATGAGTTTCTTTTTTTTATTACCCCCCCCCCCCCAGGAAACTTGCAGGTCGAACACTTTTCATTACCGGCGCCAGTCGTGGCATTGGGAAAGCAATTGCTTTGAAAGCAGCTAAGGATGGTGCCAATATTGTGATTGCCGCTAAAACTGCAGAAGTGCACCCCAAATTACCTGGCACAATATATACAGCAGCAGCGGAAAGTGAGTATTTGTGTGACTTAGGAAAAAATAGAACATAAAGGCTACCAAAACATGCTGGAACTGTATTTCTCATCAGTGAGACCTTACTTACTGCTGTGGCCAATTCTGGGCACTGCAATTCAGAAGAAAGCATGAAGGTCAAAGGTTTAAATGTATCTGCATTTAACTGCAGAGAAACTGAAAGGAGCCTAGTGCATAAGGTAGAGGAAAGAGCTCAGAATTCCATCCACCAAGGTTTTTAAAAATTAACGTGTCAAATTTACTTGCTAAGTATTGTCAGATAGTTGGTATTAATGAATTAGAATTTTATTTTGTTTTGTTTGGAGATTCAGCACAGTAATAGGCCCTCCAGCCCAATAAGCCCATCCGCCCAATTATACCTCTGCGGCCAATTAACCTACCAACCCATATGTATTTGGAATGTGGGAGGAAACTGGAGCATCTGCAGGAAACCCACACGGTCGCAGGGAGAACATAGAAACTTCTATCAGATAGCAGTGGGAAATAAACAGGGGTTCCTGGCGTGCAAAGCTTCATGCTAACCACTACATTACCATGCTGACCCAGTTTACACTGTCTTTAACACAGTAATGTGCTGCTTCATGTGCTCAGTTGCATCGTATTTGGTCACAGATGTCAGATTAAGAAATAATGAGGAGGTACAACAGTTAAGTTGAAATCAAGAGGCTGGAACTAGATGACTCTAGGGATGTTAAGATGTAGTACATGGAGAGGATGTTGAAAAATCAGAAACAAAGTAGCAGGGCATTGGAAGAGTTTGTAAATAAAAATGAGAGTTTTTAAATAATGGTAGTGTCTGAATTTGGTCTAAGGTTTGGAGATAAATCATTTATTTAAGATGAAAATTGTGCACAAATGACGGTTATGAATAGAAATAGTTTACTTTATTTCTAACTTTATTTCTTTTTATTATTATTCCTTATCTTGTTCAGGTTAAAAATCTGCTCCATCAGATGAATATTGAATTTATTAATCTTTAATTTTGAACCAAAAAGTACTTTCTCTACCAATGCCATAAAAAGGATCATATCTACTGCTTTATGAAATACTGCTTATGTGTTTGTGGCATGTCACCTATCAGAGAACCAATTCACATCTTGGTTCCTGCTGTTCTGAGGCAAATGAATTCACCTTCCACTTGTCCAAGCAATATAGCTGCAGCTCTCTTCTGTCTAAATCTCATCTAACATTTTTTAGCAGATCTCTTTCTTAACCTAGTAGAATCAACAAGCATCTCCTGACATCTCAAGAGTATAGCACAGATACTTTGTATCAATGTATTCATATCTCAGTGGGATGAAGTTCATGGGCACTAGATAAATACTGGTATGTTGTTTATTGAGCCATTTTCTGCATTAGTTTGTCATTATAAGCAGGCAATTTGATCATGTGAATTCTCATACCTTTTCTTTAGTCTTGACTATAGAGCCAGTTTGAACCAGAGGCTCCAAATCTGTATCTCCTTTTATGCACACTTTGGAAGGAAGAATAACAACGCTTATGTGAATTCCCACAGCATCTAGTGACCCTGTAATCTTTATCTCAGAGGCTGAAGTCAGAATATCCTTCAAGAAGGTGAACCCTCATAAGGTGTCACGTTCAGTTGATATAGCTGGTGCTAAAAACCTGTGCTGCCCATTTAGCTGGAGTATTCAAGGACACTCCTACCAAATTCAAAAGGGCATCAATTCTACTGGTGCCCAAGAAGAGTACCGGTATGATTGAGGGTGAACTGCCTCAATGACTATTGCCTTGTAGTACTCACATAGACTGTAATGAAGCAATTTAAGAGGTTGGTCATAGCTAGAGTTAACTCCTGCCCAAGCAAGGACCTGGAGCCTTTGCAATTTGCCTGCCATAACAACAGGATGCAATTTCACCAACTCTCCACCTAGGAGCATCTAGAAAATAGCAAAGCACATGTTAGTCTGCTTTTTATTGAGAACAACTTGGCATTCAACACCATCTTTCTTCAGTACTAATCAACAAGCTTCAAAACCTGAGTCTCTGTGCCTCCATCTGCAATTGGATCCTCAACTTCCTTATCAAGAGACCAAACTTAATGCAGATCAGAAATAACATCTCTTATTTGCTGACATTTAGCACAAGCACATCTCAAGGATGTGTGCTTAGTCTACAGCTCTACTCTCATGACTGTGTAGCTAGGCACAGCTCAAATGCCAACTATAAATTCGCCACTGTTGTCAGCAGAATCTCAAGTGGCAATGTGGTGATGTACAGAAGTGAGATTGGCTGGTTGAATACTGTCACAACAATAACCTCTTACTCAACGTCAGCAAGACCAAATAATTGATAGGGGACTTTAGGAAGGGAGAACACACACCAATTCTCTGTTGTAACTTCGCTTATTCTTTTTTCACATATTTTATATAGTGGTGCCAGAAAGTTTGTGAACCCTGTAAAATTTTTCTGTATTTCTGCATAAGTATCACTTAAAATGTGATCAGATCTTCACATAATTCCTAAAAGGAACCCAATTAAATAAATAACACAAAAAACATTATACTACTTAATTTATTTATGGAGAAAAAATATCGAATTTTACATGTATTTGTTGGAAAAAGTATATGAACCTTTGCTTTCAGTAATGGGTGTGAACCCCTTGTACAGCAGTAACTTCAACCAAACACTTACGGTAAATGTTGATCAGGCCTGCACATTGGCTTGAAGGAATTTTAGGTCAATTCTCCTTACAAAACTGCTTCATCTCTGGTATGTTGGTGGGCTTCCTTGCATGATCTGTTTGCTTCAGGTCCTTCCACAACATTTCTATAGGATGATGGTCAGGACTTTGATTCAGCCATTCTGTAACAAATTTTCTTCTTTTTAAACCATTCTGTTGTTGATTTACTCTTGTCTTTCAGATCGTTGTCTTGTTGCATTATCCAACTTCTATTAAGCTTTAGGTGACGGACTACTACCCTTACATTCTCCTGTAAAATGTCTCGATACAATTTTGAATTCATTGTTCCCTCAATGACTGCAAGTGTCCAGACCCTGAGGCAGCAAATCAGCCCCAAACCACGATGCTTCTTCTTCATGCTTCACAGTTGGGATGAGGTTTTGGTGTTGGTGTGCAGTGCCCTTTTTCTTCCAACATAGCAATGTACATTTCTGCCAAAAAGTTCAACTTCTGTCTCACCAGTCCACAGAACATTATCCCAGAAACATTGTAGAACTTTCAGGTGGTCTTTTGCAAATTTAAGACGTGTTATTTTTTGGAGAGCAGGCGTTTCCTCCGTAGAGTTCCTCTATGAACACTATTCTTGTTTGGTATTTTTCTTATCGTGGACACATGAACATAGACTTTAGCAAGATCTAGAGATCTCTGCAGGTCTTTTGCTGCTATCCTTGGGTTCTTCTTCACCTCCTTCAGCATTGCGCATTGTGTTCTTGGTGTGATCTTTGCTGGACGCCCACTCCTAGGGAGAGTAGCAGCAGTACTGAGTTTCTTCCACTTGTAGACAATTTCTCTTCCTGTGAACTGATGAACACTCCAATGTTGTGCCAACCATGTAACCTACTCTAGAAACTGCCTAGAATTTCATTACCTCAGAACCCTCTAATTTTTAAGCTCCATGTACCTATCTAAGAGTCTCTTAAAAGATCCTACTGTATTCACCTCTACCACTATTGCTGCAGTGCATTCCATACACTCACCATTCTCTGTGTGGAAAAATTCTCTGACATCCCCCTTGTACCTACTTCCAAGCACTTTAAAACTATGCCCCCTTGTGTTAGCCATTTCAGCCCTGGGGTAAAAGCCTCTGGCTATCCACATGATCAATACCTCTCATCATCTTATACATCTCTATCAGGTATCTCATTCTTCGTCGCTCCACGGAGAAAAAGCCAAGTTCACTCAACCTATTCTCATACGGCATGCTCTCCAATCCAGGCAATATCCTTGTAAATCTCCTCTGTACTCTCTTTCTATAGTAGCCACATCCTTCCTGTAGTGAGGTGACCAGAACTGAACACAGTACTCAAAGTGGGGTCTAATTAAGATCTTATATAGCTGTAACATTACTTCAGCAACACTGTCAACCTGCGCAACAGCTTTGAGTGTCCCACGGACACAGACTCCATCCTCCATACTGCCAAGAGTCTTACCATTAATATTATCTTCTGTCTTCAAATTTGACCTACCGAAATGAACTACTTGACACTTATCTGGGTTGAACTGTCTGCCATTTCTCAGCCCAGTTCTGCATCCTATTGATGTTCTGCTCTAACCTTTGACTACTCTCCAGACTATCCACAACACCCCAACTTTGGTGTCATCAGCAAACTTGCTAACCCACCTTTCTATTTCCTCATCCAGGTCATTTATAAAAATCACAAGGAGGAGGAGTCCCAGAACAGATCCCTGCAGATCCCTGGTCACCAACCTCCATGCAGAATACGAACCATTTACAACCGCCCTTTGCTTTCTGTGGGGATGCCAGTCTGGATCCACAAAGCAACGTCTCCTTGGATCCCATGCCTCATTACTTTCTGAGCCTTGCGTGGGGAAACATATCAAATGGCTTACTGAAATCCATATACACTACATCCACTGCTCTACCTTCATCAATGTGTTTTGTTACATCCTACACAATTCATTCAGGCTCATAAGGCATGACCTGCCCGTGACAAAGCCTTGCTGACTATCCCTGGTCAGATTATGTCTCTCCAAATGCTCACAAATCCTGCCTCTCAGGATTGTCTCCAACAATTTGCCCACCACTGAAGTAAGACTCACTGGTCTATCATTTCTTGGGTTATCTCTACTCTCTTTCTTGACCAAGGGAACAACATTTTCAACCTTCCAATCCTCTGGCACTTCTCCTGTCCCTATTGATGATGCAAACATCGTCGCCAGAAGCACAGCATCTCCTCCCTCGCTTCCCACAGTAACCTGGGGTATACCTTGTCCAGTCCTGGCGACTTCTCTAACTTAATATCTTTCAAAAGTCCATCTTCTTTCTTAATGTCTATGCACTCAAGTGTTTCAGTCTGTTGTAAGTCAATAGATAGTAGGTGCAGGAGTAGGCCATTCAGCCCTTTGAGCCAGCACCGCCATTCACTGTGATCGTGGCTGATCATCCACAATCAGTACCCATTTCCTGCCTTCTCGCCTTATCCCTTGACTCCGCTATCTTTAAGAGCTCTATCTAACTCTTTCTTGAAAGAATCCAGGGAATTGGTCTCCACTGCCTTCTGAGGCAGAGCATTCCACAGAAGCACAACACTCTGTGTGAAAAAGTTTTGCCTCGACTCTGTTCTAAATTGCCTACCCCTTATTCTTAAACTGTGGCCTCTGGTTCTGGACTCCCCCAACATCGGGAACATGTTTCCTGCCTCTAGCGTGTCCAATCCCTTAATAATCTTATATGTTTCAATCAGATCCCCTCTCATCCTTCTAAATTCCAGTGTATACAAGCCCAGTTGCTCCAATCTTTCAACATATGACAGTCCCGCCATCCCGGAAATTAACCTCGTGAACCTATGCTGTACTCTCTCAAAAACTAGAATGTTCTTCCTCAAATTTGGAGACCAAAACTGTACACAGTACTCCACGTGTGGTCTCACCAGGGCCCTGTACAACTGCAGAAGGACCTCTTTGCTCCTATTCTCAAATCCCCTTGTTATGAAGGCCAACATGCCATTAGCTTTCTTCACTGCCTGCTGTACCTGCATGCTTACTTTCAGTGACTGATGAACAAGGACACCTAGATCTTGTTGTACTTCCCCTTTTCCTAACTTGACACCATTCAGATAGTAATCTGCCTTCTGTTCTTGCCACCAAAGTGGATAACCTCACATTTACCCACATTAAACTGCATCTGCCATGTATCTGCCCACTCACCCAACCTGTCCAAGTCACCCTGCATTCTCATAACATCCTCCTCACATTTCACACTGCCACCCAGCTTGGTGTCATCTGCAAATTTGCTAATGTTACTTTTAATCCCTTCATCTAAATCATTAATGTATATTGTAAACAGCTGCGGTCCCAGCACCGAGCCTTGCGGTACCCCTCTAGTCACTACCTGCCATTCTGAAAAGGACCCATTAATCCCTACTCTTTGTTTCCTGTCTGCCAACCAATTTTCTATCCATGTCAGTACCTTACCCCCAATACCAATTGCTCTAATTTTGCCCACTGACCTCCTATGTGGGACCTTATCAAAGGCTTTCTGAAAGTCCAGGTACATTACATCCAGTTGCTTTCCCATGTCCATGTTCATAGTGACATTCTCAAAAAATTCCAGAAGTTTAGTCAAGCATGATTTCCCCTTCCTGAATCCATGCTGACTTGGACCTATCCTGCTACTGCTATCCAAATATGCCGCTATTTCATCTTTTATAATTGATTCCAGCATCCTCTCCACCAATGATGTCAGACTAACTGGTCTATAATTGCCTGTTTTCTCTCTCCCTCCTTTCTTAAAAAGTGGAATAACATTAGCTACCCTCCAATCCACAGGAACTGATCCTGAATCTATAGAACATTGGAACATGATTACCAATGCGTCCACAATTTCTAGCGCCACCTCCTTAAGTACCCTGGGATGCAGACCATCAGGCCCTGGGGATTTATCAGCCTTCAGTCCCAACGCCATTTTCTGCCTGACGCGAACTTCCTTCAGTTCCTCTGTTACCCTAGGTCCTCTGGCCACTATTACATCTGGGAGATTGTTTGTGTCTTCCATAGTGAAGACAGATCCAAAGTACCTGTTCAGCTCATCTGCCATTTCCTTGTTCCCCATAATAATTTCACCCGTTTCTGTCTTCAAGGGCCCAACTTCGGTCTTAACTAATTTTTTCCTCTTCACATACCTAAAGAAGCTTTTACTATCCTCCTTTATATTCTTGGCTAGCTTACCTTCGTACCTTATCTTTTCCCCTCGTATTGCCTTTTTAGTTATCTTCTGTTGCTCCTTAAAAGTCTCCCGATCCTCTGGCTTCCCGCTCATCCTTGCTATGTTATACTTCCTCTCTTTTATTTTTATACTGTCTTTGACTTCCCTTGTCATCCACGGTCGCCCCTTACTCCCCTTCGAAACTTTCTTCCTCTTTGGAATGAACTGATCCTGCACCTTCTGTATTATTCCCAGAAATATCTGCCATTGTTCCACTGTCATCCCTACTAGGGTATCTTTCCAGTCAACTTTTACCAGCTCCTCCCTCATGTGTCCATAGTTCCCTTTGTTCAACTGTAATACTGACACTTTCGATCTTCCCTTCTCCCTCTCAAATTGTAGATTAAAACGTATCATATTATGGTCACTACCTCCTAATGGCTTCTTTACCTCGAGTCCCCTCATCAAATCTGGCTCATTACACAACACTAAATCCAGAATTGCCTTCTCCCTGGTAGGCTCTAATACAAGCTGCTCTAAGAATCCATCTCTGAGGCATTCCACTAACTCCCTTTCTTGGGGTCCAGTACCAACCTGATTTTCCCAGTCTACCTGCATGTTGAAATCCCCCATAACAACAGTAGAATTACCTTTGCGACATGCCAATTTTAACTCTTCATTTAACTTGCACCCTATATCCAGGCTACTGTTTGGGGGCCTGTAGATAACTCCCATCAGGGTCTTTTTGCCCTTACAGTTTTTCAGTTCTATCCATACTGACTCTACATCTCCTGATTCTATGTCCCCCCTCGCAAGTGACTGAATTTCATTCCTCACCAACAGAGCCACCCCACCCCCTCTGCCAACCTGTCTGTCCTTTCAATAGGATGTATACCCTGAATATTCATTTCCCAGCCCTGGTCCTCTTGCAGCCATGTCTCTGTTATTCCCACAACATCATACTTGCCAATTTCCAACTGAGCCTCACACTCATCCACTTTATTTCTTATACTCCGTGCATTCATATATAATACTTTTAATCCATTTAAAGTAATACTTTTACTCCCCTAACCTTTCACATCGATGCCTATTGCACTTCACCATACCCTCCGATCCCTTCCTGAGCTTTCTGCCCCGTTAATTCTGTTGTCTTCCTTAACTTTTCTTATTCTCTCTTTCCCTTTAACTCCATTCTTATATTTCCAGTTCATCCCCTCCCCCCCAACTACTTAGTTTAAACACACCCGTGTAGCAGTGGCAAACTTGCCTGCCAGAATGCTGGTCCCCCGTCTGTTAAGGTGCAACCCGTCCCTTCTGTGCAATTCATCCTTACCCCAAAACAAATCCCAGTGGTCCAAGAATCTAAATCACTGCCTCCCGCACCAGCTCCTCAGCCACACATTCAGATCCCCTATCTCCCTGTTCCTGCCCTCTCCAGCACGAGGAACTGGAAGCAAACCGGAGATAACTACCCTGGAGGTCCTGCTTTTCAGCCTTCTTCCGAGTTCTCTGAAGTTACGCCGCGAAATGTCTGTCCTCTTCTTCCCGACGTCATTTGTGCCGACATGCACCACCACCTCCAGCTGATCACCTTCTCCCTTGAGGATGCCCTGCAACTGGTCTGTGACGTCCTGGATCGTGGCACCAGGGAGGCATCACACCATCCTTAAATCCAGCCTGTTGCCACAGAAACCCCTTTCTGTACCTCTCACTATGGAGTCCCCTACTACCACGGCTCTGCCTGACTTCTGTCTCCTCAGCTTTGTTTCAGTGCCAATTTTTGACTCACAGACCCATCCGCCTCTCAGACTGTTACTGTCTTCTGTCCCGACAGCTTCCAAGAGGGTGAACCCCCGGGGTCTTCTGTACTCCAAGCATCCATCCCTTCCTCATCGTCGCCCCCTCCCCCCCTTCTCTCTTCCGGTATCTTTGGTGTAACAATCTCGCTGCAGGTCCTGTCCAGAAAAATCTCTGTTTCCCGGATGAACCTGAGGTCATCCAGTTGCCTCTCCAGTGCCTCAACATGGTCCTTCAGGAGCTGAACCTGGACACACTTTCCACATTTGTAGCAGCAAGAGGCACCATCAATGTCCCTAACCTCCCACATCATGTAAGCAGCACACTGAATCAGTTGACCTGTCATCCCCACAATTGCCAAGGTCCTATTCACTGGTGAATACTGAAGCAAAGTACCTTTGCTACCTCCTATGACTCCGTGCACATGTTTCCACTATCGCACCTGATTGGTTCTATTCTCACACGATTCATCCTCTTGCTCTTCACATACTTGTAGAATGCCTTAGGGTTTTCCTTAGTCCTGCTTACCAAGGCCTTCTCTTGGCCCCTTCTAGCTCTCCTAATTTCATTCTTGAGCTTCCTGGCATCCTTGTAATTTTCTAGAGCTCTAACAGTACCTCATTTCTTGAATCTTTCACAAGCTTTTCTTAACTAGATTTTCTACATCGTTTGTACACCGTGGTTCCTTTACCCTTCCATCCTTTCCCTACCTCAATGGAATATATCCGGCACACTCAGCAGCCATTCCTGCCACTGAGACATCCAAGTCCCTGTAATTGAAGTGAATTGACTTTATTTCTTACATCCTTCACATACATGAGGAGTAAAAATCTTTATGTTACGTCTCCATCTAAATGTGCCATGTGCAATCATAGTAATTAATTATTTATAATAAATAGAGCGGTCAATGCAATATAGAGTTGTATATGTAATATATGTCAATGAACACAACGTCATAGTTCCATGTATTGATCCACGCTCTAAGTTCATTTGCCTTGTTTATGATACTCCTTGCATTAAAATAGACACATCTCAAACTGTCTAGCTGAGTGCATCTTTGCTCTATCATCTGCTTATCCTTCCTCACAAACTCCCTTCAAGCTGTCTCTACTTGCGCGTCAACTGCTCCATCCTCTGGGTTTTCACTTCGGTTCCCACTCCCCTGCAAATCTAATTTAAACCCTCCCCAATAAGATTAGCCAACTTCACTCCCAGAATATTGGTTTCCCTCCAGTTCAGGTACAATCTGTCCTACTTGAACAGATCACCCCTTCCCCAGAAAAGGTTCCAATAATTCAAGGAGTTGAAACCCTGCCCCCTGCACCACCTCCTCAGCCACTCATTCATCTGCGCTATCTTCCTATTCTGACCTTCTCCAGTTTGTGGCACCAGGAGTAATCTGGAGATTACCGCCTTCCTAACTCCCTAAACTTGCTGAGCAGGACCTTTATCGCTCTCTTGCCTGTGTCATTGGTACCAACATGTCCCATGGCCTCCGGCTGCTCACCCTCCCCTTCAAGAATATTCTGCAACCACTCAGGACAACCTGGACTTTAGCACCCAGGAGGCAACACACTATCCTGGCATCTCTTTTGCTGCCGCAGAATCTCCTATCTGTCCCCCTAACTATCAAGTCCCTCTATGCCTATTGGTCTGCCTGACTTCACCCTGTCCTTCTGAGGCTCAGAGCCGACCACAGTGCTATTGGTCTGGCTGCTGCTGCCTTGTCCAGATTGGTCATTCCCCTCAGCAGTATTCAAAGGGCTATACCGGTTGCTGAGGGGGATGGCCACAGGGGGACCCTGCACGGTCTTCTTTCTCCCTTTACCTCTCTCAGTGTTCACCTGTCTGCTCCCAGAACTCTGCACTCTGGGTGTAACCACGTGCTCAAAAGTCGTATCCGTCAATTGCTCTGCCCCCGAGATGATCCTAAATTCACCCACCTCCAGCTCCAGCTCCTTAATGCCATCTTTCATGAGCTGGAGATGGCTGCACTTCCCGCAGGCGCAGTCATCGGGGAGACCATCAGATTCCATGAATTCCCACATCCTACAGGAGGAGCATTCCACTGCCATATCAGCCATTCTGCCTGCACTGCACAATAAGTAACCAAGTCCAAATCTTGTAACCTGTTTCTTTGGCCTCAGCCTCTTCTCGTCGAAGTCTCTTGAGTCAAAGCCTGACGCTCTTACTCTCACTGCTGGCCTACTCGCATCAGTGGCTGCCTCGCTTGTCCCTTCTATACTTATACTCACTTCGCAGTGTTCTGCTCTCACTGCTAATTGGGCCTCTGGAATCAGCGTCATTTTTTAGTGTTATTTATTTAATTAGAATCTCTCTATCTAATTTTAGGACGTGTGAAGATCTGATCACATTTATGCAGCGAAAGAGAAAATTCTATAGGGTTCGCAAGCTTTCTAGCACCACTGTATCTGCATTTATTCTCTCATCGCTGCATGGCCTTGAGCAGGTCATGGTGAATCGCTGCCTTAAATAGTGGCATTCTCGGGATGTGAAGCATTACCATGGTGCTATGAGGTTAGGTGTTCCTGGCCATGATCCATTGCCAAGGTCACGTGACTAAAGGCAACAAGGTTGGTTGATGGTTTCTTATGCACACATTTTGTCCTTCTCTGTGGCAGAGGAAATGTCCAGTTTTGTATTACTTGTTTGTCTTGAAACTAACTTCTTATATCTTATCATGGTTGCAGAAGATACAGGAAGACTTCTCCCACATGTTGTCTTTGTTGATGGTCATTTGTTCCCATACTGTTACTGAGTTAAAGTGGTTACATGATAAATGAACAGAAGAATCTTGTCTTAGATTGACCTTTCACCACATGTTACAATTCATAGTGTTTGACATTCTTTTTACAAGCTAATAAAAGCTGCTGACAGGATTGAATGGTTTAACATGGAAATCCTGCTTGGTTTTCATTGTTATCAGCAAATTTGTTGACCAGTTTCCGTTAGGAATCAGTTAAGAGTAGTGTGGAGGAGCAGCGGGATCTGGGGGTACATGTCCACAGATCCCTGAAAATTGCCTCACAGATAGATAGGGTAGTTAAGAAAGGTTATGGGGTGTTAGCTTTTGTACGTCAAGGGATAGAGTTTAAAAATTGCGATGTAATGATGCAGCTCTATAAAACTCTGGTTTGGCCACACTTGGAGTACTGTGTCCAGTTCTGGTCGCCTCACTAGAGGAAGGATGTGGAAACATTGGAAAGGGTACAGAGGAGATCTACCAGGATGCTGCCTGGTTTAGAGAGTATGGATTATGATCAGAGATTAAAGGAGCAAGGGCTTTACTCTTTGGAGAGAAGGAGGATGAGAGGAGACATGATAGAGGTATACAAGATATTAAGGGGAATAGATAGAGTAGATAGCCAGCGCCTCAGGAATGCACTGCCTGAGTCAGTGGTGGAGGCAGATACACGAGTGAAGTTTAAGAGACTACTAGACAGGTATATGGAGGAATTTAAGGTGGGGACTTATATGGGAGGCAGAGTTTGAGGGTCGGCACAACATTGTGGGCCGAAGGGCCTGTACTGTGCTGTACTATTCTATGTTCTATGTTATATTAAAACTCTGTGTCAATCCTGCATATGAAGCTGCTGTCCATTATGGCAACAGTCTTTTGTGATGCCTTATCTTTAGACCTTAAATCTCTAGTTTCTGCCAGTGATGAGTAATTTGGTGTATTTCATATTAGATCTTTAGGCCAAACTTATCTTTATGGCTGCCCCCTTTCCTCATCATCTAATTAGGTGATGAGGAAACTAAAATTGTTCTTAGAAATTCTAATAAAGCGAATAATTGGTTAGGGCTCTCCCTTAAACACTTAATATGCCTACTTCAAAAGAGAGTGCAAATTTGGATTGTACCTCAGAGCAAAGTCAAGGCTATTTTTTTTTCTCTCTGCCTCCTTCATCCTACATTATACTCTGGTTCATAACTAGGATTGTAAACAAAGCATTGATTTGAGAGAAGATCTGTAGAATGTTGATAGGTGCAATATTCTTTCACATTCCTGGTTCCTTGTGAAAGTTAATTGTAGAGATTAAGCAAGGATTGTGTGCAACTTTCCTTCATCTGCTTTTGTTTTGCAACTTGGATTTGGGTGAAAGGCTCATTAATATTGGTGTACACTCTTAAAGTAATGGAGTTTATTTAAGTGTTGAAATATGATTGCACTTTTTCAAAGTGGTTCTGTTGAAATAGTTTACTGACCTTGACATTCTGATCATGTTTCTGTCTATTACATTGTATGAAGGAAGCTCTTACCATTTAAACAAACCCTGGATGAAGGACGTTTTTTTGTTTTCCTTTGGAGGGGAAATGTTTGCAGGGTTCACTTTTCTGCATTTTGGATTGGGGATTAAGGGAAATGTATATTAATGAGATTTGGAATTCATGTGATAAAAAACTTTTCACTGGATCCCATTGAGACACACAGTACATTGCAACATTTAAGTGGCTGGTATTTTGATAATCTTTATTAGCAGCAGATATGAAATATTTTTAATTTGATACTCTCATCAATCCTGTACTTTAGAATTTGAAGTTTAGAATGAAATTATTCAAAAGTAGGATTATATTTCATAAAGTTTATTTTATGCTAATTTATTTTGTATATTATAATACGTAAAATGAGTTTTCAGAAATGATCATCTCATTAGCAAATATGATCGTTTTTGCAATCTTGACACTTTACTTACAACAAGGGAATGCTGACTTCTGTACTCCTGATACAGAAAGATCAAGGAACAGTGGGAGACTTGGATAGAGGAGTACAAGATGACAAGAGATATAGATAAGAGTGGATAGTAAGAGTCCTTTTTTTTTCCCAGGGTGGAAATGGCTGATATGAGGGGGGCATAATTTTAAGGTGTTTGGAGGACAGAGAATAACACTGGGAATGGTAGTTTCATGGAGCATGCTGCCAGTAGTTGTGGTAGAGGCAAACACATTGGGGTCTTTTAAGAGATAGGGACGTGGATGATACAAAATTGGAGGGCTACGTGGGAGGGAAAGGTTAGATTGATCTTAAAATAGCTTAAAAGGTTGATACAACATCTTGGATCAGAGGACATGTTCTGTGCTGTAATGATCTATGTTATCTGCTTAAGCTACACTGAAATAAATTTGGGGCAAATGTGTACCTAGAGTGGTGATAATGTGAACTGTGTTACAGTGATCAATTGCAAGTGTGCATTTTAGGGGAAATTTGTTGAATCTACAAGGAATAAAGTAACAGACGAGTTACTGGTGGAGGTGAAGCGAAAATGAGGATGCAAGATCTGTATAAATACAGTCATTGACCATGGATTGAATGGCATGTTTTCATGCAATTTTATGTAATTCTGTCCTATTTTAGGTGTGTTATGTTAGCTTTCAAATATATCCCCTTAAACCTTTTGTTTATTCGCAGCCAGCATTTTCTTTTAGTTTGTGTGAATCTTACCTAATTCCTCTGAAGAGAGGGTTGTGACCAGCTTTTTGGGCTACCTTGTAGGGGCTTGGTACCATTCAGTTATTTCTTATTTTGGGTATTTCACAGAGCAATTAAATCTTTTACACAACCAAGTTCATGTGTGTCTCAGACACCTGATGGAACCAGGGGGCCAGAGGGAGACTGCCAAATTCTATTTTGTACTGAGAATCTAATACAGCCAACACCTATCTGTAAACCAGCCTGGAATTTAAATTAACCTTTTGTTCTTGCCTTTACCATCATCTCACATAAACAACCACAAATCTGGAATGTACTTTTTGGCTATGAGTTTTAAGGCCACTTTGTGTTCTTGACATTTATTCATTATTCTATCCTTGGGGGAGCACCTGATGAATTGTTGCTTTGTTGTAGACACAGTAAAATATGTATTAATATACAAATGGTCATGATATGAGCAGAACAATGATGTGACATGTCCATTGTCATTTTTATTACCTGTTAGATTTTTTTGCATACATTTTGTTTGTTTTGATTGTCTTGGAATCAAAGTGAAGAATGCCCTATTTGGGAATATTATTGCTTGTTTCAACTGGAAGGATGAAGTGGTTTTGTATCTTGATGAGATGTTTTCTGATAAACTCGATCTTACTATTGTCTCATTTAGTTGGTTATTATATCTTGTTTATAATTTTTTGCTTTTATGTTATATTTGATGTTCTGTGTTTAAATCTCATATTCTGCAGCAGAATTATTAACTGTTATGGATTTGGAGGTTTCTTTGTCTCTTTAACCTTCACTCCTGCTCCTGTAGTTCTCAAAGTTTTAAAACTGGATTTCAGCTAATTAAAGACTTCATGACTTGTTGAAAATGCATTGATTTAGCTTAATAGCATGGAACAGATGGATGACAAAGCCGCACAAAACTCTTGTGCATTAAACATAGAAAAGAACTACAAGAAGGTTAAGACAGGTAAAATCAGAAATGGATGTTGTGAGAAAGTGGGTATTATTTAAGAGGTGTTGAAAGGCTTAATCAAAAGGAATGAATTTAGTAGGATTGAGAAGAGGAAAATTATGATGTTTCCTAATCTGTTTAAGGTGGGCCACAATTCTTTAGAGATCTAAGATGCCACATAAGAAGGAAATAGAAGTGTATTAAGCATTATTTATTTATTTATTGGCCTAAAGCGCACAATAGGCCCTTCCAGCCTTTTGTGCCATGCTGCCCAGCAATCCCTTGATTTAATCCTAGCCTAATCACGGGACAATTTACAATGTCCAATTAACCTACCAAACAGTACATCTTTGGACTGTGGGTGGAAACCGGAGCACCCGGAGGAAACCCACACAGTCACGAGGAAAACATACAAACGCCTTACAAGCAGCGGTGGGAATTGAACCCTAGTTACCTATACTGTAAAGCATTGTGCTAACCACTATGCTACTATGCCACCCTGTAGAAGAGCCAATTGAATAATATAGTATTTTAGCTGTTTAAATTTTCCTTAAGTAAATGTTAACTTGCTGAAAAGTTTCATTCAGTTGCGTGATTTATCCATTGTATATTAATGCCTTTGTGTTTGTTTATGAAGAATAATGAATTTACACAAGAAGCAACATTAAATACTTAACCTCTTAGCCAGTCAGCTCTTAAATCTTGACAGACTTTGACAAGTTAAGAAATGACAGTGGCTTCTTGACATGTAGAATCATTACTTTTCTTGCTGTGAGATGTTAACCATAGTTCTATTTTATGAGCTGCTATAGCATAGGAAATATTCAGCACTGTTCAAAGAAGATCTTGGCATTTGCCCGGTGTTCAGAATAGCAATTTTTCCTCGCTCAATGCTACTAAAACTGGTATATTTTTATTCACCTCTTTGTTCTCAGTGGGTCCAGCCATACAAAATTACTACATCAGCATCCTAATAGATTCATTTTATTTTGGCAGTGAATTATTGCATCTGAGGCATGAAAGGATATAAATCCAAATGCCTCCTTTCATGTGTATAATTGGTATGTTGAACTGCAAATTCATGGAATTCTAATACAGTAGCTGTGCAAATGAATGACATTTATGTCATAGTCTGCAATTTAGATCTGTTTTACATAGAAGCACAAAACCAGGCTGATAGTGCTTATGTCAGTGGATCTTGCTTTGATTTTACATGTGCATTTATTGAATGTAATATCTCTAATGTATTGCTCTTAGGTGTTTTGATGCTCTTTAATATACTGTCGACAAGTTGAAGCATTAATGTGACCATTTTTATTGGAATTTTATACTCATTTTAGTCACTGGCAAGATTCAGCCTCACTCCATGTGAAAAAGTATTACCTAATTCCATGGCTTCTACCACCTTGACAGATGAGGGAGCAGATGCCTTAGAGCACCATAACCTAATTATCCACCATGTTGTATACAATCCTGTATTACCTCATGGGCACATTCCATTATTGGCTTTGGACAGTGACATTTAGTCAACAGAACTCTAAGACTATCATCACCGGTGATGATGTTGAAGAGAGTGACACACCATAATTAGAGCAAGTCCAAAAACAGGTGGTTGATAGACTTAGCCAACGTGTTCAATGTACGACTATTCCCAATTCAAAAAGCAAGAATTTCATTTGAGTAAAAATCATGTGGAGAATCACTTCTTAATTTTCTAGTTGCTTTAATCATTTGTATCCTGAAGACATTTACACCACTGTCGTCAGTGTGACTGTACGTTTCTGTAGATGTATATCTGCCCGAAATGTTGATTTCAGAGCACTGGTAATTATATTTAAATTATAGTTGATTTTCTGATGCTATTGTCTTTACTTGTGATGCAACACAGAACTGGTGTCAGCAGTTAGGTTATTGGGCATGTCAATACAGAATCTTCCAGTCAAGATGGCGCCTGGGTACAACACTTCTTCAGTGAAATTCTTCCAGATAGATCATGAAACCATATATTTCACTTCTTTTATGTCTTTTACGTTTGTTTTTTGTCTTGACTGTGATTCTGGAACTATTGGAGCCAGTGATTGCAGCTTGGAGATCGTTTGGGTGTCGCAGTGCTCTGCAGTCTCCGAGAGAATTCTGGGAGGCAGAGACAGCGTGCGGGAACCTCGTGGCGAGAAGGTTGTGAGCCCATGTTTGACTCTATTTTGCTGATTAAAGCTTCCATTATTTGCCAATTAAAGCAACGAGGGAGATTGAAATGCCGGTGGCCTGCTTTTTATCACTGGTGAGATCACTGCTGCTGGAGAGGGGAGACTGCCTTTTTATCATTGGTGAGATTGCGCTGCCTTTTTATGCTGGGGATATTGCTGTGATGTGGAGAGGGAATACTACCTTTTATCACTGATGAGATTGCTCTGCTATGGAGAGAGAGAATGTTGCCCAGGTTTTCTGCATTTTGGATGTGCACTTGGACTGTGGACTTTTTTTCAGTCTTATAGTTTTCTGCATTCTAAATTTTTCGTGGGGTGGGGGCGAGGATTTGGGGGTCGATGTGCCTGTTCTGTTTTTGTTTATATTTTTGTGAGGGAAGGAGGGATTTGGGGGTGGATGTGCCTGTTCTGTTTTTGTTTATATTTTTGTGAGGGAAGGAGGGATTTGGGGGTGGATGTGCCTGTTCTGTTTTTGTTTATATTTTTGTGAGGGAAGGAGGGATTTGGGGGTGGATGTGCCTGTTCTGTTTTTGTTTATATTTTTGTGAGGGAAGGAGGGATTTGGGGGTGGATGTGCCTGTTCTGTTTTTGTTTATATTTTTGTGAGGGAAGGAGGGATTTGGGGGTGGATGTGCCTGTTCTGTTTTTGTTTATATTTTTGTGAGGGAAGGAGGGATTTGGGGGTGGATGATTGTGCTGCCTTTATTTTCTTTCTTCGTTTCATGGCTATCTGGAGAAGAAGAATTTTAGAGTTGTATACTTTGATAATAGATGAACCTTTGAACCAAATATTGTTTCCTCTCCCCATTGTTACATCATCAATTAAATGTTTTATGATGAAGAATTTGTATCGGGCATTTCATGATCTTGGAAATCTGGTCACTAGTAACACAAAAAATGCAACATGATAATTTTTGTAAGATTGGCTTGTGATAAATTTTGGCCAGGAAACAAAGCCTGACAAAAGGCCAAGTGCTTGCTTTTCTATGCTTATGCACTTGTAAGGGGAGAAATTCATCCTTCGTTGCTCGTGCTAGGTATTATGTGAGAACTTGCCCGAGCATGATCTCTCCATTAATTCAGTAAGTGTTCAGAGGTGAGAGCAACTGGCAGTCAGTAATATTACACTCATTGAGCACCTGTCTCTCCCTTGAAGTTATTCTGTAAAACTTGTTTTTCTGGTGATAATATTGATAAGGTTTTAATTCAAGGTGTAAATAGATTGACTTGATTATTGAATTCTTCTCCTTTTGATGTTACTCGGGAAATATTCTTGTGTGTAACAAAATGTGAACCTTGCCTTTGGTATTGAACACTGATTAAGTATACAATCGTATATGAGGCGACTTGGAAATGCTCAGTTTATGCTCCATCCCTCAACAGAAATTTCTTCATCATTTAGATTCTAATACACAAGTGCATGCAATTATATCCCTCTTCAATTGGGTCAATGAGAAATGCTTTGAAAAAATATTGGATCTAAAAACTATCATAACTTCTCTCTAGAAATATATAGGAATGCTATAATTTCAGTGTCTTTGAGAGAGGAAAAAATAATAATAAGAAGAAGAAAAAATATATGTATAATGAATAGATTAAAAATCGTGCAAAAAACAGAAATAATATATATTAAAAAAGTGAGATAGTGTTCAAGGGTTCAATGTCCATTTAAGAATTGGATGGCAGAGGGGAAGAAGCTGTTCCTGAATCACTGAGTGTGTGCTTTCAGGCTTCTGTAACTCCTACCTGATGGTAACAGTGAGAAAAGGACATGCCCTGGGTGCTGGAGGTCCTTAGTAATGGACGCTGCCTTTCTGAGACATCAGTCCTCGAAGATGTCCTGGGTACTTTGTAGGCTAGTACCCAAGATGGACCCGACTAAATTTACAACTCTCTGCAGCTTCTTGCAGCCCTGTGCAGTAGCCAACCCCCCCCCCCCACCAGACCAGACTGCTCAGAATACTCTCCACAGTACATCTGTAAAAGTTTTTGAGTGTATTTGTTGACATTCCAAAACTCTTCAAGCTCCTAATGAAGCATAGTCACTGTCTTGCCTTCTTTATAACTGCATCGATATGTTGGGACCAGGTTAGATCCTCAGAGATCTTGACACCCAGGAACTTGAAACTGCTCACTCTCTCCACTTCTGATCCCTCGATGAGGATTGGTGTGTGTTCCTCTGTCTTACCCTTCTTGAAGTCCACAATCAGCTCTTTTGTCGTACTGACATTGAGTGCCAGGTTGTTGCTGCGACACCATTCCACTCGTTGGCACATCTTGCTCCTGTGCGCCCTCTCGTCACCTGATATATGCAGTACTTTGCAAAAGTTTTAGGCACATGTATATATAGCTAGAGTGTATAGTGCTTTTCACAGTACTGAATTTGTCAATGTGGAGTGGAGAGGGAGTTTGTAAATGTTAAGGAACAAAGTATGTTGGGAATGGCAAGGGCAGAGTGCTTTGGGAGGGTTGTGGGACAGGTGGCAGAGAAGGAGTGCCAAGGCCAGGCGGTGGCATGGGTGCAGGCACATCCAGCCTTGAGACACCAGGCAAGACCATGAGAGTCTAAACAATTAGTCTATTGATCCTTACAGAATATCTCTCTGGTGCTGTCTACTCCTTCCCTTCTCCCTTCCCATTTTCCCAACCATGATTCCCCTCTCCTTGCTGCGTTCTTACTGTCAGTCCACATTAGAGACCCATATCGGAATCAGGTATATGTCATGAAATTTGTTTTCTTGTGCAGCAGCTGTGCAGTGCAACACACACAATTACTACAGTATCTACAGTATTGTGTACCTAAGACTTTTGCACAGTGCTGTATGTCTGTAAGAATGCTTTACACTAATATCAGAAGGACTAGATTTGATATTTCTCTTGGAAATGCATGCTAGAGATGGCAATTTTTAAAAATATGAAATAAGTGAGAAAGAGAGACAGAAGACTGGATTGTCTAGAATTCAGTTTTGGTTATTATTGGGAGCTTAAAAAAGGGAAATTTTTGTTTTCAATCTTCTCTTGTTCTTTCTATTCCCAGTCCTATAGTCTCTCCCAGTTTTGCAACCTTTTTCAAATCCTGAGCTCTTAAACTAAGCTTCTCCTGATTGAATGTTCTAGTCTTTCGATCTTCCCTGAATATAAATGTGTTTTTGGTGCTTCAGGAGATTTAACTTAAATGCTGGAATGTAAAGAAAAATTATTGTATGGAAGCTCCTGTGGAGCCAGAGGCATTCAACTTTTAGAATGTTAATAGAGAACATCCAACACGCTCCATGATATTGGATCAGATTCCCAAGCTTGATCACTATGTCTGTCAGTATGATTTCCTTGTTTTAATTTGGCTGAATTGCTAACTGTTTTGTGTTACTTTCAACACACTCGAAGATGTGTTGGTTGCTGAAGGTCAATGAATTTGGCATGCCTTTTGGATCAGAGGGCTTTCTCAGAAGAACAGGTTGAAGTTTTTATTATAAAAGTGCAGCGCTTTCATCTGTGAAGCCAACGGTCTGTCATCCTGATCTTGTGTTACAAATGGTTGAATGACAAAATTCTGAACTACTGAACTTCAGAAAAGTGGACTATCACTATACCGAGAAATGCACCATCCAGATGTTTTGGTGAGAGGCTTGTATTTATATAATGCGTTTCATGTCTCCCACTAATGAGTACAATACTTGATTAGCATTTATGCATTTGAAGCCTTTCGACCTCGATATTTTGAGTGACTGAATGACTTGGCAAAAGATGAGCATGAATGTGCAAAACATAAAAAGACTCGGAAACGGGGAATAAAAACCTTTAGCTTTCTTCCTTCATAATCCACTCATAATTAGCTAAGAGAGTCTTTCTGAACCTGAAGATTCTGTCCTTTCTCCCATTTCCCGACATGGTATAGAATTCAATTAACATACAGGCAACCCTGGGCTACAGGTGTTCAGGTTACTGAAATTTATCCTTGGGGATTTCATAATCACCAGCCAGAAATATGAGATATGGAATAAAATGTGGGGAACATAAAGTAAATAAATTGATGCAATTTTTTCAACTGTTATTTCTCAACATATGCAGAGATGGCATATTGTAATACAGCCTATAACTTGGGGGGTTGTCTATGTTTATTATCTTATTACATGGCTTTAATAATCTTTACTTTGAAGATATTCATTGACCCAAAATTAATTGTTTTTAACAAATCACACAACAGCCCTGCTGGGATAAAAGATATCTTTCTCAATCTATTGTCAATTCTTTTCTGAAGTTCAAACTTGTGTCTAGTGTGAAATCAATCATTATTCTAGATACCTATCTGTTCCTCTTTCACTTGCTGTTATATAAATTGTTCCTTGAGACATGAACTAGTTGGTTTAGGCCTGGAGTTTTCAGGCAGTTTTATGTTGCTTGGTTATTAGTGTTTGGTTTTATCTTCCTTGTATCTAAAAGCACAAGAAAGATAAAAAGCATTGCTGTCTGTGCCAACTCCTGAAATGAGCATACTGTAATCTGCTTCATGGCAAGAGATTATCCAGGGAGTAATGAATTCTGCCAGTCTCCTTGGAAAAATATGAAGTTCCTCACTGATTTGTGGGAATCTTAAGTCCTCACAAAAGAGAAGTGTACTGAGTGCCTTGAGTCTATATAATGAGAACATGGGAGAGCCACAAAAACAGCAGAAGTTCACAGCATCCCAAGCTACCCACCATGTCAAGGCCCTCCCTTTTTGTAGATCCCAAATGCTCTACCACCTCAAACTCACAAATTGCATTGAAAAAGATTGCTGATTCGGAAATAAAACAAAAAATCTGCAGATGCTGGAAATCTGAAATAAAATCCATATACCGGAAGTATTCAGAAGGTCAGACAACATCAGTGGAGAAAGAAACAGACTGATAACCTTTAATCAGTTCTAATGAAAAATTATGAACCTGAAACTTGGCTTCTTTTTCTTTTTCCACAGAAAATGTTGTTCTTACCAACCCTCGTGCACTATAGTGGGAAACTGTCTATTTGTTTACTAATTATATATATATATATACTCAATAATAATTCTTGGTCTGTTCACTGCATATAGTTTAATTTAGCATGCCCCCAACAGGTGACTCATTTATTGCATGAGTGATTGACAATTCAAAGTTCAAAGTGCATTTATTGTCAAAGTATGTATAAATTATACAACCTTGAGATTCGTTGCCTAACAGGCAGCCACAAAACAAAGAAACCTAAAAAAAACATAAAGAATATTGTCAAACACCGAATATGCAGAGAAAGAAAAAAGCAAGTCGGGCAAACAATACAAGTAAATAAATAGCGTTCAGAACTGGAATTTTACTAAAGACATGAAGCCAGACATCTCTGCAGCTGGAGTAGGCAACAGCCACAGTTCATCGCAAAGCCGATTAATCTCTGCAAGACCACAGATGCGATGCCAGGCATCACTGCAGCTGGCACTGCAGTTTAGCGTAGAGCTGAGTAAACGTTGTGGAGCAGCGATCTGAACTGGCCCTCGCTTCATCTCCGGTCACGACACTCTGACCTTTTCAATCTAGCCCATTGCTTACATCGTCCAAACATCGGGTCATTCCTTGCTTTCAGACTGCTCTGGGGCCTGGACACTGCCGCCACATTTCAGCCTGTACCCGACCTTTCCAATTTGTACTGGCTCTTGGGGACATCAGTCAGACATCGGGAACTTCCTCACTCTTGGGGACGCTAGGACTCTGCCCTGACTGTGCTTCAACCCCAATTCTACCTCCGCTTGCCACAACCATGCCTCGCCTTTGCTTCTGCCTCCACCACCATTTGCTCACCTTTCCATTGTTAGCGTTGATCATTATTGATAAAGTGTTATGAATAAGGTATATAGTAGTTTCCTTTGTTTTGCTTTTTGCTGACAGTAAGTAGTCACTGGGCAGCACCATCTTAAGCTGGAAGTTCCATGGCAGCCTACACTAATATCAGTGTAACCTGTGTGTGGTGCTTTGCTATCAACTTGATAGGTGAGAAGCCCTCTTGATCTTTGATTTCAAACAAGTTGAACGGGTAAGATAGTTTATGGTTGTTGTTTGTATCAACTTGAAAGCTGATGTGAAAGGTGAGATTGTGGATTTGTGTCTGAACTTCTTCACTGCTTCACCAGTATTTTTGAGTTGGGCATGGTCTTCTCAACTTCATGTCAGCCTAAAGCTGCAGCAAGGATAGCTGGAAGAGGTTTCAGTCGGATAGAATCAAAGACACTCATATGAAGGACAAAGTTTCCTTTGAATGGAAAATCTGACAAAAAATAGTGGATATGGCCCAGTCCACTATGGGTAAAGCCTTCCTCACCATTGAGCACATCTACAAGAAGTGTTGCTGCTTTCCCATCATCGGGGATCCCCACCACTCAGGTCATGCATTTTTCTAACAGCTGTCATCAGAGATACAGGAGCCTCAGGACTCAAACCACCAGGTTCCGGATCAGTTACTACCTTCAACCATCAGGCTCTTGAACCAGAGAGGATAACTTTCACTTGCCCCATCACTGAACTCTTTCCACGGCCTGTAGACTCACTTTTCAAGGACTCTTCATATTCTTGATATTTATTTATTATTATTTATGTATTTATTTTTGTATTTGTATAGTTGTCTTTTGCAATCAGTTTGGAAGCCCAAGTTGGTGCAGTCTTTCATTGATTCTATTATGCTTATTCTTCTGTTATGAAATTATTGAGTATGCCTGTAAGTAAATGAATCTTAGTGTTGTATATGATGACATATATAGTATGTACTTTGATAATAAATTTACTTTGAACTTTGACCACCTCATATACCACCTAGGCAGCCTCCAACCTGATGGCATGAACATAGATTTCTCCAACTTCCAGTATTTGTTTCCCTCCCCTTTTCCTCCTCATTTCCTCACTCTGGCTTCTTACCTCTTTTCCTCACCTGCCTATCATCCCTGGCTGGTGCCCTTCCTCCTTCTCTTTCTCCCATGATCCATTCTCCTCTCCTATCAGATTCCTTCTTCTCCAGCACCTTGCATTTCCATTTATCACCTCCCAGCTTCGTACTTCATCCCATCTCCCTCGCCCAGCTGGTTTCACCTATCATCTTCATCCACTTTCTTCTCCTTCCACCTTCTTATTTCGGCACCTTCCCCTTCCTTACCAGCCTTGAAGAAGGGTCTCAGCCTAAAATGTCGACTGTTTATTTATTTCCATAGATGCTGCCTGACCTGCTGAGTTCCTCCAGCATTTTGTTTCTGTTGCTCAAGTTACTGGAAAAGATTGAGGCTTCTCAGTTGTGCCATCCTTTGTTAGTAGCAGCTGACCTATGTAAAGGAAATGTAAATAGAGGATGAAAAAAAACGATTTCTGGATTTGAGATGAGGAACACAGCTGTTGATGGAAATTTGGGAACGCTGGGTAAAGCCCAGCAGATCAGGTAGCATCTTTGGAGAGAAGCAAGTTATTATCAGAACTGACCTATTAGGATTGATCAAATAAATAAAAGAGTACAGATGCTGGAAAACTGAAACAAAAACAGGAAATGCTGGTAACTGGGATGTGGGATTTTGTGAGGATTGGCATTTTGGATGATGACCTCCCCTCCCTCCCCTATTGTGATAAGTCTTAGGCTTGAGGTACGAGGGCATGAGCTGCTGTTTGGATGCTCTTTGGATGCTGTCTGTTTGCTGCTTGTCACAACATCTGTACTTTTTTAGTGTTCGATCCTTGGCCATTTAATAACACGAGGAATAAAAGAAGTAGGCGAGTCATCCTCTCAAACCTGTTCTTTACTCCTTTCCATTGCAACTGTAGCATCCCTTAAATAGGGAGACCGAAATTTCCAGTACTTGAGGTGCAATCTCACTTACGCCTTGTCAAGTTTCATTAAACTTCCATACTTCTGTGCTCCATACTCCTTGTAACATAGCTCAATAAGGCATTAGTTTTAATTATGTGCTGTACTACATGATAATATTTTATTTTATGTACAATGGTCTCCAGATCCATTTGTCCTGCAGCGTTTTGTGGTCTCACTTGCTTTGAATAAAAATCAGCTTTTGCATCTATTTTTCGAAGCAGGCATTTTCCCCCATTATATCTGTTTGTAATTTTTAGCCTACAGATGTAATCTATTATGTCCCCTTTCATGTTTTTTGGGTCCTCTTCAAATTTGTTAACCTATCTACAGTACTGTGCCAAAGTCTTAGGCAAATACAGTATATATAGCTAGGGTGCCTAAGACTGAAGCATAATACTGTATTGTCTACATTAGAGTGGAGAATGAGTTTGTAAATCTGACGGCAACAAAGGATTTTTGGAACAGCGAGGGTGGAGAGCAGGGTTAGGGATGTGGGACAGGTGGCAGTGAAGGGCTACCAGGGGTGTGGGGTTGGCTTGGATGCAGACACATCCAGTGCTGAGGCACCAGGCAAGATAATCTGATTCCAAACAATTGGTTTATTGGTCATTAGAAAATGTCTCTCTGGTGCTTCGTGCCGCTGTTCCCCTCTTCTCCCCCTCCCCCTTCCCCCTTCCCCCTTCCCCCTTCCCACCTTTTCCCCTTCCCCACTCCCCTACCTTCTTCCCCTACCCTCTTCCCCTCCACACTTCACCTTTCCACTTCCCCTCCCCTCTTTCACCCCTTCCACCCCATCCCCCTTCTCCCCATCCCCATCCCCCTTCTCCTACCCCATCCCCCTTCTCCCCCTCCCCTTCCTTTTTTCAAGTCTGTTACATTCTTAAAGAATTCCAGCGAAGTTGTCCCTTCCTAAAGCCATTTTGACACCTTATGAATAGCTTCTGATTTTCTCAATGTTCTGCAAAAGCCTCAATAATGGGCTCCAACATTTTCCCAATGACGAATACTGTATTAGGCTAACCAGCTTAGTGTTTCAACCTTTCCACTCCCTCAGCCTCCCCCTTCCAGCACCTCCTCACTCTCTTTCCGCTTCCCTACCACTTCCCCTTTCCATTTCTGTCTCCCCTTTTTCATTTCACTCCCCTTCCTGAATTGTGACATTAACATTGGCAATTTTTCAATCCCCCTTAAGCTCTGGGAATCAAGAGAAATTTGGATATGATAGCCAGTGCATCCATTATCTCTGCAGCACCTTCTTTAAAAGCTTAAGTAGCAGGCTACCAGAGAACTTTTGGCCTTCAACCTATCAATTTGCCAAATTTCTGTTCTGTAGTGATTTATTTCAGAGTTCTCCCTTTCTGTAGGTCCTTGCTAATAATTGAAACAATTTTAGTTTTTTCCTGTGAAAGCAAGTTCCAATGAAAGGTTCTCCCAGGTGGCCTAGCCTCTTTATCCTTCAAACAGCATCAGAAAAATCACTGTCTTTTTACTTGTGGGATCTTGCTGTGCACCAATAGAACGCCATACAGTATAACAGTAATTACACTTGCATAGATAGCTAATTGGTTGTAAAGCTTGTGATACTAAGTACCAGATTTTATTTCTGGAGGGTGTCCCTTGGTTTGATGTTGTGGTGTTCACTGAGCTTGGCAATTAGCTTACAGATGTTTCATCACCAATCGAGCTGACATTCTCAGTGCATAGTGTCCCTTGGGGCTAGAACAGTTGGTCACTGCCTCCTTGCACTTTTGAGAGTTGCTGCTCTTTAATAGTCCTTTGAAACTTAAAAATGCTCGAGTAGCTCCCGCAACCTATAAATATCAAAAACGTGATACAGTTGCTGCTGTTCAATATTGAACTCTTCATCTGTATTTAGTTTGGTCACAGGAATAACTAGATGTTATGAATTGGGCCATGAATATGTATTGCAGTGAACTCAGCTAGGTTTGTAAGTTACGAAGTGTGAATGCAAAATACTTAAAATTGTATTTGTAATACTATACCCTCTTTGTTCCTTCCAGCAAAGGATGAGCTGCATGTAATTTGAGCTACAAGTAATTTGAGCTGCAAAACATGACCTTTTCATTCTGTTATCATTGAAGTATTTGACAGGAAAAGCTGGGTTTGGTGATATCTTTGTAATTATTCTAAACAGTTGACTGATGAATGAATGTTGACAGTCAATACTAGCTCAGTCGCCATGAACACCAAGCTACCTCAGCTTCAGAAAGCTTAATGTGTCTGTTGTGTTTTGCTTTGCATTTCTGTTTTATTTTTGTGAAAAATAGCTTTGCCCAATGCTGTCAATTCATCTCCATGGATAATGAAAACTGATTGTACACTTCTTTGATTTGTCTAAAATTACTATTTTTTTCTTTCCAGTTGAAGCTGCCGGAGGCAAGGCTTTACCATGCCTGGTTGATGTGCGAGACGAACAGCAAATCAGCGAGGCAGTCCTGAATGCAGTGAAGACATTTGGAGGTACAGTCAGATCAATGATTTTGGATGTGGCAGTCTGGTGGACAGCTAATGACTTTTGACTTTTGTCTTCCGGGAGGTATCAGTTTATAAGCCATATGGTGACTTAAGGTCCTGAGTTAAACTCTGAGCAAGCTGATCAATGGACAGACATTTTTTTTTTGCATCTGTAGTACCACAGTGATGCAAGCACTATGTTTCATTTATACGTTCTCACTATTGTGTGATTTCCAAAACATTCCTCCCATTCTTCCAGAATCAACCAGTATTTCCAGGCCAGCTATTTAACATCAAAAATAAAACTAGGGTTAACGCTGTGATGTGCAGAGGGATCTATTCACTAAGACTGAGGTGTAATTGTGATGTTTTTGTAATCTAAGAAATTGATATAGTTTGGAAAGTGGAGTTAATGTTCAATTCAGCGGTCACTTTAATTAATTTGAAGGGTGAGCTAAAAGAGGTGTCTGTTCCTACCTTGTGGAAGTGGTTTGAACTCATCTCGCCTAACTGAAGTGCAGCAGGTAAAAGAGAATGACCTTTTTTTTGTTGTAATGGGTGCAAAGTTTATATACAGGCAGTCAGGGCATGAATAGCAAATACCAGAGGGCACATGTACAAAGTTAAGGGAGGGAAATAGGGGAGACATCAGGGGTAAGTTTTTTACACAGAGGGTTGTGGGTGCCTGGAATGACTTGCCAGGGATGGTGGTGGAGGCCAAAACGTTAGGGGTATTTAAGAGCCTCTTGGACAGGCACGTGGATGAAAGAAATAAAGGGTTATGGGGTAGTGTGAATTTAGTATGGTTTTTTTTAAGGAATATATGGGTCGGCACAACATCGAGGGCCAAAGGGCCTGTACTTTGCTGTAGTATTCTAGTGTCCAGTGTCTAGTATCTAATGCCATCAGGTTTTCAGTACAAGTATGAAATATTTACTTGTTTTATGCACATTCTGCCTTCACCTTTTTTTGCTTCTACTTAAGATAACAACAGAATTTTTTAATCCAGTGAATTGTTCCAAAATGCTCTGTGGAAGTTGGAGGAAGGGATCCTAACAATTTATTATGTTTGAACTGTGCAATTGCACCAAGTGCGTGAGGAGTAAATTAAATACAGAAACACATGGCAACCAAGGTTAATCTTACCATGATTTACAGCCTGGAAGCCACTATCCACACATGGAATATATACAGTGTTTATTAACATTTTGTAGAAGTTCCACATGTTGGTGTTAACAGAAGAGCACTAGAGGCTGGTTTGTGTTTGAACTAGCCTGCCACCCATGCTTCCCATCTATGTGATTCCTGCACACTTTCGCAGTTTTGTAGGTTCAATGGATTTGTGCTGCAAAATGGAATGACCTGCAACTGACGGCTTGGCATTGGTGGCAGGTTCTGAAGCCTCACCCTCTAAGACATATGTTGTCAAAGTCTTTTAAATTATTTTTAAATGTCTGTGACATTTAAGAATAATTCAAATAGAAAGTTCAAAGTAAATTTATTATCAAAGTATGTAATGTCATCATATACTACCCTGAGATTCATTTTCTTGCAGACATTCACAGCAGATACCAAGAAACACAATAGAATCAATGAAAAACTACGCTTAGACAGACAAACACCAATGTGCAAAAGAAGGCAGACTGTGCAAATAGGAAAAAAGCTGATTGATAGATAGATAAATAAATAGACAGATCGATAAATAATATTGAGAACATGAGTTGTAGAGCCCTTGAAAGTAAACCCATAAATCGTGGGATCTGTTCAGTCTTGAGCTGAGTGAAGTTATAATGTTGGTATAGGAATATGGTGGTTGAAGGGTAGTAATTGTTCCTGAACCTGATGGTGTGGCACCTCAAGCTCCTATATCTCCTTCCCAATGGTAGCAGTGAGAAGACAGCATAAGCTGGATGGTATGGGTCCTTGATGATGGATGCTGTTTTCTTGTGGCGGTGCTCCTTGCAGATATGCTCAATGGTGGGGAGGGATTTTGCTATGAATTGTATCTACTGCTTTTTTTTCAGGCTTTTCCATTCATTAGCATTGGTGTTTCCATAGCAGGCCATCATGCAACCAGTCAGGATATTCTCCACTGTGCTGTGTCCTAAGCTCCCTCCCTTACCCTCTGTATACTCATGACTGTGTTGCCACCCACAGCTCCAATCTGCTAATAAAATTTGCTGACGATACTACATTGATTGGCCTAATCTCAAGTAATAGTGAGGCAGCCTACGGAGAAGAAGTCATCACCCTGACACAGTGGTGTTAAGAAAACAACCTCTCCCTCAATGTCGCAAAAACAGGAGCTCGTTGAGGACTACAGGAGGAATGGAGACAGGCTAACCCCTATTGACATCAATGGATCTGGGGTTGAGAGGGTGAACAGCTTTAAGTTCCTTGGCATACACATCACCGAGGATCACACATGGTCTGTACATACTGGCTGTGTGGTGAGAGAAGCACAACAGCACCTCTTTCACCTCAGACAGTTGAGGAAGTTTGGTGTGGGCCCCCAAATCCTAAGAACTTTCTACAGGGGCACAACTGAGAGCATCCTGACTGGCTGCATCACTGCTTGGTCTAGGAAATGTATTTTCCTCAATTGTAGGACTCTGCAGAGAGTGGCGTGGACAGCCCAGCACATCTGTAGATGTAAACTTCCCACTATTCAGGACATTTACAAAAACAGGTGCGTAAAAAGGGCCCGAAGGGTCATTGGAGAACCGAGTCACCCCAACCACCAACTGTTCCAGCTGCTACCATCCAGGAAACAGTACCACAGCATAAAAGCCAGGACCAACAGGCTCTGGGTCAGCTTCTTCCACCAGGCCATCAGACTGATTAATTCACGCTGATGCAATTGTATTTCTATGTTGTATTAACTGTCCTGTTGCACATATTATTTATTACAAATCACTATAAATTGCACATTGCACATTCAGATGGAGACATAGTGTAAAGATTTTTACTCCTCATGTATATGACGGATGTAAGTAATAAAGTCAATTTAATTCAATTTAATTCAATCTATAGAAGTTTGTCAAAATTTTAGATGACATGTCAAATCTGCACAAACTTCTAAGAAAGTAGAGGCACTGCTGTGCCTTCTTTGTAAAGGCACTTACGTGCTGGTCTCAGGGTAGACCCTCTGAAATGAAAACGCCAAGGAATTAAAGTTATTGACCTTCTCCACCTCCTTTCTGCTGATGTGAACTGATTTGTGGACCTCTAGTTTCATCGTCCTATAGTCAATTATCAGCTCTTTATTTTTTTCTGGCATTGATTGAAAGGTTGTTGTTATATCACCATTCACCCAGATTTTCTCCTTCCTGTATGCTGATTCCTTACTACCTTTTGATTTGGCCAACAGTAGTGTTGTCAGCAAAGTTGAATATTGCATTGGAGCTGTACTTAGCTTCACAGTCATAGAGAAGGGGACTAAGTACACAACCTTGTGGTGTACCTGTGCTGCTTATGATTGTAGAGGAGATGTTATTGCCACTCTAGAATGACTGGGATCTACAAGTGAAGAAATCGAACATCCAATTACACAAGGAAGTATTGAGGCATAGGTCTTGCAGTTTACTGATTAGTTTTGATGGGATGATAGTGTTGCATGCTGAACTGTAGTCAATGAAGAGCATCCTGATGTTTGCATCTTTATTGCCCAGATATTCCAGGGTTGAGTGAAGAACCAATGAAATGGTATCTGCCTCTGACCTGTTGTGATGAATTAGAGCCACTCTTCAGGCAGGAGTTGATATGTTTCATGACCAGCCTCTCAGCTGCTCATCAGAGTGGATGTAAGTGCTACTGGGTGATGGTCAATGAGGCAGGTTACCAAGTTCTTCTTGGGCACTGGATGATTGAGGCCAGCTTGATGGAGGTGAGTACCTCAGACTGCTGAAGCAAGCGGTTAAAGATGTCAGTAAACACTCTAGCTAGTTGCTTAGCACAGGTCTTTTATAGAAAATAGAAGTAAGTAATTAGCAAAAACACTTAAAACAATTATTTTCAAACAGTTTTAACTGATATTATTTAGTAATATTCATTTAAAAGCAACTTCAACCAATTAGCATTTCCATCCAGATTTAAGATTTAATTGAGACAAGGTGGTTTAAAGCTGAGGAGGTGGATGTGAAGTAAGGTAAACTCTTCAACTCACAGAGAACATAGAATAGTACAATACTGGATGGCCATTTGGCCAATGATACTGTGTATACATTGATGCCAATGTATGTTAAACCTCCTTGTGTATCATCCTTGTCCCTCCATTCACTTCATATTAAAAGCTTTTTAAACTCCACCAAAATGTTTGATTCCACTTCACCTTTGATAACCTACTTCAGGCACCCACCACAGTCTGTGCAGAAGAAAAAAAAACTTACCTCTCATGTTGTCTTCAAATTTCACCCCTCTAACCTTAAAGGTATAACCTCTGGTGTTTGTATTTCTACCCTGAAGAAAAGATATTGACTGTCTACCCTATCAATGTCTTTTGTAACCTTAAATACCTCATTTACAGCTACCCTTAGCCTCTGAGCTCGAAAGAGAACAACGTATGTTTGTCCAACCTTTGCTTATAGCTGATACCCACTAAACCAGACAGCATCCTGATAAACCTTTTCTGTACCATTTCCATAGACAACACATGATTTCGATAATGGTCCAAACAGAACTGACTGCAATACAAGTGCAGTCTGACTAAAATTTTATACAGCTGCAGTATGACTTCCTTACTTCTATGCTTATCACCCCTACCAATGAAGGCAAGCAGGCCACATCTTTGCTACCATATCTACTTACTTACCCATGTTCATTGAACTATAGACCAGGATTCCAAGATCCCTCTGTTCATCGGTGCTATTAAAGGGTGTACAATTAACTGTATATATCTTTTTCATTTGACCTTCCAGAGTTCCTCATTGGTTCTTGCTCGATTAAATTCCATCTGCCACTTCTCTGCACATATCTGTAACTGATCTGTATCCCACTGTATTCTTTGATAGTCCTTCACACTGTCCACAATCCACCAACTTTTGTGTCACTTGCATACATGCTAACCTCCATTTTCGTCCAAATCATTAATGTATATCTCAAACAACAGAGTTCCCAGCATCAATCTTGCAAAACACCACTGCACTGGCCACAGACCTCCAGCCACAATAACAACCTTCCACTCCTGCTCTCTGTCTTCCATGGGCAAGTCCATTCCAAATCCAAACTTGCAATTGGTCTTTATCTTCTGAATCCGCCTACCATGAGGGTCATTATCAAATGCTTTACTAAAGTCCATGTAGATAACTTCCATTACCTTACATGGCACCTTTGTCGTGAAACTTCACATGAATACATTACCTCTGGAGTCCAGAGCTTGACGGTTGGTGGAGTGGATGGTTCAGCGGGCTGACACTGATCTTCCAACGTGCTTTGTACTGTTGTTTTTCAGTATGCAAGCTTGGAAGACAATAAGGTGTACATTTGTGTGATGCTATTAGTGAGAAATCTTTTTGAAACTACTGACTGAATCAAGGTACAATCTGGGATGTTCATTTCTCGACCTTTATCACGTGCCTGGGGCCTCTGCACCTCCCTCTACAAATAGATCCTTGCCTTCTTTACTTCTCTACTCTGCACACCCACAACTGTGTGGCTAGGCCCAGCTCAAATGCCATCTATAAATTTGCCAATGACACAACTGTCTCTGGCGGAATTTCAGATGGTAACGGGGAAGCGTACAGGAGCGACATAGATCGGCTAGTTGAATGGTGTCGTAACAACAACCTTGCAGTCAACGTCAGTAAGATCAGCAAGTTGATTGTCAGGAAGGCGAAGTCAAAGATACACACACCAGTCCTCATCGAGGGACAGAAGTGGAAAGGGTAAGCAGTTTCAAGTTCCTGGGTGTCAACACGTCTGACGATCTATCCTGCAGTCAGCTTATTGATGCAGTTACAAAGAAGGAACAACAGCTGCTATATTTCAATAGGACTTTCATTAAAGACTTGCAAATTTCTACAGACATACCTTGGAGGGCATTCTAACTGGTTGTATCACCATCTGGTATGGAGGGGACATGCACAGGATCAGAAACAGGAAGTTGGAAACTCAACCTGCTCCATCATGGTTACTACCCTCTCCAGCATCAACGTCTTCAAAAGGACGATGCCTTAAAAAGGAGGCATCCATCATTAAGGACCCCATCATCTAGGACATGCCCTCTTTTCATTACTACCATGATGGAGGAGGTATAGGAGACAAAAGAGGCTTGGTGAATGTTTCAGAGACACCTTCTTCCCCTCTGCCATCAGATTTCTGAAGGGACGATGAACCCATCAACACTACCTCGCTATTTTTAATATATCTTTTTGAGCTAATCTACAAAACATTGTGAATCAGGTCAATTCAAAAGAATGGTCTTATGGTCTTAAAATCAAAAGGAAAATTTCAAAACCTGTGATCATTTTACTAAAAATTAAAAACCAAAATTGTGAGGCTGATAAAGTATTCATCCCCTTTGTAATTACTACACTAACTTTATTCAGTAGCAATATATTACCTTATTTGTTAATGTGTAATATCAATATTTGTTGGTGTAGAAAATTGGAGGATCACCTGTTTTCAATTAATTCATAAGAATTAATACCCCCTCTCTCTGTACGGTCTAACAGTATGGTAGTTTTTCAACAGAGCAAACCAAATTGACACAAAAAAGCATTGAAGACAAGTCAGGGAAATGATATTAGAGAAGCAAAGATCTGGGGAATGGTTCAAGACCATCTCAAACGCACTGAACATACCTCAGTGCTCGTGCAGTCCATCATGAAAAAGTGGGGAATAAACATGAAACCACAGCCACACTGTCTAGATCAGGCTGCCCTTCTAAACTTAGTCACTGGAGTAGAATGGCACGTTTAAGAGAAGCTACTGTGATGCCAGCAGTCACTCTGAGTAAGCTGCAGCGGTCGGTGGCTGCAATTGGAGAGTAATTTCATGGTTCCATGCTTGCACAAGGCCTTGCACAAAAAGGGTACTTCTGGAAGAGTGGCAAGGAAGAAGCTCTGGTTTTTAAAAAAACCCATATCTTTGTTCGTAAAGACTTTGCAAAGCATCAGGTAGAAGAACTGCAAAGATGTGGAAGAATGTCTTGTGGTCAGATGAGACTAAAGTGGAAATTTTTGGCCTCAACACTAAGCGGTACAATTAATGTAAATCTAATATTGTGCATCAACCAGGTAACTCCATCCCTACTGCAAAGTATGGTAGAGTTGGCATCATGGTTTGAGGATATTTTTCAGCAGCAGCGACTGGAAATCTGGTCAGGATTGGTGTGAAGATGAATGCTGCTAAAATACAGAGAGATCCTGGATTAAAAACTTGCTAGCCTCTGCCAAAAAGTTTAATCAGGGGAGGAAGTTCGTCTTTCGGCAGGATAGTGACTCACAGCACATTGGCAGATCAACCATGGAGTGGCTGCAAATGAAGAAAATTGATGCCCTCGAATGGCCTAGCAGGGTCCTGACCTTAACCTGATCAGACATCTCTAGCAAAACCTCAATATTGCTGTTCACTGCTCCCCAACTAACCTGTTAGAGCTTGAGCAATTTTGCAAGGAGAAATGGGCAAATCTTGCTCCAAAACATTGTGCAAAGCTAAAAAAGGCTTATCCAAAAAGACTACTGGCTTTAATTGCTGTGAGAGGTGGTTCAACTAAGTACAAAGCAAAGGGAGGTGAATTCTTCTGAACCGCTGTCATTTCAGTTTTTGTTTTTTTAGTTCTTCATGCTTTACAATTATCCCCTGTTTTGTGGGCGCTACTGTGAAAAGGGAGCATGTGATTCATAAATAAAAATTGTCAGTTAAATTGCTCAAAATCCCTGGTTGTAAAACTCATTTATATGAACAATGGGTTGAGGGCTAAATAGTTTTTCAAGGCACTCTTTAGCTAGGGTGCCTTAGACTTTTGCAAGATCGGGACTGTAGTGATTTCATGCATTGCACTGTACCGCTGCTTCAAAAATAAACAAATTTCATGATACATGCCGGTGATAATAAACCTGATTCTGATATGGGTCTCAATTGTGGACTGAGAGTGGAAGTGGGAAGGGAGAGGGAAATCATGGTTGAGAAAAGGGAGAAGAGAGAGGGGAGGGAACGGGAAGCATCAGACTGGCATTTTGTAATGATCAATAAACCAGTTGTTTGGAATTAAATGACCTTGTCTGGTGTCTCTGGGTGCCATCCCCGCCCCGATACTCCTCAGCCAGCTGGCTCACACCCCTCCCAAGTTACTCCACCCTCACCATTCCTAACATTCTTTGCTCCAACCAGACTTACAAACTGGCTGTCTGCTCCACGTTAACAAGTACAGTACTGTGCAAAAGTCTTAGTCATCAGTGCTGTATAGGTATATGTGCCTAAAGGCTTTTGTACAGTATTGTGTGTGTATGTGTATATTATAATATTTAGCTTCATTATTGTTATTTATTTAAATGTACTGCTACTGCAAGCAACAAATTTCATGACATATGCCTGATGCTGATTCATCCATTCATCAACTGTGTGCTCTCTGCACATTCTATGACTATCTATTTTGTCCCTTTTATTTCTCAGTTTCTGATTATCAGCAGCTTTGTCTCCACTTGAGTGAGGTTTGTCGATGCTTCCTTCTAATCACAATTTGCATTCAATTTCCTTTGGGTTTACTAACATTGTCTAGCAATGTTTTTGGACTGGCAAGAATGACAACAATTTCCTCATAACAAAGACTGAGATTGCATCATTGGATCTGGTCAATCAGTGATTTTGGTGGGCAAGTGATAGCAAAATACTCTACATCTTCTCACATGACTCGGAACTTTAGGTGATCTACTTGATAGCCCTCCAAAGGTACCAGATGTTCTTTGCCTCAATTTTATTGTCATGAATTCCTTCTGGGACATTTATGACAAATATGCCTCACTGTGAGGCATGCCTTAATGATTTTCATTCAGATTGTGGGTTTAAATCCCACTCTAGATAGCTGAACCCAGAAATCTACATTGGTGCTCTGAATTGTAGTCCTAAGAGTGATGTATTGCAGGAGGTGTCATCTTTCAAGTCACTCAGCCTAGTTCTGCACCTGTGTCTTGTGTCTTATAGTAAATCCAGGCCTGGTTCTATCATCTGAAATAGATTTGTAAGAACTTTGGGCACTATTCCTTCCTAAGTTTCTGGGAGCTTGCTGAGTGTCATTTTTGCTCACTATCAGTGACTGCACTTCAAAAATGACTTCATTGGTTGTAAGTTACTTTGGGATGTCCTGAGGTTATGAATGGTGCTGCAGCATCACAGGCCTTTCTTCATCCCTTTGTTCGTTTTTGAAGTTGATGAAAAATGATCTGATTTTGCTAGCGTCGTTCCTGAGGCCAACCAAGTTGATAAGTGAGCAAACATAAGTCTATTTCCAGACTACCATATCCTAAGGAATGTCCCAAATTTGCCCTTGCAGAACTCACAAATCATTATCCAGAAATTAGAGAAATGGAATGAAATTCCTTATGGAATTTATGTGGAGACAAATAAATAAAATTTAGAAGAAATGACAAACTTTATCAATTTTTATTTCTGGTCACTTAATAAAATGAGCTCAATAGGATTTGGATGTGATGTCACCACATTGATTGGGTCTTCAGGCCCTCCTTTACCATGCTCTCTCCAGTCCTAACAGAGAGCACGGTAAAGATGAATCAAAATACAACGCTGCCACTTTATTCATCTATGAGGCATTGTCTCTGACATGCTACATTGTGGAGAGATGCAATGGATGGCCATGGCCAGCCCCTTAAATTGATTCTGTGGCCTTTACCCCACTACTACTAAGTCACACCACTTTAATCATTTATCTGTCTGAACTCCTCCTATGCACCTTTCTCCCATTAACCCTGATCCTCAAATCCCATTTTTTTCCCCTGATATCCTCTCCTTAATGTGGGGTCACCTCTGTTGAATAAGAGTACAAATAATTAAATTTTCTGATTGTGTTGATGGCAAATGCTGAGCAAAATACTAACAGTATACACCTCACTGAGAGACCTCATGTGCTCTTTTATGTCCTCTAAAGCAATTCCTCAATCCAATTGATTTTTTTGCATTCCTGACACTCAGTTAAGGATCACGTCATGCTCTCCTGGACTGGACTTCTGTCAGAGGATCAGTGCCAATGTAAAGCAATGACTTAAACAAGAACTTTCAGGTATATTCCAAATCTCTGCTTCCCTGAAGTGGTGGGCAAAATGTTTGGATTGAAAAGGCTGGAGCTATTACATAAAAGATTATTAACTGACCTTTTTCTCCACAGGCATAGATATTTTGATAAATAACGCCAGTGCCATAAATCTGACTGGTACACTTGAGACACCAATGAAGAAAGTGGACCTCATGATGAATATCAACAGCAGGGGTACCTACCTAACGTATGTACTGTATAGATTACACTCTGATCATTAAGTGCTTGCACTGGACACCAGGATATACTTTTAGAAAGTCAAAAATTTTATTAGTTTTTTAAAGAAAATATCACGTGTGTCTGTTATGGTTAAGTTTGCAATGAGCTGCTTTTTAGATGGTACTTTTACTGTAATGAATATGACAAGTCACTTCATTTGAGCAAAATTTGACAATAAAATATTATGATACATATGTTCAGACAAATAAAAGCTCAAAAAAAACCCAGTATGAATTGTATGAATCAGTTTGGAGGAGGGAGAGATTGATTAGGTCACAAAAGGAATTCCGAGCTTTGGGTGTTGACATTAGGAGGCGTGTTACCAATGATAAAATGATGAAAATCAGGTGATACATAATTCCAATTTCTGAAGAATGTGGAAGTCTTTGAAAGGTTATAGAGCTGCACAATGTTAGAGGGAGGGGTAAGACCTTGAACTGATGGAGAAATGGATGTTTTAAATATCATAGTCAGTTTTGATTCTAATTGATTTTTAATTTGAAACAACATTAAAATAAGTTTATTGTAAGTTATGTCTTTCTTTGTAAGAAGAGAAAATGATCATATTTCTCCCCCCACCACACTCTTTTGATGGCCTTGGGTGGATAGACACCTGTTAGTCATATGCCAATCCTTCCGTGCTGCTGCATAAGATAGAATATTGATATTCATATTTTCTTTTTTAATTTGCTCAGTTTGCATCTAAACTCAATTACATTTCAGATCAGTCTGGTTGTAGTTACACTCCTTTAAAACTGTGCTCCCTGTTGAATCATACTGATCTACTGATTTCTGTTATGGTTGAATTAAACATATTCTATCTTTGCTTACTCCTGATGAGCAGAGCAGCGCAGTTTCTTTCGCATTAGGCTTCAACACATTGATTCTATTCATAAATAGGGTGACAGAACTCTGTTTGTCAGCTGTGATGTCTCTATGTGGATGTTGTTTACGTTCTGTAGTGGCTCATCTATCTAATGAATGGAAGAAGTAGTGCATTCTAAACTAGACATGGCATTTTAATTGCTGCTGAATCAATAATTTACATAGATTTCGCAACACTACTTTGTTTTTACACTGTCTCTATTGAGATGGTCCAGCATCCCATATGTCTTGCGTTAACAAGAAAGCTGATAATTCCTTTTTGAGAATTGCACAATTGATACTCTGATTATTTTTTAAATTTCAAAACTGACATATCTGAATCTATTTCGTTCTTTTCATAATTTACTGCAAACAGAGAATATTTGTGTTTTTCCCTCAAGTTTTCTCCTCATTAGGTGGTACTACTCAGAAGCAAAACCTTTTTTTACCCTGAGAAAGAAACAACCTCTTTCATTTTTGTACAAAGAAGCTGGAGCAGACAGTACACACGGAAGGAAATGGATAGTTGATGCTTCAGGACACTCTTCATTAAAACTGGAAAGAAAGCGAGACAGCTTGTATAAAATGGTTTGGTAGGGGCTGAGCAAGAGCTCGCAGGTGATAAGTAGAGCCAGGTGAGGGGGGTGATAGGCAGGCGAGGGAGGGGGAGAGTAGAAATGGTGTAAGAAATTGATAGGCAGTAGAAACAAAGGGTAAAGAAAACAGAATTTGATGGGGGAGGACAGTGGAACATTAAATAAAAGGAAGTGAGAAATGGATGTTTAGTGGAGGGAGGGTTGATGCTTTGCTATTGCTTGTGTGTGGGAGTGGGGTAGGGGGACTTTGGGGTTCTAACAATTTTCTGTCATTCATTCTTCGAGGTTTTCTGCAAAGAGTAAGAATTTCAGGTTGTATGCTGTATACATTCTCTGATAGTAAATTGAACCATTGAACCAATGGGAGGAATGTGTGGGGGTGGAGAGGGGAAGGAAATGCAGTGATGGGAACTGGTGGGGAAAGACAAAATGAAAAGAGAGGAGTGGTTACTGGAAGTTAGAGAAATCGATGTTCATACTGTCAGGTTGGAGACTACCAAGGCAGAATATGAGATGCTGTTTCTCTATTATGTGTCCATACTCAGCTTTGAGGAGGCCATGGACAGGCATGTTGTGAGAATGGGAAGTTGAGTTAATTGCATTTTCGTTCTACTTTTCACACTTCCAGTTGGTGAAGTGTTGTTGAAGTGAAAGGAAACGTGTTTGTAAATGGATTGTCAGGTTTTAATGTTGTCATTTTGAGGACACCAGAAAGAACAACCCCATGGTATCGTAAATGATGTTGGTGTGCACCTGTTGAACTGGATCATGTCTCGGTTTATAGTTGCTTACAAAAGACAAACTTTCAACAGTGTAACGTTTTCTGAGTGAGAATGTCAGTCTTGATTTTTGTGTTGAAGTCTGCTGGTAAGGCATTTCTGACTTCAAAGTTCAAGCTCAAAGTAAATTTATCATCTAAGTATGTATATGTCACCATATACTATCCTGAGATTCATTTTCTTGCAGGCATTCACAGTAGAACAAAAAATACAATAGAATCAATGTAAATCTACACACAAACAAAAACTGACGAACAAGGTGCAAAAGAAGACAATCTGTGCAAATACAAAAAAAAGTTAATAATTAAATAATACTGAGAACATGACGTGTAGAGTCCATAGGTTGTAGAATCAGTTCAGTGTTGAGGTGAGTGAAGTTATCCATGCTGGTCAGAAACCTGACAGTGTGTTTAATAACTGTTTCTGAACCTGACAGTGTGGGGCCTCAGGTTCCTGTACTTCCTTCCTGATGGCAGAGAATATAAATGGTGGGTGTCCTTGACGATGGGTGCAGCGCTCCTTGCCGATGTGCTCAATGGGGGGAGGCCTTCTCCTGTGATAGACTACGCTGTATCCACTACTTTTATAGGCTTTTTCATTCTTGGGCATTGGTGTTTCCATACCAGGCCATGATGCAACCTGTCAGGATACTCCCCACTGTGTATCTATAGTTATCAAAGTTGTAGATGACATGTCAAATCTTCTGTGGCAGTACAGTTACCGTCATGCCTTCTTCGTAATTGTACTTGCATGAGTTCCCATAGAAGCAAACTTGCTGCCGTTTCCTTTGACCGCCATTCAATTAGAAATATCCTATTGCTCCATAGCCCTTTGAGGATGTTCTTTGTCTCTTCTTTACATGATCTATGTTTTCAAGATATGGCAGTGTCTAGATGATCAGGGAGAAAAGTTTATTGGAACATTATACCTTGTTAAAAGATGTCTAAAAGTATGTATTAATGTAATGTCATTATTAAAACTAAATTTGGCTTACCATCTCTAACTCAATGACTGTGAAATATTTTGTCTGTATTTCTCCATTTTGATAAACTTCGGGTGCTCAAGCACTTCAGAAAGAACGTAGTGTATGCATTGGCTACGAATTCCACCATACACATAGAAACTTCCACCATAAAGACAGTTGATTACTTGAGTTGAAATTTCACTATCTTTATTGAGTTATGACATTTAGATAAGGCATCACCTCGAAGCTTTATACTAAATACTCATCTTCTGTCTATTAATGTATAATTCTCAGGATATTTGCTAGGATATGCTAACTTCAAAGCAAAATCCTGCATCTTATCCATGAAATTGTAGGTAGCAACATTCAAGTCAAAGTTAACTCTAGATTTTGCTTGCAATAAACAAAGAGAAATAAATGTAAGAAAAGCATGGGAGAAATGTATCCACTTGGTTTTAGCAAATCATTTTCCCCATTGTGATTCCTGTACAAAAAAAAACTTGCTTCGAGTTTATTTTATCCAATTGTTTTCAAATTCAGTGCTTACTAGTATCATTTTTTTTCAAGATTCTGCTCTTGTTGCTGAATCCAAAATCACTAGCTGCTTTCAATGTAGAGGGTTTTCTGTGGTAGGCTTTTTAGCACTGTTTTCCCTAACCTGATTCACCCATGAGAACAGAAAGAACGTTTTTGGCTTCGATGTGGAGTTTGAACTTTTGTTGAGACTTGTTCAAACAAGGTGGCTCCTGTTGTAAAACAGCTGTTGCAGGATCTTGACAAAACGTTCTGCTGCTTTGGTCTCCTGACAGAATAGGAGCATTTGGAATAACTACAGTCAGATGCAGAAAATGCAGTAGTAGGGCAACACTCCTTACTCTGTTACTGCAGTGTTTTTACTTACTGCTGCAAGAGAGCAGTACTCAAATCCTCTGCAAAGAGTCAAAAGCTTAAGAGGTGCACTGCTCAGCTCTGGTCTATCCAATGATATGAGTAACTAAGTCTTCATGGTAGGGGTAGTTTTTGGTGTGGGAAAGAGTGTAATTGTCACTCAATTTTCTGCTGATGCCTCTGCAATTCTTTAGTTATGTTTGATCTGAAAGGAAAAACACCAGAATGCTTTCCATAGATTTTTCCCAAGATTTTTATGGCTATTGTGTTGCATTGCATATTTAGCCCTGCCTGAATGTCATCCCTATACCAGTTTTACAGGCTAGGATGCTGGCTTTGATTCAGTCAGACCATGCATGACTTCCTCACTTGATACCACCTTCCTTGCATTTCCCTAAGTTTTCTCATTCTTTTGGCAACCAAAAAACTTCACAGGGCAGCGAAACCTCGGAATCCCAAAGGCACGCTCGTCTTCTAGGCCGCGTCTTTGGGAAATTGGGATTCATTTTCTTGCAGCCATTCACAGTAAATACAAAGTAACACAGTTGAATCAATGAAAACACAAACAAACGTGGACAAACAGCCAATGTGTAAAAGACAAACTTATGCAAATATAAAATGATAATAAATAAATAAGCAATGAATTTTTATTTTATGTGTTGCAGATGAGTCCTTAAAATGATTCCATATGTTGTGGAATCAGGTCAGTGTTAGGGTGAGTGAAGTTATCCCATCTGGTTCAAGAGTCTGATGACTGAGAGGTAATAACTTCTTGACCCTGGTGATGAGGCTCCTGTACCCCCATTCTGGTGGCAGCAGTGGGAAGAGAGCATGGCCTGGATGGTGAGGTTCTTCATGATGGATGCTGCTTTCCTGCTATAGTGCTGCAATATCTTTCCATTCCCTTTAAGCCAGCCATATCTATCTGAGATAAAGGGATCACATCTGCACATAGCACTAATGTTTTCTCATCAAAGCCCTTTTTTATTATAGTAAAATTATTTTTGTACTCTAGCTCTTTTGTAGTAAAGTCTAACATACCACATACCTTCTCCATTCTTTGCTTTTTGTGTGATGCATGTAAACGGACTTTTGGATTCCCTTATGAGGACCAACATTTCTCAATCTTTGACATTTCTAAGATACTTATTTTTTCCTACTTTTCCTGTCTAAAGTGATAACTTGTCAGAATAAACCACTAAACATACTCGCATTAATTCATTGACAGCATCTTTTATATTCTCTTAATGCTTACTTTCTCACCAAGCTTTTTATTGTCAAATTATTTGAATAAATTGGACTATGTTCCCTTATCTAGGTCATTGATTTAGATTGCAAATAACTGAGGGCCATGAAATTATCCTATTTGTACCTAATGGACAAAACTGCTGAAACTGAAAATGATTCATTTATTCTAAATGTTTTAAGTCCTAATCTATGCTACTGTGTTATTCTATTCCTTTTAAAAAATTGTGTTATTTGCCATAACCAAAGGTTTCTCTAAAGATGGAGGTGATGGGTGCTTGACACATCTTGAAAGAGATGGTTTTGTGAAGCCGAGGAAATATTCACTTCTCTTCCCTAAAGCAAACAAACACTGGCTTGATTCTACAAAAAATTGACTTTGTCAGGTAACCAAAGATACCTTGTTTTAAAGTTTTAAATCTCCATTTATATAGGAAAGGAAGAAAGAAATTAATGCAGTTCATTTCTCACCTTCAGGATTTTCAAAAGAATTCTGACTTTTTTATCACCCAAAATACAATGTCAATATTAAAATACAAATTGTGAGCAAAGATGTTTGTGATATGACAGCAATCACATGTCTGAATAGTAATATCAGATGGGGGACTGGGAGTTTCCTGGACATGAGGAGGAACTCCTTTCTTCCTTTTAGCTTGTGATGTGGGACTCTTGATTTCCACTGGAGACTGGGCTACATTATCTCTTTTGACAGCACAGTATTCACTCTGTGGTCCTGTTTTACAGGTGAGATATTAAACTGAGAACCTTGAAGTGATCTCCTAGGAAACTTTAATAGATCCCATGATGCTTTTTCACGAAGAGCAACAGTGGTAACCTGGCTGATGTTTGCTTCCACTGTGTGTCAGCATCTCTGAAACATATGATCTGGCTTTATCACATTTCTGTTTGCTTAAACTTGCTGTGTGCACATTGGATGTTGCTTTTCCTTTGTGACTTCACTGATAATTAAATCTAAACTGGTGAAAGAGATTTAAAAACTATAATGTCTGCTTTCAAGCAAATACAAAGGGAAGGCATTTTTAATTTACTTATCAACATCTCCTCGTGGCCAATTATGTCTCTGAGGTGGTAAATTACCATGCAGGAATTACATAATTCTGTAGAAAGTGGCTTTTTTATGCAAAGGAATATTCTTTACTTGCAATATATATTGGAAGTAAAATAGGCATGGACTTTCTCAATACTCAGTATATCATCTGATCAGTTCATGTTAAACAATGCATTGATGCTGCACAGGACCCAGATGCTCAATATCCAGTGGCAGCAAGACCCTATAATGGATGTTCCCCACTGAGTATTTGTAGAGGCTGCACCTAGATTCATTGCATCCCTCAGTATGTACTTCTGTGCTCTGGAATGTGCCTGTCAGCAGTTTTTGCATATGGATATCTTCTTACACTGGAAGACCAACCGGTTTGGCCAAACCAAATGTGTGTCTGACTCGATGATTTTTCGGCACAAGCTGATCATCATCTTGGAATGTGTCTCTGGGAATAGCCTGTGGACCAGTGAGTCCTTTGTACACGGACCTTTTTGGCAAATATACAGTCCACAAAGTAGTGAATAATTGTCTCATTTGCTACCCAGCCATCCTGAGGGCAGCAGCATGCTTCATGAGTGAGGCTCTGACTACACAGGACTGATCTCACAATAAGAGCTCCTCTCACCTCCAACCAAGTAAGATCTTGGTGTTTTTATGTTCTTATGTTGATGAGGTATTTTGCCAAATAACTTCCATAGTTTCTGTGGGAAATTATCTCAAAGTACCCATTGTGTCCTTCTAGCATAGAGCCTGCAGGATACAGTGCCTTGAAAAAGTATTCAGCCCCCACAACTATTTTCACATTTTACTGTCTCATTTTCTAAATTTAAAATATATTGAAGTAGGATTTCTTGAGCTTATCTACAAAACATTGTGTTTCATGTCAAATCATAAGAAAAATTCCAAAATCCATCAACAATTTACACAAATTAGAAACCAAAATTGTGTGTCTGAAAAACTATTCATCCCCTTTGTAATACTATGTTCACTTTCCTCAGCTGTATATTAACTTACCAACTCATCTAATTTGTTGATGTAGGAAACTGAAAGATTTCCTGCTTTCAATCAATTCATAAGAATACATAGCCCCTCTGTCTGTAAGGTCCAATAGTATTGTAGATTTTCACCAGACCAAACCAAAATGAAGACAAAAGATTATTCAAGACAAGTCATGGAAATCATAATGGAGAAGCGCAAATCTGGAGAAGGGTACAGGACCATCCCAAAGGCACTGAACATACCTCAGAGCTCAGTGCAGTCCATTGTGAAAAAGTGGGGAAAAACATGAAAGCACAGCCACACTGCCTATGTCAGGCCACTCCTCTAAACCTAATTGCTGGAGAAGAATAACACTTGTAAGAGAATCTACTGTGATGCCAACAGTCACTCTGAGTGAGCTGCAGAAGTCAGTGGCTGCAACTGGAGATGAAGTTCTTGGCTCCACAATCTCTAATGCCTTGCACAAAATGAGTATTTAAAAATGGCGAGGTAGAAGCCCTGGCGAATTAAAAAGAATATTCTTTCCCATAAAGACTTTGCAAAGCATCACTTGGAAGATGCAGTAAGGATGTGGAAGAAGGTCTTGTGGTCAGATGAGACTAAAGTGGAAGTTTTTAGCCTCAACACTAAGTGGTGCATGTGGCGTAAATCTAATACTGTGCATCAGCCAGGTAACACCATCCTGTTGTAAAGTATGATGGAACTAGCATCATGCCATCGAATGCTTTTCAGCAGCAGGAACTGGAAATCTGGTCAGGATTAATGGGAAGATGAATGCTGCAAATTACAGAAAGATCTTGGGTAAAAACCTGCTAGCCTCTGCCTGTAGCTTAAACTGGGGAGAAAGTTCAGCTTTTAGCTAGACAACAAGCCAAAACACACTGCCAGAGGAACCATGGAATGGCTTCCAATGAAGGAAATTGATGCCGTTGAGTGGCCCGGTCAGAGTCCTGTCCTTAACCTGATAAAACATCTCTGGCGAGACCTCAAGATGTCCACCCCTGCTCCCCAACTAACCAGGCACAGCTTGAGCAATTTTGCAAGGATGAATGGGCAAATTTTGCTCTATCATGTCTTGCAGAGCTAATACAGACTTACCCAAAAAGAGTACTGGCTGTAATAACTGCGAGAGGTGGTTCAACTAAGTACTGAGCAAAGGGGGATGAGTACTTTTCAACTGCTGATGTTTCAGTTTTTGAATTTTTAGTTTCTCATGCTTTACTATTTTTAGTTTTTGAGCTCTGTTGAGAAAAAGGGAGCATGTGATTCACAAATAAAAACGATCAGTTAAATTAATCAAAATCCCTGGTTGTAGTACTCATTTATGTTTATGTATATATTTAGCAAAGAGTTGGGGGCTGAATATTTTTTACAAGACACTGTTTGGTGCTGATCAGTACATGATAGACTGCTGCTCAAAGTCTTCCCAAATCAGAAACCCTGGGTGAACCATGAGATCCAGACCCAAAGGAGATTACTTCACTCAACTTCATTTGCCCCATTATTGAAATGTTCCCACAACCAAAGAACTCACTTTCAAGCACTCTTCATCTCATGTTCTCTTTATTTATTGCTTACCTATGTTTTATTATTATTATCATCATCATTATTATTACTTCTTTTTCTATTTGCACAGTTTGATGTCATCTGCACTCTGGTTAATGCCCTAGTTAGATGGTCTTTCATTGATTCTGTTATTGTTATTATTCTATAGATTTATTGAGAATGCTCACAAAGAAACAAATCCCAGGGTTTTGTATGGTGACATATATGTACTTTGATAATAAATCTACTTTGAACTTTTGTTTTACTGTAGAAACTTTTCTATAAAGGACAGAAAATTATGACAAGGTCATTTTTAATGGAACAAGACCAGGACTGTTCTTTACAGCACAGGAAACTGGTAGAACCTCAGCATATAATGGCACACACACAAAATGCTGGAGGAACTCAGCAGGCCATGCAGCATCTATAGAAAAAAAAGTACAGTCAATGTTTTGGGCTGAAACCCTTCGGCAGAATTGGAGAAAAAAAGCTGAGTAGATTTAAAAGGTAGGGGGAGGGGAGAGAGAAACACAAGGTGATGGGTGAAACCTGAAGGGGGAGGGATGAAGTAAAGAGCTGGGAAGTTGATTGGTGAACGAGACAGAAGGCCACGGAAGAAAGAAAAGGGGGGAGGAGCACTAGAGGGAGGCGATGGACGGGCAAGGAGATAACATGAGACGTTTCGGAATGGGAAGTGGAATTAAAATGGGTGGCCACTGGGAGATCCCACTTTTTCAGGCAGACGGAGCATAGGTGCTCGGCGAAGTATTATCCCAATCTACATCAGGTCTCACCGATAGACAGGAGCACCAGACACAGTATATGACCCCAACAGACTCACAGGTGAAGTGTTGCCTCACTTGGAAGGACTGTTTCGGGCCTTGAATGGTAGTGAGGGAGGAGGATTCCAATATGTCTATCCATGGCTTCCTCTACTGGTGTGATGGGGCCACACTTAGGTTAGAGGAACAACACCTTATATTCTGTTTGGGTTGCAGATTTTCTCCGATTTGTGATTGCATTCTTTGATTCTATCATAGCTTGATACGTATAAAAGTTGTCATCAGGATGAAGGCAATATTTCATACGATTATCTCCCCTTCTCTAGAGTAGTGAAATTGGTAATTGAAGGCCAGGACTAGTAAATCTGTCACTAAATACCAACTAAGCATGAAGGTTATGTTGAGTTTAATTGTGCATTTCCTCTCTCTTTGTTTAGTACAATTTCATCAATTATAGTTAAATAGTTTACATTAAATAGTTAATTTATTTACAAACAATAAAATTAACATATATAGCTATATGGACAGGAAAGGATTGGAGGGTTATGGGCTGAGTGCAGGTCGGTGGGACTAGGTGAGAGTAAGAGTTTGGCATGGACTAGAAGGGCCGAGATGGCCTGTTTCTGTGCTGTAATTGTTATATGGTTATATATGAAATACAAATCACATGTCGGGGTGAGGCAGAGCAAAAGAGTGTAATGAAACCTTATTCGATTATATTTGGCCACCCAAAGAGATGTGAGAAAGAGGTTAAAGAAACACAATGAAAATGCTTAAAGCACTTCATGGGATAAGCAGCATCTATGGAAGGACAAACAGACTTATTCTCTCAGTTTGATGACTCTTCATTAGAACTAGGAAGAGATAGATACAGGCCTTAGAAAATGCCCTGGAGCTGAGGGAGAGAAAAACTATGTTAATGTTGCAGGTAGATAACCCACACTGAAGCTGGTTAGTTTCGATACAATTCAGAGAAGATGTTTATCTGCTTTCACCAGCGATTTTTATGTGTGTTGCTTGAAATTCCAGCATCTGCAGATTTCCTCGTGTTTGTGTCCTGAAGGCTGCTACATGTCCTGAAGGAAAGTGAGTTGTTCTTGCTCAAGCTCATGTTGGATCTTGCTGGAACATGCAGGATGGCAGAGACAGAGGTCAGAATAGAATGGAGGATTTAAGTGACAGGAACTGAAAGCTCAGAGTTGTCCTGCTGTCTGAGCAGGTGCTCTGTGAAGCATTCAACCAGTCTGTGTTTAGTTTATTTAATGTAGAGGCAACCTCATATTGAATACAATATCCCAAATTGGAAGAATTGCAAGTTATTTTTAAACCAAGAGAAGTGGGCAGAGATCTTGGGAGAAAACTCCCCAGGGATCAAAACTATCAATAATGCAGCTGTTTAAAATTGTTCAGAACTAGAAGAATGCAATGGTTTTGAAGGGCTGGAGATGGGCTGAACATATGGTGGATTTTAAAATGAGGATGGAAGTTTTATTTGTAATTTATTTTTTTATTGAATTTCATCATCAAACAAACATTTCCATAAGATGTATTTCAGATACTGTACATATATATCATATAATCATATTTGTCACAAATCTCCACATAATATTTATGAGGTATACACTTACAGAAGGGAGAGGAAAGAAAGAACAATCGAAAGAAGAAAACTGCGTACAGAGTAGGGAGTGATTTTTTTTACAACCTATTCATTGACTTGTGAGAATAAAATCAGGCCTATGAGGTGTTATGTAGTTAAACCATTTTTTCCAGTATGAATAAAAATGTTCCAACTTATGAATAACAGATGCTGTTATCTTCTCCATTTTATAAATGTCCATTGTAATTTCCATCCATACATTTAAAGTTGGGCTCTCCTGTGATAACCATTTCCTGGTTTACCAGCCACCAGCAGTACATTCATTAAATATTTATCTCTTTTCAACCATTCTTGAGGTATATACCCAAAATATATGGTTGAGGATGGAAGTTTTAAAACACAGGTACTCAGAGCATCCAGCTTGGATTAGTGGACATGGGGAGATGCATGGGTAAATGCAGCAGTACAATTCAGCAAATGACTTACGTCTCCGCAGGAGCTGAATACTGTTTGGGGCATAATTGATTCATGGACGTGATGATCCTGGTGATGGAGCATTTAGAATCATGGAGTCAAACGGCATGGGAAACAGGCCATTTTTTGACTCAACTGTCCATGTTGAACAAGATTCTTGACTAAGTTAGTCCCATTTGCCCATGTTTGTTCAGCATTCCTCTGAAGCTTTCCTGTCCATGTACCTGTCCAAATACCTTTTAAATGTTAATGTACCTGCCTCAATCTTGTCCACTGCCAGCTCATTCCATAAACTAACCACTCTGTGCGTGTAAAAGCTAACCCTGAGATTCCTTTTAAATCTTTCCTCTCTCACCTTAAACCAGTATCCTCTAATTCCTGATTCCATCCATTATTCAGCTCATCCTAAGAGATACCTCATAGCTTTCTGTCTCCACATTTGCCTCCTGTACCAGGTCTTTCCATCTTTTACTCCCCATATGTTGAATTTTATTAAAAACTCCTCGTCCCTATTGGCTGAATTGTACTGCTGCACATGACGAACGTTGAGCTCTATGACGACCTACCGATGCTCACTACTAAAATCGAGGTGAGAAGACTGCAACTAGCGGGGCACTGTCTACACCACCCCGAGCTACCTGCCAGCCTAGTCATCATATGGGAGCCCAAGCATGGGAGGATGAACCCTGGGCGTCCTCCCTACACTATGGTCAACACACTCCTAGAAGACAGCAGCGCGGCTAATGTAGATGAACTGAACACACTGATGAGGGAGAGGGAGAAGTGGAGAGTCCGTCATCGTGCCTGATGCCAGCCCCCTAGGCCTGAGTCGATGTAGTAGTAACCAATACTCTTCCCACGTCCATTAATCCAAGTTGGATTCTCTACGTAGCCTCAGTTTTAAGAACTTCTGTCCTCATTTAAAAATCCATCCATATGTTCAGCCCACCTTCAGCCCTTCAAAACCATTGCATTCCTCTAGTTCTGGTCTCTTGGACCTAAACAATTTTAAACAGTTGCATTATCGATAAGATGGCTCTCATCCCTGGGGATTTTCTCCCAAGATCTCTGGGTGAAAGACTATGCCTATGTGGTGGTTGGTATCCGTCTGTCTCAAAGGACAATGGGTGATGATGATCATTGTCACAAGTCTGGGTGGAAGGTATAGAGATCCTGAGGTACCCAGTTGTCAGGATTCCCCTCTCGGCCTCACCAGTGTAGTCCAAAGGAAAGCTTATGAAGCAATACATTTGGCACCAGCTTGGCTGCAGGAGCTGCCAGAAGGATGTTCAATGACGTCTAGCTGCCTGAGGGACTTCACTCCGTATTTGCTGTCTGGGTTTACTCCCGTAGCCTTCGTCTTTCCCGAGGCTGCACAAGGCAGTGGGGCTGTTTACCCATACCTGGGGATCTGGTTCATGAGCACCAGGGCGTGTCCACACACATTACGTGTGCAGGGGCCAGACCTCCTCCCCGTCCTGTGTAGTTCAGCCTGAGTCCTAGAGGAGTTCAGTTTCCGTGTGTCACCAGCGAGGAGGCACCACATGAGGCTTGCTGTAAGAGAGGGTATGTACTGATAGGGAGAGACCTACACATTCAGCTCTCTTTTTCTCAAGACTGCTAGCCAGCAGTGGAAGCTGAAAGTGAGAGCGACAAGTACTGCCCAATACGCTACCACATTAGATGCACCACAACAACCATTTTGACACCATCCTCTGTATGCCCCTCATAATTTCATATACTTCTATAAGATCAGCCTTCATTCTCCTCTGCTTCAATGAAAAGAGTCCCAACCTGCTCAATCTCTCTGCATACTCAGTCCACTGAATCCCAGCAACATGCTCATACATCTCCTCTGCACACTTCCCAGTTTAATGATGTCTTCTCTCTAGCAAAGTGATCAAAGCTGAATACAATATTCCAGATACCACCATTGAATAGAATTACATGGAGTGCAGCTACAAGAAAGCAGCTTCTGTCATTAAAGACCTCCATCGTCCAGCCTATGCCCTCTTCTCATTACTACTCTCTTGCAGAAGTGCAGAAGCCCACACCACCAGGTTCAGGAACAGTTCAGGCTTCTGAACTGGCACGGTAACTTCAACCACCACTACACTGAACTGATTCTACAACGTACAGACTGATTTTCAAATACTCTTGCTCTCAGTATTGGTTTTATTTGTACAGTTTGTCTTTGCTCATTGGTTGTCTGGCAGTCTTTGTTTATGCAGTTCTTGTTTGTACAGTTTTATTGCATTTCCTTTTTTATGTAAATGCCTGCAAAAAATGAGTCTCAAGGTAGTATGTGGTAACATTGACAATAAATATTGTACTTTGACAATAAATTGTAGTGTGAAGCGTTAAAACTATCTGCCGGTCAAAAGATGCTGCGTTAGTTATCGATTGGCCCGTTTGAAGAATGCTGCTGCCCTTCCCTTGACTGTGTTTGATGCCACGGTACCAATTTCTGACATCGAAGTATCACTATCATATAAATATAGTGCATATGGGCCTTTCTGCTCTCTTGCTTCGGGGGTTTGCCGAAGAACTGGCTTGCGACTGATGCGTGGAGAAATCAGAAGTGTGCTGCAGAGGGCCCATGCACACATTTAGATAAGTGTCTGTGTAACTTGACTGTTTTAATGTTTGTCTTTATTTTGTTAGTAAATAAGTTAAAATTATAACATCCGGCTTCCAGGCTCTTTGATGAAAGCCAGCTTTCAGAAATTTTTTTCATCAACTGTCTGACTGTGATGACAGTTTCAGGGAACTCTGTGTGTGTAGTCATAAATATCTTTTTTCTACAACACTCCCCAGGGCCCAATGGAGAAAATTTCTGCAATTTTTGTACTGACTGTTGACAAGCAGTGTTGGTAAAGATGATGTGGCTGCTGGTCTAGGTGTTCAACATGGTGTTTTGAATGATGTTGTCAAAATTAGCAAGGAAATAAGAAACTGGAACGGACAGAAATTACAAACGATCCTTGGCAGACTCCCCAGTTTGTTGTCTAACGAGGAAAAGGACTGTGAGAACTGTATATACCATCATTTCAGGTCATGGGTTGGATGAAATCCAAATATAACCATTGACTTACTTGCGTGCTGTGAAGCTGGTCCTTTGTTACACTGCTGGGAACCAACTCTCCCAACCCTGTATGGCACTGATGAGAGTTTTCAGTGTACCAGTGACAAAGAGGGCTATGACTCAGTCTCGGACTTAGTGCATGAGTGTTGGATGGGGAAGGTAGTTTGAACTGTGGGTGAGAGGACAGGCTCACGATAAAATGAGTGTCAGGTTAAATTTCAGGGCTCTTTTTGCTGAATTTGATGCAAAAATGAGTTCAAACGATTCTTTGTTTAGAGAACACAATTGCACCAACTTGAAAACAAGGATTCATATATTCAGTGTTTAACAAATCAGAAAAATTTTTCTTCTCCAGAAACCACTACTCTTAGTCTCTCTCAGCATTTGCAAACCACCTCGTCCACTCTATTGGGAGATCTTTCACGGAGAAAGGAGGGTAGAAAAGACAGTGGGAGAAGAGTGATGTTATTACACCACAAAGTCTGGTGTAAGTTTCACTGCTTGTTAGTTTGTGTTTTGCTTGTGTTTAGGATAAATAAAACTGTCCACTTTTGTGAAGCATTTAATGAAATCTGCAAAACACAGATGAATTGTAATTCAAATATTTCCACAAATCAAATAGTTTTATAAGATTACAGTGTTTCTATTCGTACCTATTTCCCCAAATAATATAAAGCAAGGTCAAATATTGTCTGAATTGTATGAATTTATCACTATAAACAAGTGGTATAAACAAAGGGCATCATAATGGCCTTGCAGAGAGCACAGCTATGGCCTGTGATTGATTCTAGCCACTGATGCTGTCTTCATGGAGTTTCCTTCCACAGGCCAGAGTTGTACAGATTGATAACTTAATTGACTACTGTAAAATTTCCCTATGTATATGGATGATCAATGGAACAGAGGCATGTTAATTGGCATGCGTGAGAGAAAAAGTTGCAAAGAAAAGAACCAGGGGCTGGGTTTGACTTGAGAGCTAGCACAGTTTTGATCTCCTATGTGATTGGGAAAAATGTAATTATGAACCAAAATAAGAGAAGAAATTCCATTGAAAGTGTACTTTGACAGTATTTCAACTATTTAAAATAACTCCACAGGGAAGCATTTGTTGTTCACCTTTAAATAATTATGGTGGCAGGAGGTTGCAATTGCTGTTGACAGGAGGAGATCCCAACTGGAATATCATATTCAAGCTGAAATATCATCAACTCCATTACTGAGAAAAAGGTGTTAGTTAACATAATATTTTCTGCAGTATTGTCCCCTATTTTGTAAATTAACCATATGTTCTGACTGGGAGGTTTAATTACATCCATTATATTACAAATCATCTCAAAACAATTAAATTTTTGCCCTATCCTTTAAGTTATTGTGTGCAGCATTTCTCAATGTCTTCATAATTCAGTCAGATTTTGTCAAAGCAGGCTTTAGCAGTTAACAGAAATGTCCCAAGATAACTGTGGGATTCGAATTTGCTTTTCCCAATCTGTTCAGAGGGTTTTGCCTCCACATTCAGAATCAGAATCAGGTTTAATATCACTAACATATTTTGTGAAATTCTTTGTTTTTGTGGCAGCAGTGCATTGCAATACATGATAATAGAGAAAAAAAATTGAATAAAATAAAAAAGTAGTGAGGTAGTTAGTGTTCAATATCCATTCAATATCCATTCAAAAATCAGATGGCAGAGGAGAGGAAGCTGTTCCTGAATCGTTGAGTGTGTGTCTTTAGGCTCCTGTACCTCCTTCCTGATGGTAGCAATGAGAACGGGGCATGTCCTGAGTGATGAGGGTCCTTAATGATGGACACCGCCTTTTTGAGGCTTGCTCCTTGAAGATGTCTTGGATACTGTTGAGGCTAGTGCCCACAGTGGAGCTGATTAAGTTTACAACTCTGCAGCTTATTTCGATTCTCTGCAGTAGTCACCCACTCCCCCCCACCAATACCATATGGTAACACAACCAGTTAGAATGCTCTCCATTTCACCAATTTAGTCTTATCCTATAACATGAGAGTTTGCTATGTGGGAATCACAAACAAAACACAGGAGCAAAAGTTCTCTGCTAAATAATTGAAAAGCAGTGAAGCAGTTAATTTAGCATGGTTTCCTTTAATTCTCTGGAACAAAAACATAATGGAATTTAAGATGAATGCATTGCTTGATTAGTTTAAGATACTGATTTTATTTAGAGATTCAGTATGGTAACAGGCCCAACAAGTCCACACTGTCGAATTATACCATGTAACCAACTAACCTACTAGCCTGTATACCTTTGGAATTTGAGAGGAAACCAGTGTGATCACGGGGAGAAAGTACTATAAACTTCAAAGAGAGAGTGGCAGAATTGGACCCAGACTCTGTATTAGCACATTGCTAGAAGGTCATCCATTAACACCAAATCCAGTTAATTCCCTAGCACTTCCTAGTAGGGCCATAATCTCCATAAACATGCCAGAAGTTTGCACAATAATTAGATACATCTGAGAAGAATAAACAAAACAAAGCAAAATATGCATCAGAAGCTCACTCTGTACAAACACACCAATGTCATAGACTTCCATTTTGCTCTGAGGCTGAGATTTTTTATTTGTAAGCTCTCTTGGCTTATTTTGCATAGACTTATTCTTCACTGTGTTTGAACCTAATCAGTTAAATTAAACTTAATTTTCTTCACTTTTTTTTATTCGCACATAATTTTATGAAGGGAATTTGGAGTCGGAGCCTGCCTGTGAAGTCCGATCACTTCATCAAACAAGTGGTTGATAATCCTCAAATGACCTGGAACTCTCCGGGCAGTCAGTCTTCTCATTCCATGGCTGAGTTCTGCAGACTAGTTGATCATTGCAATTGTGACAATCTGGCAGAACCTCTGCTGAATATTGTGAGGAGCGAAACAACAGTAGGCAATTCCAGGGTTAAAGTGCTCAGTTGGAATGGAAACAGGCCAGGCAATATACCCACCAAAGGATGGAATAGTCCATTGTGTCCAGAACCGAAGGCCAATCTGAGAAGCAGAAGTAATCGTGTATCATGGTCACACCTCTATATCATTCAGAAATTGAGGTCTTTCTCCTGAATTCTTTTTTGGATTAAGTTGTATTCATTGTATTCCCAATTTTTGGTCTCCTTCATAAATTGAAATAATTTTGCTCCATCTTTCTTACCAAACCTTTTAGAAATGCCTTATATTCCATTCATTCCCATTCTGATATGTATATCCACGGCCTCCTCTACTGTCAAGATGAAACCACAGGTTGGAGGAACAACACCTTATATTCCGTCCGGGTAGCCTCCAACCTGATGGCATGAACATTGACTTCTCTAACTTCCTTTAATGCCCCACCTCCCCTTCAAACCCCATCTGTTATTTATTTATTATTATTATTATATATTTTTTCTCTCTCTCTCTCTTTTTCTCCTTCTGTCCCTCTCACTATACTCCTTGTCCATCCTCTGGGCTTCCCCCCCTCCCCCTTTCTTTCTCCCTAGGCCTCCCATCTCATGATCCTCTCATATCCCTTCTTACCTATCGACTTTCCAGCTCTTGGCTCCATCCCTCCCCCTCCTGTCTTCTCCTATCATTTCAGATCTCCCCCTCCCCCTCCCACTTTCAAATCTCTTACTATCTCTTCTTTCAGTTAGTCCTGACGAAGAGTCTCGGCCCGAAACGTCGACTGTACCTCTTCCTATAGATGCTGCCTAGCCTGCTGCATTCACCAGCAATTTTTATGTGTGTTGCTAGAAATGTTAAAGCTCTCCTTTGAAACAGGAAAAATGAAAATACAGGTTTGGTAACATCTGCAGAGACAGATACAGGTTCATCATGTCATGTTCTTAACCTTTTTTCCCTCTTTTCACATTCCTCTACTCACAATAGTTTCACACAAAGACTTTCCTCTTTTCACAAGAAAAAATGCCCCAGCTTACACAGAGACGAGGAAATCTGCAGATGCTGGAAATTCAAGCAACATACACAAAATGCTGGTTGAACGCAGCAGGCCAGGCAGCATCTATAGGAAGAGGTACTGTCGACCTTTCAGGCCGAGACCCTTCATCAGGATTAACTGAAAGAAGAGACATATCTTCCTTTAATTGTTATTCAACTATACATGAATACCCAGGAATACAACCACACAAAACAGCATTACCGTGTTAGCCAAGGTGCAAAACACAGTACCGTCAGTCATACACAGTACAAGGCACATATACCACATGTAAGATATCAGTAAAATACAGTCACACAAAAAAAATAGTTAGGACCCTGAGTCCAAAAATGTTGCAGTAGTCTGCAGTTGAACACAATGCAGTTTGTCTTTTGCTGAGTGAACACTAGGATACAGCACCGACTTCAGCTTGTACGCTGTGCAACACCGCCTCTGGCACTCGGGTGGAGCGCACCAACTCCAACACCTCTCCTGGGCAGCTGTAAACAGGCAACGCAGCAGCTTAAGGCTTAGTCCTTGCTCCGGCTGAAGCCAAGCAGCTCCCCTGCCATCTGCCAATAAGTCAGTGAATCGGACTTGCAGCATTCCACATTAACAATGTCCAACAGGGTCCTGCATTCACAAGAAAAGTGACTAAGATGATCACTCGCTACTAGACTGCACACTGCCTTCACATGCCAACTCCTCCCATGCCTGTCTGACGCAGGCAGCAGCACGATGTGCAACAAGTCAGTCTCCTTCAGTTTCTTCACCAAGAAGGAACCCACTGATGGGGTAGCCCTGCAGTACTTTAAGTTCTGAATGTCCAGCAGGGTCTTGTAATTGTAACAATACATTTAAAAAAAAATAACAATAACGCCTTTGGTTAGCCCCGTTAGAAGCCGCTATGACCGAGTATGCCACCATCTCACCAGAAGAATAAGGCAAGTAATGCATCACAGGAGGAAGCTATCTGGCTGATCATGCCTGTCTTGGTTACCAGTCCACAAAGAACATTGTGGTTCCAGAAAGGACATTATTTTTTCTTATTTACGTCCATTCGTAACTAAATAGATGGAGTCCACATTGTTATTCAGGAAGCAGTTCTTTAGTGACTGAAAAACTGCTTTCCCTATTGCTTTCTCTATGATGGACAGCAAAGGGCCACTCTGTAGTTACAGATTTGCAAAGGCATTGCAAAATGGGAATCACAGAGTGATCTCTCACTAAAAAGTGAACATCATCTCTGAGATCCCCTTGTATATCTTCCTCTGCCCAGATGTAAAAGGTAAGATTTGTGTCTGAACCCCTTCACCACTATTTTTGAGTTGGGCATGATCCTCTCAACTTCTTGTCAGTCAAGAGCTGCATCAAGGATAGCCGGAAGAGTTTTCTGTAGGATAGAATCAAGGGCACTCACATGAAGGGCAAAGTGGCCATTGAAGAGGTTTTTGAGATGATCCTGCAAGCATTGACTGCCTTCCTGCACATCCCCAGTTCTAATTATTCCGCAATTGATGGCCATGCCTCTTCTAGTAGCTCAGGCTCTGATCTTAGGAATTTTCTCCCTGAATTTCTATTACTCTCTTTTTCCCTTCCTCACTGGTGTATCTTAAAATTTCACCAGCAAAGCTATCAATGGGAGCTTGGTGCTTGCAAATTACATATGTATTACAAAAAGTACTTCCTTAGTTGCAGAGATCTGTGGAACGTGTTGCGCTTTTGCATGTCCCTTGTTTCAATTGACTGGTCCCTTGTAGTGAATTGGTGTCAAAATTAGTAACTGGTCCTGTGAAGTGTTTTATAATATTCAAACTACTTTATCGAAACAAGTTGTTGTGGTAGCAACACACATCAAAGTTGCTGGTGAACGCAGCAGGCCAGGCAGCATCTATAGGAAGAGGCGCAGTCGACGTTTCAGGCCGAGACCCTTCGTCAGGACGAAGGGTCTCGGCCTGAAACGTCGACTGCGCCTCTTCCTATAGATGCTGCCTGGCCTGCTGCGTTCACCAGCAACTTTGATGTGTGTTGCTTGAATTTCCAGCATCTGCAGAATTCCTGTTGTTGTGGTAGCATTCAGTTAACCAGAATAGTCTGTATGCAAGCTAGGCAACTTGAACAACTTTTTAAAAATATCTTAAAAGTATAAAATAACTTTTAAAATCATAACAAAAATTAGTCAATACATTACAAACTGTTGTATGTATTAGTAAATATATTGGAAGACATTGGTAATAATTTCTGAAATGGCAAAAAGTAATCTGATTACATTAACATGGAAATTTTCTCAAGTTCAAGATTATCTGTTTAATCACTTACCCTCTTTCCTGAAATAAGCTTCAGAGCTTTTACCAGGACCTGCCTGACAAGCTCATTTCCTCTTGCTATTTCTCACTGTTTGCCATTTCCTGTTAAATATGTGACTACTTAACTAAAACAGAATTCCTGAAGAGGAAATAAAAAGGGAGCAGAAAACACAGTTCCTTCCTGTTTCAAAGCAAGGTCATATTTTTCTCGCATCATTTTGAATCTCAACTTCTTTCATGAAACTTGTTTTTGTAAAACATTGTCAACACAAAAGTTAGTTTCAAGCCCAAAGTTTAGAGGTTAAACACTGGACCAGACAGACCACCCAAGTGGTAACTTCCTCCAATTAACTATTAATGCAGCATACAATTTCATCGGATATTATCCCTAACTTACTCCTGTTTTGTAATTGGTGCATGAGTTGCAGCTGATATTCTGTCTCTGGAGGCATTGTTCATTTTGTATGCAGTTTGTTTTGTACAAACTTCACTTCCTATTCGTAAGCTATATTTTACATCATTTCCTGTGAGGGTTAATTCAGATTTTAACTTGGAGCAAACACGGTAGAAAGACATCTATTTCCATCCACTCTTTATTTGCCCTTGAAACAGCAATCTCTATGATTCTTAGGTACAGGTGTCCCCCACTTTTTGAACGTTCGCTTTACAAAACCTCACTGTTATGAAAGACCTACATTAGTACCCTCTTTTTGCTGACAGAAGGTGTTTTCACTGTTAAGATAAAAGCAGCGCGCGAAAAAAATCGGCGCGTGATAAAAGGCAGCGCGTGCCCCGAGCAGCCACTCTTCCCCAGATTCGGAACTGCGTTCTCGCCGGCATTGCTTAAACACATGCCTGTGAGCAGCCGTTTGCAAGATGAGTTCTATGGTATCGGAAAAGCCTGAAAGAGCTCGTAAGGATGTTACACTTAGCGTAAAACTAGACATAATTAAGCGTTTTGATCATGGTGAACGAAGTAAGGACTAAGTGAGTTTGGCTTGTGGAAGCTGACGAAGATGATGCTGAAGAGGTTTTGTCATCCCATGAGCAAGAACTGATAGATGAAGAGCTGATGCAGTTGGAAGAGGAAAAAATAACAATCGAAACCGAATGAGTAATGATAAAGTACGACTTTAATTTTGAAAGGGTACGTCGGTTTAGGGGATATTTGCAGGATGGCTTGAGTGCTTACAAAGAACTGTGTGATAGAAAAATGTGCGAGGCTGAGCAGTCAAGCAAGCCCTTCACATCAGCCACAGCAGACGATGAACCTCGACCTTTGACATTGAGGCGGGCAGTCATAGGAGAAGATGAGCTGCCTGCTCTAATGGAAACAGACGACGGGATGACACCCCAGTGTCCCCCCACCCCAACACCCAGGCCGCGGACAGATACCGATTCGTGGAGAATGCAGCAGTAGCCGGGAGACACACAGCACATCTTTAAGAAAAAAGCTGAAATAAACATGCTAATTAATTAGGTGCCGCCGGACACGTAATTGTCGGCCGAGATCAGAGGCGACACAATTGGCAATTGGCACTGATCTGGGCCAACAATTACGTGCCGGGCGGCACCTAATTAATTAGCATGTTTATTTCAGCTTTTTTCTTAAAGATGTGCTGGATGCGTCCCAGCTACTGCTGTACCGCTTCACGGCAATGTGTCACTCGGCGGCCCGGAGGGTGGGGGCCACTGCACCACCCAAACTCCGACAAGTCTAACACACCATCATCAGTGTGCTCTGCGCTTTCCCAATTCCGGTAAGTGATACTACACTGTCTATACATTATTTCTACTTTATATCGGCTGTGTATTTTTACGTGTTATTTGGTATGATTTGGCAGCTTCATAGCTCAAAGGTTACTGGAGAGCACTTGCGCCGTGTTTTTGCCGATGGCGCTTACATGAGATTTTCACTACGGAGAACAGTTCAGGCAATGATTGTGGAAAAGTATTTCTACTTCATATAAGCTGTGTATTTATCATATCGTTCCTGCTTTTACTATATGTTACTGTTATTTTAGGTTTTATGTGTTATTTGGCATGATTTGGTAGGTTATTTTTGGGTCTGCGAACGCTCACAAAATTTTCCCATATAAATAAATGGTAATTGCTTCTTCGCTTTACGACATTCCAGCTTACGAACCGTTTCATAGGAACTCCCTACTTTTGGATGGCGGGGGAAACCTGTATAATATTTATTGTTCATTGCTATTAACTTACCATTGCGCCTTGTTCACTTTAGTCCACGGCATAGCTATAGAATGTTGCACGTGTGCATTACTTTGTTTAACGCTGTTCATGAGAATTATTGATAATGTTAGTATATTCAGGGTCGTGATGATTCTGTACTGGATTTAATACGTGCATTACTTAACTTTCTGCAGTTTCACAAAGGTTTCTCATTAAAGCCCTGAAAAAAGCTACCGGCGCAGGTGATTTTTGAGATGCTTAACTCTCTGCCTAGCTTTGTACATACATACTGCGAGGGCAGTAAAGTGAAAAGGTAAATCGTCTTCAGAGACGTCGCCTGTGGACTGGAGATACCTTTGACTGCCATACGTTACAGTGTCAGTTTCCAACACCAGCAATGTCGAGTGCCAAATCCTGGAAGTCAGGCCAGAATGTGGCAAGAATGAGAGCTGCGTGTGCTAAGCATGAAGCTGATATGCTAATTGGAAAAGTACACATAGACAAGGAGAAAGCTCCTGTAGAACTACTTTGAGTGCACTCGAAGTGCATGAAGCTGAGGTTGCCTTAGCAGAGGCAAAGGTATATGAAGTAGCATCTGACTTAAACAGTGGTGGCTGTCTTTCTAGGAGGGTGATTAAAGAACCGACCATTGGTGTAAGCCCTCTGAAAGGACATGGTTGCTCAACAAAAGATGAAACCAAAGCAGCAGACAAAGATAGGAGCCAACTTCCTGTCATGCTTCACACTACATTTTTACCCAGTCCTCCTCCTGCTGAACTTGCATCCTATGCTTTACATCAGCGGCCCCCAACCACCGGGCCACAAGGCATGCGCTACCGGGCCGCGAGGAAACGATATGATTTGGTGATGTGAGCCAGCTGCACCTTTCCTCATTCCCTGTCACACCCACTGTTGAGCTTGAACACACACAAGCTCATTACCCGTGCGTCATCCGTGTCAGCGCGGGAAGGAGATCAACTCCTCGAGCTTGCAAATGACAGCGGCTGAAAAGTATGTTTGACATAACATCTCTGCCGGCGTTCCGGATCAAAGTCAAGGCTAAATATCCTGAGATAGCTACAGAAGCACTGAAAACGTTGCTTCCATTTCCAACATATCTCTGCAATGAATGCAACAAAAACTAAATTGCGGAATAGACTGGACATAAGGAACTCCCTTCAAGTATCGCTGTCTCCCATCACCCCTCTATAGGACCGTGTTGTTGCAGGGAAACAAGTATTCAGCCCAGGGGTCTCACTGATTCAGCGATATTGGTGTGTTGCAATGATTTTATATGTTCATACTAGGAAAATATGCGCTGTGTGTTTAATATCCAAACGTTACTTAAAATGTTATGATGCTATTATAAGTGACTTATATAACCATATTACAATTACGGCATGGAAACAGGCCATCTCTGCCCTTCTAGTCCGTGCCGAACGCTACTCTCACTTCGTCCCACCGACCTGCACTCAGCCCATAACCCTCCATTCCTTTCCTGTCCATATACCTATCCAATTTTTCTTTAGAACCTGCCTCTACCACTTCTGCTGGAAGTTCGTTCAATACTTACTTCAAGCTCCCCTGACTTATCGCTATATTCATGCGAGGAAAATATGCACTGTGTTTAAATATTAAATTCGTTAGTGTTACGTACCCCGTAACTGGGTTGCCAAACCAGCAGAAATGGATCACTCAGTTGGAGTCTGGATTACTAGAACTAAGAAAGTTTTATTAAAGAAACAAGCAACACAGTACTCTAAACAAAAGGATAATGAATGCAACAGTTCAGCAATGATAAACATACATGTACACAGAATTAAGATAACAGGATCAATCAAGCTCTATCGTTGTCTAGGGGTAAATGACCAGTTTCAAAGTAACGCAAAGTTCAGTTCAGTTCGCAGTAATCGCTGCCGTGGCAATGGACAGTGGGGCGGGGGGGAGGAGAGAGAGAGCAAAAACGAATGAATATTCAAGGCTTCCACACACAGACCTTCGCAGTCAGCTTTCGGCCGAGTCCTTTGTGATGTCATCTGGGGTCACCGACCGTGACCCCTCCGTTTCCAGACACGATTGTTTCCCTGCGTTGAACCTGGCACCCAGGCAAGGGTGGACACACACCAGGTTCCCGCCAATCGTACCTTTCCACCCTGTGCGTTTATGGCCCGGTACTTCCCACCGACTTGTGAGAGACGCACCGCTTCCAGGGTCTTGTTACCTCGGGTGTCGTGTGTGTCCTGCCTTAGCGAACCTGTCCCTTTTTATCCCTCTGCTGGGGTATCGCCTGTCCATCACTTCAAACAGTTCAGGGTTCAAAGGGGGAGCCGCTCTAGACAGCTCTCTCCTTCTGTCATTCTCTCTCCCTCTGTCATTCTCTCTCCCGTCCCTTCATTACACATCTCCAAATGCTGCTCCATTGTTTCCCTTATCTCTCTCTCTCCTGAAGACAGGTGGCAGACCAACTGCTGATCACACAGGACAGCTAACATCTTAATCTATGTGTATTCTTGTCACACTTCCCCCCCCCCCTTAAGGATTTTTACCGGGGGGTAAAAATTACAAACATGAATACATTATTTGATACACACACAAATATACATCTTTATCAGCTATTTGGCTAATACGGCGAGTTTGAAGTTGTCAACACCTGGCAGACAGTCAGCCATCACATTTTCTGTTCCTTTTATATGTTATTAATAATCCCTTAGACCAGGCTCCAACTTAGCAAACTTCATAGTGGCCAAAAACACTGATGAATTGCGATCAATGTAACCTCTCATTTGGTTTTGTCCCGGACCACAATAACAAGGGTCGTCCCATTCCGACTCAGTTTTCTCTCGCAAGGGCTTAGTAGGAGGGGGAGGGGTAGTGACCGCAGAGTTATTGCAAAACTTCCTACAGTACCCCACCATCTCCAAGAGCCTTCTGAGGGCCCTTTTGTCTGTTGGGGTTGGGAGGTCAGCGATAGCCTACACTGTAGCTTGCATTGCTGCCAGCTGCCCCTTTGTCACCACAATTCCCAGGTAAGTGACCTTCGTGTGGCCGAACTCATTTTTTTCAAGGTTCTCTATCAAGCTGGCTTCAGACAGCCGTATTACATTGCCAATACACACCTCTGTGTTCGTCAGCCCTTTAGTCACTGAATTACTCATTCTATATGAGTGTTGCTCGCTAGGCTGACCTATTGTAACAGACACCACCCAACGTCCCAGTTCTTTGCATCGCCTCGGGACAATCAAACACACGGGTGCGAGTCATTTAATTACTTCTCTTAAAGAGTCGCTTTGTTCGGGGATTAAGGGAGAGACCTTATCAGCAGACCTGGCCGAAACAATAGCCTTTTCCCATCTGGTTGATACCATACTCAGCTTTTCAAAATGGTTTTTTCTCTTATCGGGGGGACCCCAGCTTAATTGATTTCCGCGCTAACACCGACGAGGTTTGTTAGCATATCAAAAGCCTGTGACCGTCTCAGTTTGCGTCGGTCATTATCAATAACATCCTTCCCCCTGGGCAGCCGGTAAACCTCTTTCATGATTCCACCAACTGTTTCCTCCAGCACCGCAAAATGTCCACCAGGGGGTACCTTGGGGGCCAGGTTAAAAACCGCATTCCCATAACTCTTTTGCACCACCCCCCATTCCTCATCTGCGGGCACGGTACTTGGTTTCCCTTTCTTCCTTAGCACTTCCTCCTCCACACAATAGCCTACTAGTTCCCTTGTCAAGTCTGTGTCAGAGAGAGCTGTCTCTGCCAAAACCATCAGCCCCTCGTCTCGCTCCTGCGTCTGCACAAATTCTTTCCTGGCTAATGCTACGTCTGTCCCAGCTCCCTCACTACCTCTTGCCTCACTACACTCCTTCTTTTCATTTTCTACCTCCGTCTCGTTTCGGCTGGCGGAAACGTCTCAGCGGTCCCGTGATGAACCTGTGAGTCCATGGGCGGGGCCTCAATGCTGGCAGGCTGACCTGTCAATCTCACGACTGGGAACACGATTCCCCCGGCGATGTCATTACCGAGCAAGACTTCCACGCCTTTCATCGGTAATTCGGACCTCACCCCGATCGTGACTAGTCCAGAGACCAGGTTGCTTTGTAAGTGTATCTGGTGCAAAGGGACCGACTCTGTCCCTTCCCCAACACCTTTGACCTTGACCTCCCCAGTCTGGGTCTCTGAGCTAAACTCTAATACACTCTTCAGTATTAGTGACTGACACGCTCCCGTGTCTCTCCAGATCCGCACTGGAACTGGTTTTAACCCCTCCTTCACCGACACCAATCTGGCCGAGATAAACCTCTCGCGCCCTTCCTGAACTTTGGCAGACCTGTCCTTCCCTAGCGGTTCGTTTACCAGCTCGATACAGCCAGTCAAAATCGCTGTTTTCCCTTTTCCCGTCTCCTTCTTTGGGGCAAAGCACCTGGACGCAAAGTGTCCGACTTTCCCACAATTATAACAGACGACCCCAGGAGACTTCCTACCAGACTGCTCCCGGTCTACCTTATCCTTCTCACTAGTCCCCGGCTTACTTTCTGACTTTTCTGGCGGACTCTCCCCACCGTCCTGACTACCCTTCTGGTAGCCTTTACTCGGGGCAAACTTCATTTTATGCGTCATCGCATACTCATCCGCTAACTTAGCAGTTGTGGCTAACGTGGCTGCCTCTTTCTCATCTAGGTAGGGTCTCATACCCTCAGGGACATAACCTTTAAACGGCTCAATCAGGATCAGCTGTAGCAGTCTGTCATAATCCCCCTCTACCCCCTTTGAGGCGCACCAATGCTCACAATATGTCTGCATCTCACGGGCAAACTCTAAATACGTGCGGTCCCACTGCTTCCTCGCATTCCGGAACCTCTGCCGGTATGCCTCCGGGACCAACTCATAAATCCTGAGGATGGCCTCTTTCACCACCTCATACCTCTGGGCATCTTCCGCGGACAAAGCTGAGTAAGCTTCTTGGGCTTTCCCTTTCAGTACACTCTGAAGTAAAACAACCCACTTATCCCTCGGCCAGTCCTGACTTATAGCCACTTTTTCGAAATGGAGAAAGTACCAATCCACGTCGGTATCGTCAAATGGGGGAACCAGCCTAACCTCCTGGGTCGCCCGGAACCCTCCACCTTGGTTCGGCACGAGCCCCTGCTCTGCCCGTATCTTTAACTTCTCCAGCTCAAATTCCCTTTCCCTCTGTTTCTCCTCTCGCTCCAGCTGTCTCTCTCTCTCTCTCTCTCTCCAGCCTTTCTAACTCTCTCTCTTTCTCCCACCTTTCTAACTCTCTCTCCTGCCTTTCTAACTGCTTCTCTTCGTGTTCTAACTGCCGTACCTGGAACTCGTGCTCGAGTCTCAGTTTTTCAAGCTGTACCTGTACCGCGTCTCCAGCAGGTTTTTCAATAGACACCACCCCCAGCTCGCCTTGGGGAAACACACCTTTAGATACATAGTGCTCTACAATAGCTCTGTTTATCTCCTCTCTCCTCATTGTCGACTTCCCCTTAGCAAGATTCAACAGTTTGGCCACAGCTACCAATTCCGATTTCCTGGCATCCTCTAATGCCTCCAAGGTCGGCACCTTTATAAATTCCTCAGCCTCCATTTCTGCTGTTTGTCTTTTCTTTCTTTCGGGAATTCTGACCTAATCAATTTACTCCGTCCCAAATTTAGCGTTCAAAATCCAGGACGAGCCCCCACTTATGTTACGTACCCCGTAACTGGGTTGCCAAACCAGCAGAAATGGATCACTGAGTTGGAGTCTGGATTACTAGAACTAAGGAAGTTTTATTAAAGAAACAAGCAACACAGTACTCTAATCAAAAGGATAGTGAATGCAACAGTTCAGCAATGATAAACATACATGTACACAGAATTAAGATAACAGGATCAATCAAGCTCTATCGTTGTCTAGGGGTAAATGACCAGTTTCAAAGTAACGCAAAGTTCAGTTCAGTTCGCAGTAATCGCTGCCGTGGCGATGGACAGTGGGACGGGGGGGAGGAGAGAGAGAGCAAAAACGAATGAATATTCAAGACTTCCACACACAGACCTTCGCAGTCAGCTTTCGGCCGAGTCCTTTGTGATGTCATCTGGGGTCACCGACCGTGACCCCTCCGTTTCCAGACACGATCGTTTCCCTGCGCTGAACCTGGCACCCAGGCAAGGGTGGACACACACCAGGTTCCCGCCGATCGTACCTTTCCACCCCGTGCGTTTATGGCCCGGTACTTCCCACCGACTTGTGAGAGATGCACCGCTTCCAGGGTCTTGTTACCTCGGGTGTCGTGTGTGTCCTGCCTTAGCGAACCTGTCCCTTTTTATCCCCCTGCTGGGGTATCGCCTGTCCATCACTTCAAACGGTTCAGGGTTCAAAGGGGGAGCCGCTCTAGACAGCTCTCTCCTTCTGTCATTCTCTCTCCCGTCCCTTCATTACACATCTCCAAATGCTGCTCCATTGTTTCCCTTATCTCTCTCTCTCCTGAAGACAGGTGGCAGACCAACTGCTGATCACACAGGACAGCTAACATCTTAATCTATGTGTATTCTTGTCACATTAGATAAACCCTTTTAGACACGAAATTGAGTGTATTAGCCACTTATCACCGATATTCTGGTCGTGATTAACACCCCCCCCCCCGCCGCCAACAGAATCGGCAAAAATGATTTTTAAGAAATCGGGACGTACACGCATATGCAAGTTACGCATGCGCACTGGTGCCCGCTCAAGGCTTCATGGTCATTGTAGTCTTTCTCGGGGTAAACACAACGTACTTGAGCTCTTGTACGTTGGCAACCCTACCCACCCACCCCCCCCCCCGGTCGGCCGGTCCACAAGAATATTGTCAATATGAAACCGGTCCGCAGTGTGAAAAAGGTTGGGGACCCCTGCTGTACATTGAAACCCAAGAAAGATGAATCCTTAATTAAGAGAGGAGGTGAGAAGTTCTCAAGGTCACCCAACTTGGAAGCATATGGGTGTTCACCACTTAATAAGAGCAGACAAGGGCTGAACAGCACACCAAGTGCATCAGTAGCTCACCTTTCAACAGGAGCTACCGCAGAACCAACTGCACGGCCCTCCCTCACGGCACCAGGCTGTGGAGATAAATCACCATTGGACAACAGTTTCAATGAGATGCTGAGCCTGGCCAGAGGAGCCCTGAGGCAGAGTCAGTCCAAATGTGGACAAGATGATCATCTGGAGAGCAGTAGAGAATCTGGGGAGGGTAGCAGGGAGAACTGGAGAAGCACTAACAATATATTGGAGAACACGGATGGACATGTGGTACCGCAAGTACCGATGGTCTCCAGGAAACTGAGTTAAGAACCTATTGATGCTTCAGTAGAATTAGAACCCAGATACGGCTGTAAATTTAGGGCCAACGCCTTGGGGTACTAGTTCCAGCACACCCGCAGCAGAGCACTGCAGGGAGCCAGCTGAGTATCCATCAGATGTAGCTAATTCCCCAGGCACTAAAAGACATGTTCTGGAACATCAGAAGTTACAGGAAGCAGAACTGGTAGATTTGTCGCTGAGTCAACAGAGTGAAGGTCTGCTTACCCCTTCCAACTCTCATTGACTGCGACCATATACCC